>NC_140003.1:40608068-41070251 GCF_964263955.1 Coregonus lavaretus | reverse complement strand
TATCACACATGGTCCACAAGCATAGTCATACACACTCTGTTCTTACAGACAGACAGACAGACAGACAGAGACAGACACTATCCACTAGCTTTTTCTCCTCATTCTTCCCTGTCTGTGTTAAAGCAGCCTGGCACCTCAGTCCTCTGACCCTAAGCTTGACCCCTGACCCCTGACCCCTGTCCTCTCTCTCCAGGGCATCACGCTGAAGATGAATGATCTGAACCACTGTATCGTAGCCAGGATAATGCACGGAGGAATGATCCACAGACAAGGTAGCCAGCCATCTCTTTCTATTACACTAGCAGATATTGTCATTATTACTGGTCAACTGACTATTATACATTATTACTGGTCAACTGACTATTATACATTATTACTGGTCAACAGACTATTATACATTACTACTGGTCAACAGACATATTATCAGACTGTACAGAACGTATCCGTTGTCACCTCAGTATGTGCATGTAACAGGGGATATCTGGATATTGGCCCCAGTCTACCTCTCAAACACACAAACACAAACACACACATACAAATACACTACAGGGCCAATGTGTCCCCACCCCCACACACACACACACACACACCTTACACACACAGGCAGGAAACAAGCCACATCTGGGTCAAACACTCGCTGAGAACAAGGCCATAAACCACTCCAGACGGGAGTTAGGGGGAGTTTTCATTATCTGCTGTGTAGGGAAGATAGGAATGTGTCATCAAATACGACACCTTGGACACTGTCCACATATGACAGAGGGTTGGTTTGAAGTGAAGTGTCCCTGGAGCTGTTCCAGGTCATTTTCATGACAGCGTCTGTAGATTGTTCCAGGTCATCTTTATGACAGCGTCTGTAGATTATTCCAGGACATCTTTATGACAGCGTCTGTAGATTGTTCCAGGTCATCTTTATGACAGCGTCTGTAGATTGTTCCAGGTCATCTTTATGACAGTGTCTGTAGATTGTTCCAGGTCATCTTTATGACAGTGTCTGTAGATTGTTCCAGGTCATCTTTATGACAGTGTCTGTAGATTGTTCCAGGTCATCTTTATGACAGTGTCTGTAGATTGTTCCAGGTCATCTTTATGACAGTGTCTGTAGATTGTTCCAGGTCATCTTTATGACAGTGTCTGTAGATTGTTCCAGGTCATCTTTATGACAGTGTCTGTAGATTGTTCCAGGTCATCTTTATGACAGTGTCTGTAGATTGTTCCAGGTCATCTTTATGACAGTGTCTGTAGATTGTTCCAGGTCATCTTTATGACAGTGTCTGTAGATTATTCCAGGTCATCTTTATGACAGCGTCTGTAGATTGCTCCATCATATCAATGTGGCTCCTGAGAAGTCAAACACTTTTCCAGGCTTTGTGAGATCTGGAAGTTAAAGAAGTTAAATCCGCTTTGTGTTTTGTTTCCTTGCCACGACACTAACGAGTATCGCGATACTGGTATCGTCCCGGTCCTAATTGTGACTGTGTTGTAATGACTGTCTGTCCTGTGCTTTGTACTGTAGGAACGCTGCATGTAGGAGATGAGATCAGAGAGATCAACAGCATCAGTGTAGCCAACCAGACAGTAGAGCAACTACAGAGGATGCTGGTGAGTGGACATTGTGTGCGTGTGTGTGTGTGTGTGTGCGTGCGTGTATGTGTACTTGTGTATTTAAATGCTGAGAATGTGTTTGTGTCTCCACAGAAAGAGATGCGAGGCAGCATCACCTTTAAGATAGTGCCAAGCTACCGGACACAAGGATCCTCCTGTGAGGTAATGCCCTTTCCCTCTCCCCCCTCCCTTCTCTCCTTGCGCCCCATCCTGTTGACATTGGGGATGTTTAAACTCCTGACCCTTTGACTAACCAACCGCTTGCCTGGTGGCTGAGTGTGTGTGTGTGTGTGTGTGTGTGTTTGTGTGTGTGTGTGTGAATGTTTCTCTCGGGTAGGGTTCTGTGTGTTCTGCTGTGTTCTGCTCGGGGCTGGGTCAGACACGCTGCACACCAATTTCACAACCAAGATACCAGAACGCCCCGCACCCTACCCTGACCTCTGACCTCTGACCTCTGTAACCTGTAACTCTGTGATCTGGCACCGACCACACACACACACACACACACACACACACACAGATCCCCACTCTTCTGGCCAGTCAGTCACATAGAGACCAGAATGTAGTTGTTCTATCTGATGATTAGTCTCGCAGATAACGTTCTAGCCTGACCTTGATGAGCCAGTCTTTGTGAGCCTACTGCCCCTCTGTGGTGAGATATAGATGTGCAGGGAAGACAGTAATTTTTACTTGTTTATCATGGAGTGTGAAATGTGTTTTTCTTTGTATTGGTGAACAAGTAGATAGTAAATAGAGTATTTGTAAACCCATCTCTCTGGTAGGGGTGTTGTAGTAGTTGTCAGCCCACCTCTCCTGAAATAGCAACGGTTTTTATGTTATGATGGCTTTGTCCCGTGTGTGTGTGTGTGTGTGTGTGTGTGTGTGTGTGTGTGTGCGTGTGTGTGTACGTGCGTGCGTGCGCCTATAAAGTAGGCATAGGAATGAAGTGTGTGTGTGCTCGTGCGTGCGTGTGTGTGCGTGCGTGGTGAGTGTGTGTCTGACCTGTGCGTTTTGTTACAGAGAGAGTCCCCCTCCAACTGCAGGCAATCCCCTGCCAATGGCACTGGCCACTCCAGTGTTAACAGTTTTATCTTGGTAAGGACCCCCACCCCAACCCCTGAACACCAAACCAAACACCAAAACTGCCCCCTTCTCCCCCAAGTCGACCAACACAGACCTTTGACTCTCTCTCCCAGTTGTTGTCTGTTATCATTATATATTTGTCCAGTTTGATGAAACCCCATCTCCCACATTAAGTTTTGAGATTGTTACACAGAATGCCACTCCTCACCCTCATGGCAGGCTGTTCAGAACAACCTTCAACCTTTAAATCTAGCCAAATTTCCGATATCTCCGTTTACAAATTGGTGTGCTGTAAAACGCTGCCACGTGCTGTAAAGCGCTGCCATGTGCTGTAAAAATGCTGTGCCTTTCTGCTGACAGACCTTTAGTACAAGGAAGAACTGGGAATCCTCACACAGTCACACACAAAGCTCAGGTCCTATGCAGCTCTGTTCCTATACAGCTCTGTTCCTATACAGCTCTGTTCCTATACAGCTCTGTTCCTATACAGCTCTGTTCCTATACAGCTCTGTTCCTATACAGCTCTGTTCCTATGCAGGTCTGTTCCTATACAGCTCTGTTCCTATACAGCTCTGTTCCTATACAGCTCTGTTCCTATACAGCTCTGTTCCTATACAGCTCTGTTCCTATACAGCTCTGTTCCTATGCAGGTCTGTTCCTATACAGCTCTGTTCCTATACAGCTCTGTTCCTATACAACTACCTCCAATATTATCCACTGATAGACTACATTCACTAAGGGTCCAGACAACAAGCCTACCTTTACGTACCTACCTACCTACCTACCTACCTTTACGTACCTACCTACCTACCTACCTACCTACCTTTACGTACGTACCTACCTACCTACCTACCTTTACGTACCTACCTACCTACCTACCTTTACGTACCTACCTACCTACCTTTACGTACCTACCAACCTACCTACCTACCTTTACGTACGTACCTACCTACCTACGTACCTTTACGTACGTACCTACCTACCTACCTACCTACCTACCTACCTACCTACCTACCTACCTACCTACCTACCTACCTACCTACCTACCTACTGTACCTACTGTACCTACCTACCTACCTACCTACCTACCTACTGTACCTACCTACCTACCTACCTACCTACTGTACCTACTGTACCTACCTACCTACCTACCTACTGTACCTACTGTACCTACCTACCTACCTACCTACCTACCTACCTACCTACCTACCTACCTACCTACCTACCTACCTACTGTACCTACCTACCTACCTACCTACTGTACCTACCTACCTACCTACCTACCTACCTACCTACCTACCTACCTACCTACCTACCTACCTACTGTACCTACCTACCTACCTACCTACCTACTGTACCTACCTACCTACCTACCTACTGTACCTACCTACCTACCTACCTATCTACCTACCTACCTACCTACTGTACCTACCTACTGTACCTACCTACCTACCTACCTACTGTACCTACCTACCTACCTACCTACCTACCTACCTACCTACCTACCTACCTACTGTACCTACCTACCTACCTACCTACCTACCTACCTACCTACCTACCTACCTACTGTACCTACCTACCTACCTACCTACTGTACCTACCTACCTACCTACCTACCTACCTACCTACCTACCTACCTACCTACCTACCTACTGTACCTACCTACCTACCTACCTACCTACTGTACCTACTGTACCTACCTACCTACCTACCTACCTACCTACCTACCTACCTACCTACCTACCTACCTACCTACTGTACCTACTGTACCTACCTACCTACCTACCTACTGTACCTACCTACCTACCTACCTACCTACCTACCTACCTACCTACCTACCTACCTACCTACTGTACCTACCTACCTACCTACCTACCTACTGTACCTACCTACCTACCTACCTACTGTACCTACCTACTGTACCTACCTACCTACCTACCTACCTACCTACCTACTGTACCTACCTAACTACCTCTACCTACCTACCTACCTACCTACCTACCTACCTACCTACCTACCTACCTACCTACCTACCTACCTACCTACTGTACCTACCTAACTACCTCTACCTACCTACCTACCTAGCTACCTAGCTACCTACCTACCTACCTAACTACCTCTACCTACCTACCTACCTACCTACCTACCTACTGTACCTACCTAACTACCTCTACCTACCTACCTACCTACCTACCTACCTACCTACCTACCTACCTACCTACCTACCTACCTACCTACTGTACCTACCTAACTACCTCTACCTACCTACCTACCTACCTACCTACCTACCTACCTACCTACCTAGTTACCTATACCTACCTACCTACCTACCTACCTACTAGCTGTACAGTTTGGTGCTGAAGCTGCTTTACCCGCTCTCTGCTGCACACACAGAGAAAGAGAGAGAGAGATTTGTCCTGCAGAAGCTCTGCTCTAACACACTAAAGCTCAACTCTGTCTGTATGGCTAACTGATAATCACTGTACCCTCTCTCTCTTTAAAGATTGGTGACAGGAGGGAACTTGTGTTTGATTGTCTTGTATTATGATGGTGTTGTTGTGGCAGTTCCCCTGCCTCTCTCTGGTGTAAACTCTCTGTCTCTGTCACTGCTGGCGTTTTCTCTACAGGATCTGCCGTCTACCATCCAACCCAAGGGTCGACAGGTGAATACCAGCGCTCTCTACCCTGTAAAACACACAACCTCAACTGTAACCCACAACCCCTCACAACTCCTCCATTCATTTCCCCTCATTCAATTTCTACACATATGTGTGTGTGTGTGTGCGTGCTTACGCATATGTGCACAGACACAGTGTGTTTGCGAGTATACATGCTTACCCCCCCCCCCCCCCCCCCCCCCCCCACCTCACCGCCCTCCATTGACTAACTGCCAAGGTCAACCCATATGAGTAGACTCCATTCACTTACAATGTTGTTAATATACTGTGGCTACAGACTGATCTCCAAGCTGTTCCTCCATTTAGAGCAGGACAGTGTCTGCTAGACCTGATAGTGGATCATGTGTAGAGCTACAGTCAGACATGACCTCTCCCAAAGAGACACGACTGGATATTGACCTCAATCCAAGACACATTAGGCTCCAAATCTGCCCCAGCTGCTCACATATGTCTGCGCTAGAAAGACCACAGACTGAATTCAATCCAATGCTATTTGTGGAGTTAGCATTCAGATTGTTAAATATTCCAGCTGGCCCCATAACCCTGAGTTGAACTCCCCTGTGGTAGAGAAAATGGTCTGTTTGGAAAGACTGATACAGGGAACTAGACTTCAGAGTAGACTTTAAATATAATATTAAAATATGGCTCTTTTCCCCTAAGTCAGTCTCGTATTCTATTCATATTCCCCTGGATATTATTTTACCTTCCAATTGAATGATCATAATATAGTCGCATGGAGGAGTGAGTTGTCCATCAGTCTGTCTGTCTATCAGTCTGTCTATCCATCAGTCTGTCTGTCCATAGTCCATTGTCCATGCTAAAAGATGCCTGAGCTCCAGACCTCCAGTGCTGTCCCCCACCCCGGCTCCTCTCTCTTCCCAGCTCCTCCATCGCCCTCCTCCTCACCCCCCTCATCATTGTCTTTGGGGAACCCAAACCAATAGAAACACCATCACTGACTGTCTGTGTAGACTCAAACACCCACCCTAAACCCATACACCAGCGCAAACCAAATGAGTAACTTGACTTTAGCTTTAATCTAATAAACCTAAGCAAACCTTTAACCAAGGGATAGTGACATTGCGTACATCCAGTGTGTAGATGCCACCAGTAGAGGTCGCCCACAGTAGCACTTTCTCACTGAGACATGGCTGCAGTTACATCACTGAACTGCACAGTCGCACATTAAATGGCATTACACGTCAGTCTCTAATCAGAGGATGAATAGAATGTTCAATTTGTGAATTGAAAAATCCTCATCAACAGAAACGGGCAATTCACGAAATTAAGTGAATTTCAATTTATCCTCTGAATAAACTGAAATAAAGTGGAATTTATGTCCAACACTGAAAGTGACATCATCCATGTTAATCCTTCACCATCACTATAGTAGCGTTAATGCTTAACGTTCTCCATCTCCCCCGCGCTCCACTCACCATACTGTGTGTGTAGACACTACGTAGTCGTTTTACTGCATGATGTGTGTGTGGTGCTTTCACATCCTAGATGGTCGTACCCAGACCTCCAATCAAGGATAAAATGTCCGTCAAGGTAAGATATAGTGTTGCCTCCACAGTGTTACATCATAGAGATAAAACGGCCGACATCCTAGGAAATGTTTTATCTCTATGGCTAAACCATAGTTATATATATATATATATATATATATATATATATATATATATATATATATATATATATATATATATATATATATATATATATATATATATATTTAACCAAAATAACATCCCATACAGTAGAATCTAACTTAGTCTAAGACGACTAAAACCACAATGAAAAACCACATCCTTTGGATTATTGTAACTAGTCAAGTCAAACTTTATTCAGAGTGCATTATCACAAGGTCTCAATACACTTCTCAGATATATTTAATGAAAATCAACATAAAGTCCTCTTCTGTGTACTACCTCTGAAGAGAGATGCTAATTTATACCACAACTTTTGTATTCCCCTATGAGGTACTACCAGGCAGCCACATACACACAGCCCATAGGGAAAGGTCTCCAACCTGGCAACACATTGGTCTGTACAGCCACACGCCACTCCCCCCTCTCCAGGTCTCCAACCTGGCAACTGGACTGAGAGGCTCATTTATAGCACACAGCTATTTCTTTGAGTGTCCCCCGTGAGGTAGAATTACCCATAGGGAAAGGTCTCCGATCTGGCAACCCATTGGTCTGTACAGCCACACGCCACTCCTCCCTCTCCGGGTCTCCAACCTGGCAACTGGGCATCACAGGAAATATTGCACATCCCATCTCCTTAACACAACCGCTCTCTTTCTCTCTCTGTCTCTCTCTCTCTCGCTCTCTCTCCGTCCTCCCTTTCTTTCCCTCTCCCTCCCTCGCTCTCTCTCCCTCCCTCTTTCTCTCTCCCTCCCCCTCTCCCTCCCCCTCTCCCTAATCAGTGACTCATTCCCCCCACTCCATCTTGACCTCTAGCTGACTCCTGTCTGTGTGTCTCAGATCTATGTGAGGGCCCAGTTTGAGTATGACCCCTCCAGAGATGACCTCATACCCTGCAAGGAGGCTGGGATTCCCTTCCGGGTCGGTGACATCATCCAGATCATCAGTAAAGACGACCACAACTGGTGGCAGGGAAAACTGGAGAACACTAAGAACTCCACCGCAGGGCTCATACCCTCACCAGAACTCCAGGAGTGGTGAGGAGACACCTATACACACACACACACATGCATACACACATACACACACATACATACACACACACTGAACACCAGAACACCAGGAGTGGTGAGGAGACACCTATACACACACACACACACACACACATACATACACACACACACACACTGAACACCAGGAGTGGTGAGGAGACACCTATACACACACACACACACACACACACACTGAACACCAGAACACCAGGAGTGGTGAGGAGACACACACACAGCGATAGAACCCAGATCTCCATCAATATCTAGAGAGAGTCATTCAGACTTAGAAACCACCTGGCCAACTAGAGACGAGTAACTTAACACACACAGAATCCAGATTTAGAGAAAACCAGAACGCACACTCAAAGAACCCCTCAAAATGTCTAGAATGTTTGAGCAGGTGATTTAGTTTAGCTCTCATTGTGTGTATTTCCGGTCATGTTTGCAGGCGTGTGGCGTGTATCGCCATGGAGAAGACCAAGCAGGAGCAGCAGGCCAGCTGTACCTGGTTTGGCAAGAAGAAGAAACAGTACAAAGACAAGTACCTGGCCAAGCACAACGCAGGTACACACACACACACATTCCCATGTGCACACACCGTACAGTACAGTACACAGTCGTGCAGTCAGAATGTTCCTCAGCTGTTACTGCATGGAATGTGAGGGCCTCACGTGTGAGAAGGTGGCATGGGGGATGATGGAGAGGGAGGTGTGGTCAAGGAACAAGGGAGAGGTGGTCAGGGAATGTGGGGGCAGGGAGGACAGCGAGAGCAGGGAATTCAGGTAGCAGACCCTTGAAACCTCCACTGGCTCCAGTGACACAGTCATGCCAGAAATAGCAGGGAGACCTGGTGCTGGGGCGCAAGGGCAAGCTCAGATATGGAGCAGGTTGGCATTTAAAGAGATGACTCACGTACTGGAAGTGTGTGTGTGTGTGTGTGTGTGTGTGTGTGTGTGTGTGTGTGTGTGTGTGTGTGTGTGTGTGTGTGTGTGTGTGTGTGTGTGTGTGTGTGTGTGTGTGTGTGTGTGTGTGTGTGTGTGTGTGTGTGTGTGTGTGTGTGTGTGTGGGTGGGTGGGTGGGTGGGTGGGTGGGTGGGTAGGTATGGGAATAGACAGACTGTAAGGTGGGGTTAGTATGGATGGTAAAGGGTTAGTATGGATGGTAAAGGGTTAGTATGGATGGTAAAGGGTTAGTATGGATGGTAAAGGGTTAGTATGGATGGTAAAGGGTTAGTATGGATGGTAAAGGGTTAGTATGGATGGTAAAGGGTTAGTATGGATGGTAAAGGGTTAGTGTGGATGGGTTAGTGTGGATGGTAAAGGGTTAGTGTGGATGGTAAAGGGTTAGTATGGATGGTTAAGGGTTATTATGGATGGGTTAGTGTGGATGGTAAAGGGTTAGTATGGATGGTTAAGGGTTAGTATGGATGGTAAAGGGTTAGTATGGATGGTAAAGGGTTAGTATGGATGGTAAAGGGTTAGTATGGATGGTAAAGGGTTAGTATGGATGGTAAAGGGTTAGTGTGGATGGTAAAGGGTTAGTGTGGATGGTACAGGGTTAGTGTGGATGGGTTAGTGTGGATGGTAAAGGGTTAGTATGGATGGTTAAGGGTTAGTATGGATGGTAAAGGGTTAGTGTGGATGGGTTAGTGTGGATGGTAAAGGGTTAGTATGGATGGTTAAGGGTTAGTATGGATGGTTAAGGGTTAGTATGGATGGTACAGGGTTAGTATGGATGGTGAAGGCTTAGTGTGGATGGTAAAGGCTTAGTGTGGATGGTAAAGGGTTAGTATGGATGGTAAAGGGTTAGTGTGGATGGTAAAGGGTTAGTGTGGATGGTAAAGGGTTAGTATGGATGGTAAAGGGTTATTATGGATGGTAAAGGGTTAGTGTGGATGGTAAAGGGTTAGTATGGATGGTAAAGGGTTAGTATGGATGGTAAAGGGTTAGTGTGGATGGTAAAGGGTTAGTATGGATGGTAAAGGGTTAGTATGGATGGTTAAGGGTGTATGGATGGTAAAGGGTTAGTATGGATGGTAAAGGGTTAGTATGGATGGTAAAGGGTTAGTGTGGATGGTAAAGGGTTAGTATGGATGGTAAAGGGTTAGTATGGATGGTAAAGGGTTAGTGTGGATGGTAAAGGCTTAGTGTGGATGGTAAAGGGTTAGTGTGGATGGTAAAGGGTTAGTATGGATGGTAAAGGGTTAGTGTGGATGGTAAAGGGTTAGTGTGGATGGTAAAGGGTTAGTATGGATGGTAAAGGGTTAGTGTGGATGGTAAAGGGTTAGTGTGGATGGTAAAGGGTTAGTATGGATGGTAAAGGGTTAGTGTGGATGGGTTAGTGTGGATGGTAAAGGGTTAGTATGGATGGTTAAGGGTTAGTATGGATGGTTAAGGGTTAGTATGGATGGTACAGGGTTAGTATGGATGGTGAAGGCTTAGTGTGGATGGTAAAGGCTTAGTGTGGTTGGTAAAGGGTTAGTATGGATGGGTTAGTATGGATGGTAAAGGGTTAGTGTGGATGGTAAAGGGTTAGTATGGATGGTAAAGGGTTAGTGTGGATGGTAAAGGGTTAGTATGGATGGTAAAGGGTTAGTATGGATGGTAAAGGGTTAGTGTGGATGGTAAAGGGTTAGTATGGATGGGTTAGTATGGATGGTAAAGGGTTAGTGTGGATGGTAAAGGGTTAGTATGGATGGGAAAGGGTTAGTGTGGATGGTAAAGGGTTAGTATGGATGGTAAAGGGTTAGTATGGATGGTAAAGGGTTAGTATGGATGGTAAAGGGTTAGTATGGATGGTAAAGGTTTAGTATGGATGGTAAAGGGTTAGTATGGATGGTAAAGGGTTAGTGTGGATGGTAAAGGGTTAGTATGGATGGTAAAGGGTTAGTGTGGATGGTAAAGGGTTAGTGTGGATGGGTTAGTGTGGATGGTAAAGGGTTAGTATGGATGGTAAAGGGTTATTATGGATGGTAAAGGGTTAGTATGGATGGGTTAGTATGGATGGTAAAGGGTTAGTATGGATGGTAAAGGGTTAGTATGGATGGTAAAGGGTTAGTATGGATGGTAAAGGGTTAGTGTGGATGGTAAAGGGTTAGTGTGGATGGTACAGGGTTAGTGTGGATGGGTTAGTGTGGATGGTAAAGGGTTAGTATGGATGGTTAAGGGTTAGTATGGATGGTTAAGGGTTAGTATGGATGGTAAAGGGTTAGTGTGGATGGGTTAGTGTGGATGGTAAAGGGTTAGTATGGATGGTTAAGGGTTAGTATGGATGGTTAAGGGTTAGTATGGATGGTACAGGGTTAGTATGGATGGTGAAGGCTTAGTGTGGATGGTAAAGGCTTAGTGTGGATGGTAAAGGGTTAGTATGGATGGTAAAGGGTTAGTGTGGATGGTAAAGGGTTAGTGTGGATGGTAAAGGGTTAGTATGGATGGTAAAGGGTTATTATGGATGGTAAAGGGTTAGTGTGGATGGTAAAGGGTTAGTATGGATGGTAAAGGGTTAGTATGGATGGTAAAGGGTTAGTGTGGATGGTAAAGGGTTAGTATGGATGGTAAAGGGTTAGTATGGATGGTTAAGGGTTAGTATGGATGGTAAAGGGTTAGTATGGATGGTAAAGGGTTAGTATGGATGGTAAAGGGTTAGTGTGGATGGTAAAGGGTTAGTGTGGATGGTAAAGGGTTAGTATGGATGGTAAAGGGTTAGTGTGGATGGTAAAGGCTTAGTGTGGATGGTAAAGGGTTAGTGTGGATGGTAAAGGGTTAGTATGGATGGTAAAGGGTTAGTGTGGATGGTAAAGGGTTAGTGTGGATGGTAAAGGGTTAGTATGGATGGTAAAGGGTTAGTGTGGATGGTAAAGGGTTAGTGTGGATGGTAAAGGGTTAGTATGGATGGTAAAGGGTTAGTGTGGATGGGTTAGTGTGGATGGTAAAGGGTTAGTATGGATGGTTAAGGGTTAGTATGGATGGTTAAGGGTTAGTATGGATGGTACAGGGTTAGTATGGATGGTGAAGGCTTAGTGTGGATGGTAAAGGCTTAGTGTGGTTGGTAAAGGGTTAGTATGGAGGGGTTAGTATGGATGGTAAAGGGTTAGTGTGGATGGTAAAGGGTTAGTATGGATGGTAAAGGGTTAGTGTGGATGGTAAAGGGTTAGTATGGATGGTAAAGGGTTAGTATGGATGGTAAAGGGTTAGTATGGATGGTAAAGGGTTAGTGTGGATGGTAAAGGGTTAGTATGGATGGGTTAGTATGGATGGTAAAGGGTTAGTGTGGATGGTAAAGGGTTAGTATGGATGGGAAAGGGTTAGTGTGGATGGTAAAGGGTTAGTATGGATGGTAAAGGGTTAGTATGGATGGTAAAGGGTTAGTATGGATGGTAAAGGGTTAGTATGGATGGTAAAGGTTTAGTATGGATGGTAAAGGGTTAGTATGGATGGTAAAGGGTTAGTGTGGATGGTAAAGGGTTAGTATGGATGGTAAAGGGTTAGTGTGGATGGTAAAGGGTTAGTGTGGATGGGTTAGTGTGGATGGTAAAGGGTTAGTATGGATGGTAAAGGGTTATTATGGATGGTAAAGGGTTAGTATGGATGGGTTAGTATGGATGGTAAAGGGTTAGTGTGGATGGTAAAGGGTTAGTATGGATGGGTTAGTATGGATGGTAAAGGGTTAGTGTGGATGGTAAAGGGTTAGTATGGATGGTAAAGGGTTAGTGTGGATGGTAAAGGGTTAGTATGGATGGTAAAGGGTTAGTGTGGATGGTAAAGGGTTAGTGTGGATGGGTTAGTGTGGATGGTAAAGGGTTAGTATGGATGGTAAAGGGTTATTATGGATGGTAAAGGGTTAGTATGGATGGGTTAGTATGGATGGTAAAGGGTTAGTGTGGATGGTAAAGGGTTAGTATGGATGGGTTAGTATGGATGGTAAAGGGTTAGTGTGGATGGTAAAGGGTTAGTATGGATGGTTAAGGGTTAGTATGGATGGTAAAGGGTTAGTATGGATGGTAAAGGGTTAGTGTGGATGGTAAAGGGTTAGTATGGATGGTAAAGGGTTAGTATGGATGGGTTAGTATGGATGGTAAAGGGTTAGTATGGATGGTAAAGGGTTAGTATGGATGGTAAAGGGTTAGTATGGATGGTAAAGGGTTAGTATGGATGGTAAAGGGTTAGTGTGGATGGTAAAGGGTTAGTGTGGATGGTAAAGGGTTAGTATGGATGGTAAAGGGTTAGTATGGATGGTAAAGGGTTAGTATGGATGGTAAAGGGTTAGTGTGGATGGTAAAGGGTTAGTATGGATGGTAAAGGGTTAGTATGGATGGTAAAGGGTTAGTATGGATGGTAAAGGGTTAGTATGGATGGTAAAGGGTTAGTGTGGATGGTAAAGGGTTAGTATGGATGGTAAAGGGTTAATCACTTACAATGGCAGGCATACAGAATATACCAGTCATTTAAGCATGTACCTGTAGTATACCATGCTGTAATCCATTTGTTCTTGCATCGGTACAAGTGCATGATACCAGAGATGCATTCCCGCTGTAGGTGTAAAGAACCAGCTGTCAGTGTTCATATTGCTTCTCCCAGTAACAGCAAAGCATGTTATTAGGTTGCTATACATTTCTAGCTTGCTCTCTTAAGCATTCATATCTCATTCATATCTGAGTCACTCCTACTGTGTTCCCTGCATGACACATAGCCTGATGTTAAATGTAGTCTCATTGTCATCAGGTACAGCATGTGAGAGAATGGAAGGTGATGTGGTGGATAGCTGGCAGCATGTGAGAGAATGGAAGGTGATGTGGTGGATAGCTGGTAGCATGTGAGAGAATGGAAGGTGATGTGGTGGATAGCTGGTAGCATGTGAGAGAATGGAAGGTGATGTGGTGGATAGCTGGTAGCATGTGAGAGAATGGAAGGTGATGTGGTGGATAGCTGGCAGCATGTGAGAGAATGGAAGGTGATGTGGTGGATAGCTGGTAGCATGTGAGAGAATGGAAGGTGATGTGGTGGATAGCTGGCAGCATGTGAGAGAATGGAAGGTGATGTGGTGGATAGCTGGTAGCATGTGAGATAATGGAAGGTGATGTGGTGGATAGCTGGCAGCATGTGAGAGAATGGAAGGTGATGTGGTG
The DNA here is from genome assembly GCF_964263955.1 of Coregonus lavaretus. NCBI lineage: Eukaryota > Metazoa > Chordata > Actinopteri > Salmoniformes > Salmonidae > Coregonus > Coregonus lavaretus. Next base: position 41,056,060 of record NC_140003.1, on the reverse strand, counting down.
GATAGCTGGCAGCATGTGAGAGAATGGAAGGTGATGTGGTGGATAGCTGGTAGCATGTGAGAGAATGGAAGGTGATGTGGTGGATAGCTGGCAGCATGTGAGAGAATGGAAGGTGATGTGGTGGATAGCTGGTAGCATGTGAGAGAATGGAAGGTGATGTGGTGGATAGCTGGTAGCATGTGAGAGAATGGAAGGTGATGTGGTGGATAGCTGGCAGCATGTGAGAGAATGGAAGGTGATGTGGTGGATAGCTGGCAGCATGTGAGAGAATGGAAGGTGATGTGGTGGATAGCTGGTAGCATGTTCACAGTATGAGGCCTATGACTCCAGGTCCCGTTTGAACTCTATAAAGATGCTTCATTCCTACTTTACCTCCTCAAGAGGCCAGAATGTGACGCTCTGGGTAGAAGTTGCCCTTTAGACACATACAGTATCTAAGGTCAGGTCAGTATACCCTGCCCAAATCCTAACCTTAAAATACAAAAACTGGCCTTAGATCAATGTCTGGGAGCAACTTCATCCTACTCCGTTGGGTGAGTAATATAAAGCAGCGCATCGGAGCTTTGCTGCTTCAGAGTTGTATTGTTGTATTGCTGTATCTATGGTAACTGCTATATTGTTGTGTAACTGAACCATGTTATGACCCTGTCCATCTCTCACGCTGTCCCCCTCCAAACGGCCTCTCTGCATGTAAGTAACAACCAGTGACAGTAGCTGGCTAGCTAACGCCTCTTTTGGCTTGGTTTGACTCTCTCTCTCTGTCTCTCTCTGTCTCTCTCTGTCTCTCTCTGTCTCTCTCTCTCTGTGTCTCTCTCTCTCTCTCTCTCTCTCTTCTCTCTCACACTATCTCTCTCTCTCTCTCCTCTTCTCTCTCTCTCTGTGTGTCTCTCTCTGTCTCTCTCTCTTCTCTCTCTCTCTTCTCTCTCACACTCTCTCTCTCTTCTCTCTCTCTCTCTCTCTCTCTCTCTCTCTCTCTCTGTCTCTCTCTCTCTCTCTCTCTCTCTCTCTCTCTCTCTCTCTCTCTCTCTCTCTCTCGCTCTCTCTGTGTGTCTCTCTCTCATCAATTTTTTTATTTGCGTTATTATTAACCCTTCAGTTGACCAGCTGTCACTCCTAACTAGTGCTGAGCGATTAACCGAAATGTTTATAATTTTTTGGTTAAAAAAAAACGAATTGAATGATGTCGGTTGAATTATTTGAATTGCATTTTGTTCCTAATTTTTTCTGTGAGCTCAATGCACACATTGCACAGTTTCTCTAGAGATAAATCAGATCCAGCCTGAACTGTGCGATGTAGTAGGGAGTTGTAGTTTCCAACAGGCCGATATTCTACATAGTTTAGCGCATAAAACGTGGTAATTAACTACAATGACCATAATCCATTGTGCATCTACTTGTCCGGTCTGTGTTTCTTTTATGCCTGCTACAGAAGAGGCAGAAGAATGCATTGATCGTGAGGGGATATAGAGAGCAGCTGTTGCTTCATGAGGTATCTCTAAAATACATGATCTAAGTGATTCATAGTTGGTATTCAGCAGTCATAATAGTATGTCTTATTTACTTTGAAGAACTACTAAAAGAGTGATTTTGTCAGACAGCATAGAGATGAGATGATGACTTGGAATGAAATAATAAAGTCATAAAATAAAACTAATGTAATATACACAACAACTGAAATATTTTATTAAAGTAAAGTGATGTGAAGAAATTATGGTTAATAAGTGATAAGCAGTAATGGACAGTCACTACCATCATGGGACTTTTATTAATTGTTTTATTCTGTGTTGTTACAGCATTCAACCCAAATAATCGAAACCAAAATTGAAAACCGTGATTATTTTTTAACAATCGAACCGAAAACGAACCGACCTCAAAAAGCACTAATTGCTCAGCACTACCCCCAATGTTTCCGTTTTGTTCCAGTTGCGCATGCTCAGAGCAACAGAGATCCAGCACAAAATGGAAAGAACATAGCTTTTCAGTTTGTGTATGTATTTGCATGTGTGTGTTTTGGTTTTCATCCTCACCCATATATTTAGTTTATTTTGGTGTTGTGTGTTTCAGATGTAGTTAGTTTAATTCTAACATCATACATATGCCTCAGAGAAAGAGTCCCCATTTGATATCCCTGAGTGTCATTGTGACACATTGCACACAAGATTAAAGGTCGGCACAAGGTCAAGGACACATGCCAGCCAATGAGAGAACAGAACAGCAGAGGAAGCAGGAGAGAGTGAGCTGTCCTTAGCCATTAGAGAGAGAGAGAGAGAGAGAGAGAGAGAGAGAGAGAGAGAGAGAGAGAGAGAGAGAGAGAGAGAGAGAGAGAGAGAGAGAGAGAGAGAGAGAGAGAGAGAGAGAGAGAGAGAGAGAGAGAGAGAGAGAGAGAGAGAGAGAGAGAGAGAGAGAGAGAGAGAGAGAGAGAGAGAGAGAGAGAGAGAGAGAGAGAGAGAGAGAGAGAGAGAGAGAGAGAGAGAGACTTCTATTCCAGAGAGAGTACTGTACATGGTGCACTGGGTGTTATATTTCCCATGTCAGACACAGCTGTCAGGTTCATGTAACAGTGGAGGTGTAATGTGCAGTACCCTGGGTAAGGACATATGCTCTTTGCTGTATGCTGTACAGACACCCAGGAGTGTCCAGTACTCTGTGTCCTACTGTCCTGTGTTCTCTCATTCATCTCTTCTTTCATCCATCCATCTATCCATCCCATCCTTTTATATATAAATAAATAAAAATGTACCACACATACATTGTAGTATCACTTTTTAAATGTAGATGTTCCAAAGGTGCACATCATCGGCTTGAATGCATGGAGACCTGGAGATGCTAAACTTGTTTATGTTAATTAACGGTCAATTACCGTGAGACCGGCAGTCTTTTGCATGACAATAACCGGCTGACAAAATGTCATGACCGCCACAGCCCTGGGTATCACTGCGTTATTTGTTTACACATAATTGTCTTCCTCCAGCTCTACAATGTTACCTGGCAGTTACAGAGGTCACATCAGACCAGAAGGAAAACAGAATATTCTCCATCTTTGTCCCGTCACGTGTAAACAGTATTACCCAAATCTCTCTCCTTCATCTCATTGGATTAGGGCTTTAGCCTGGGTTATAATAAATCACTCCTCTGATTTAGCTGTTTGATTTAATGATGTCACATTTAAGGACATACGGCCATTGTACTTATACGACTCCAAGGAGAAGTTCAGGCTCTATCTCTCCTTGTAACATCATAGTTCATTTCCTAATAGTGAATTATCTCCCAACTGTCACTAATTGTCAATAACTGTCACTTATTGTCAGAGACAAAATGTCTACTCCTTCATCTCATTTGTAGCCTGGTTGCTAGTCTGTTTCTGTTTTAGCCACCTTGTCATTCTCATTTCCAGATGTTGAATGTTGAAACACTCAAGTACCCAGGCTATGATTGTCTCCATGTCCAACTAACTGGCAAAGGCATTCTCTCACCTTACTGTTAGGGTCCTGTGTTGTCCTAATGTAAGATACACTACTATGGATGTCTGTCTGTACCTCTCTTTCATAGTATCTCACTATCCCTCTCTCTTTCCTTCCTGCCCTTTCTCCAGTATTCGACCAACTAGATCTGGTCACGTATGAAGAGGTAGTGAAACTGCCTGCGTTCAAGAGGAAAACACTAGTCTTGTTAGGTAAGTACAAATATCATCTGGCATGCTGGGTAATGATGTATTGGCTAAGGGTACTGGGTCGTGTGCTAGTATAGAGTTCTGACTGAGGGCTCTCTCTTCTACAGGTGCCCATGGAGTAGGCAGAAGACACATCAAGAACACACTAATCACAAAACACCCCGACAGATTCGCCTACCCTATCCCACGTAAGACACACACACACACACATAGACAGATTCACGGACGATACACACACACACACAGACAGATTCACCTACCCTATCCCACATAAGACACACACACACACACACACACACAGACAGATTTGCCTACCCCATTTCACGGACGATACACACACTGACTCATTCAGTCACTCACTTTGACCATCCGTTGTGATTATCGTTCCCCCCCCCCCCCGACCCACTCCTCCTCTCTTCCATCCCTCCCTCCCTCCCTCCCTCCCTCCCCCAGATACGACCAGACTTCCTAAGAAGGACGAGGAAAACGGGAAGAACTACTACTTTGTGTCACATGACCAGATGATGCAGGACATCAGTAACAATGACTACCTGGAGTACGGTAGTCACGAGGACGCCATGTACGGCACGCGGCTAGAGACCCTCCGCCAGATCCACGAGCAGGGACTCATCTCCATACTGGACGTAGAGCCACAGGTGTGTGTGTGTGTGTGTGTGTGTGTGTGTGTATGTGTGTGTGTTTATGGGAGGTGTGTGTTTGTGTGAACCATAGAGACAGTTAGAGGATACAACATTGTATGTTTCATTATGGTGTCTGTGAGAGAATGGGTAGCACCATTGAGGCCATCTCTATCTTGAAGTAGGACATTTTCTTCTTCTACTACTTCTATGAGTTGGCAAACAAACTGAAAGGGTGCATACTGCCACCTGGAGTGTACTGTTTGAACAGGTATAAAGCCAAGGTTGGCGATTTACTGCCACCTGCAGTTATGGAATGTTTGCTTATGAGGATAATTCATTGGATGATCCCTCCTGATGACCTGGATGGAATCATGTGATCCTTCCTTAACCCATAGGAAGTCCCACCCGGTTGACTACTTAAAAATGGTGAAAGTCCTCAATGGCGCTGCCCATGCTAAAACAGGCTTCTAGGCACTAGGGTCCTCTATATATCTCTACGGTGTTAGCAAAACATGATAAAGAATCTAGATGTTTTGTCATGTGTGCTTGTGAAAGCTGAGGGTCTTCTCAGGCAGGTCTTCTCCCATACAAACAGCCCAGCTGACCTGTAACCTATTCTCCATTAGGCCCTGAAGGTCCTGCGGACAGCAGAGTTCGCTCCCTACGTTGTTTTCATCGCCGCGCCAACCATTACCCCTGGCATCGACGAGGTAACATACTCACTCACACGCAGGCACACGCACACACACACGCACACACACACACACAGTCAACTTGGGACACTGCAGCTATAGAGCCCCACATTGGAGGTGTCATAATACCCATAAAACCTAGCGCTCAAACAGGGAAATGGTTCCAATAATTTTTCCCCATTCATTTTTCACATAGGGAATTTAAAAAACACTTAAAATAAGGGCTGTGTTTCGTGTAGGTTTACCCTGGCGTGAAGTTTTGATAACCATGTAAATCTCTCTCGGACAAGGTGACTTTAATCAATATTTATCAATTTATCTCAGATTCGAAAATGCTAATTAGCATGCAAAACTACAAATCCCTGCAAGCTCCTGCACGTCATCTCTAGCTGACACATTTGCTGCCACATGTATTGTGTCAATTTAAAACTTGCATAAGACAGTTCACAGAATTGTCAATTTAAAGAAATGTATCCAATTTGTTAATTACTACATTTAGCTAACGATTCGGCAGTTTTGTCCAGATCATCATGGCATTTGTAGTTCTTTATGATAGCCACATTAGCAGCTAATTAGCATTTCATTTTGGGGGGGTAAATACAGGCAAATATATTGATAAAAGTCACCTTGTCCTAGAGAGATTTACACGGTTATCAAAACGTCACGCCAGGGTAAGCCTACACGAAACACAGTCCTTATTTTAAGTGTTTCTAAAATCCCCTATAGGAAAAATGAATGGTGGAAAAACAATTGGAACCATTTCCTTGTTTGACCGCTATGTTTTATGGGTATCATGACTCATACTGTGGTACTCTATTGGCACTCTTCTTTTTTCTGCACTCCGCCATTTTCTTTTTCTTCTCTCATCACTTTCTTCACTGGTTTATTTTGCATGCTGTGTTTGTGAGCTTCTATTTTTCCGTTTCTCTTGCGTTCGGTTGCCTGGCTCTCAGCTCCCCAGGTGGTGCAGGAGGCTGCCAGTAAGTATGAGTAGAGAAAACGCTGGCCATAGTCAGTAGTGGTCTATTGTGTGGTATATTACCTCAGTAAACCAGCTCAATCCTCTCCTCCAGTCTCCTCTCACTGAGGACACCAGGGCCAGGCCTACCAAAGCACTGTCCTGAATCCCTACTCATCCACTCTATACCCTCACTCTTTCTCTGTCCGTTTAATTTAATACTGCTTTATTGGCATGACATCTCTGTCTGTGTCTCATTATGTCTTTCTTTCTTTCTTTCTTTCTCTCCTCCCCTTCTTTCTCTCGCTCCTCCCCCCTCTTTCTCTCTCTCTGTAGGACGAATCATTGCAGCGTCTTCAGAAGGAGTCAGAAATTCTCCAGAAGACCTATGCCCATTACTTTGACCAGACCATAATCAACAACGAGATAGATGAGACCATCAGACACCTAGAGGAGGCTATAGACCTGGTCTGTACCACCGCACAATGGATCCCTGTGTCCTGGGTCTACTGAAGAAGGAACACATAGCCCTCCTCTGCTCTGCTCTGCTCTCTCCTCCTCTGCTCTGCTCTGCTCTCTCCTCCTCTGCTCTGCTCTGCTCTGCTCTCTCCTCCTCTGCTTTCTCTGCTTACTCCTCCTCTCCTCTGCTCTGCTCTGCTCTGCTCTCTCCTCCTCTGCTTTCTCTGCTTACTCCTCCTCCCCTCTCTCCTCCTCTACTGGGTCCACTGGACCATTATGGACAACACCTCCCCCCTCCCCAATGACTCCTCTCTCTCTCTCCCCCTCCCTTTCTCCCCCTCCCCAGTGGTGCATATCTGCGAAAACTCCATAGAGATAGATAGAGGACTCATCTTTGTATCTATCCCATTATAGCGTCTGTGACAGCATGGGCAGCGCCATTGAGCCTACAACCCATAGGAATCTCCACCCAGTTGACTACTTTGTCTACTGTAAAATGGCTGAAGCATGGTGGAAGCTCTCAATGGCGCTGCCTATGCTAAAATAGCATTTTGGCCACTTGAGACCTCTATCATTCTCTATGAAAAACTCCCATCATTCCTTCAGGAAAAGAAAAGCACCTCAACCAATCAGAAACCTCCATCTACTGCACATGACCTGCAGCAGCCAATGAGACTCTGCCCTTACAGACTACCTAGCCGTAGTGTTGTATAAACGAAAGAAACAAATAAATATAGTCATGTCTGTATTAGCTAGGAGGCAACATTTTTGTAGAAGTTTGTTTTAAAGAGACAGTACTGTATCTCCTCCACTCATAGTGCACTGCAGCCTTCTACATAATTATTATTATATATATATATACATTTCACCTTTATTTAACCAGGTAGGCCAGTTGAGAACAAGTTCCCATTTACAACTGCGACCTGGCCAAGATAAAGCAAAGCAGTGCGATAAAAACAACAACACAGAGTTACATATGGGATAAACAAAACGTACAGTCTATAACACAATAGAACATCTATATACAGTGTGTGCAAATAATGAGACTGACTGTGCCTCCATCACCCTTCATGGATGTTGAAGTTCTTATGCCTCGATCACACCAACAGCGTCATTGCATTTCCGTGCACCAGAAGTACATTCATTTCCAATGGAACGCTGCGTTTGCCTTGCAGCATTGCGTTGCAGAGGCAGTTGCAGTGCGTTCTGTGTGGTGCATACGTTGGATTTATCGAACGTATGCGTCAAACTGTATGCGTAGACGGCTTGACAGAAATGGTAGCAGAAGGTGAATATTGAACTTTTGTTGCACACATATCCAGATGATGCTGCGTACCATTTTTGCGCAATGACGCATGTAGGTGTGATCGAGGCGTTCGCTGTCCCTGTTTTGCAGCTCTTTTCCTGCATATTCTCTTTCTCTCTCTCTAGACAGACTGAAGAAAACCACCCAAACACCCTTTATCTGTCTCTCAACACCTCTTTATTCCTCTGCTCCTTTACTCCTCTCCTTTAGTAATAGTGCTGAGAGATTAACTGACATTTCGGGGGGGTTTTCGGTTATTAAACAACTAATTGACCGACGTGTCGGTTCAATTACTTGAATTCCATTTAGCTCTGTTTTTTTTTGTGAGCCCAACGCGCTGTTTCTCTAGAGAGAAATCAAATCCTTCACGAAAGAAATCAACTCAAGAACTATGTGGGACACTTGGCTGAAGGGAGTTGTAGTTTTCATTAAGTAAATATTATTTGAAGAACTAGTAAAAGGATTTTGTCAAACAGCTGTGCAGCTAGCCAAGCTGAATAGGATGACTGAAGACAGGACAGTATGGGGAGCACAGCGCTAACGTTGTCTGGCTGGCTAAAGACAGGACAGTATGGGGAGCACAGCGCTAACGTTGTCTGGCTGGCTAAAGACAGGACAGTATGGGGAGCACAGCGCTAACGTTGTCTGGCTGGCTAAAGACAGGACAGTATGGGGAGCACAGCGCTAACGTTGTCTGGCTGGCTAAAGACAGGACAGTATGGGGAGCACAGCGCTAACGTTGTCTGGCTGGCTAAAGACAGGACAGTATGGGGAGCACAGCGCTAACGTTGTCTGGCTGGCTAAAGACAGGACAGTATGGGGAGCACAGCGCTAACGTTGTCTGGCTGGCTAAAGACAGGACAGAATGGGGAGCACAGCGCTAACGTTGTCTGGCTGGCTAAAGACAGGACAGTATGGGGAGCACAGCGCTAACGTTGTCTGGCTGGCTAAAGACAGGACAGTATGGGGAGCACAGCGCTAACGTTGTCTGGCTGGCTAAAGACAGGACAGTATGGGGAGCACAGCGCTAACGTTGTCTGGCTGGCTAAAGACAGGACAGTATGGGGAGCACAGCGCTAACGTTGTCTGGCTGGCTGACTGCTACTGCCTGAGCAGTGATGAGATGACTTTAAGGAATTAAAAATAATAAAGTCATCAAATAAAAACTAAGCAATATACACAACTGAAAATATTTTATTATTTCAGAGTAATTTCCTATTTTTCTATTGATGTCTACTCAATGTGGACCTGACCGAGACAATGGAATATTTTCAATGTTTTGGCAATTGAATGTTCACTATTTTTTGGCTTTGGAATTGCCATTAAAATGCTCCCCCCAAAAACGTGTCATTATTTCAGAATGCATTTCATGATAAAATAATACGAATTCAAACCGAAATCAAAAACCGTGATTATTTTTTAAGAATCGAACCAAAACCGAACCGACCTAGAAAAGCACTAATCCCTCAGCACTATGTATTAACCTTTATTGTCAACTTGTGTCTTTCTCTAAACTCACTCTGTTATTATTCATGTAGTTCAGTTTCATCTTGCTTCATTTTGACTGTACACGTTATCACCTTAGCCACCCCCCTCTACCCTTCACACACATCTCCACCAGATACTGTCTCTTTAGAGATTTGAATGAGGTCTCATGCATGTTGGACATTCGCAAGCTTCCATGCCGTCTGTCCGTCAGTCAGTCCATCAGTGTTCCCAGTGTCCTGCTGTAACCTCCTCCCAACTGAAAACCAACATTCCACCAACATTCCACGCGTCTGGAAGACTCCACTCGACCAATGGAAGCAAGGGGAACAGGAAATAACAACCAACTAAAATAACCCTGACACCTATGCACATCCCTTGGCATTTCAGACGACATTTCTAAAAACAACCGATTTTTCCAAAAAATACCATGGTAGCGAGATCGTGTTTCTTAAAAAAAAAATGTGTCTTGATTTGTTGTATAAGAAAATTAGGAGGGGGATCAAATTACAACTGATTCCTGATTTGCCATTTCAGAAATGTGTCGTCTGAGAGTATTAATGTTTTAATTAAGTTTAATCAACGATAGATTAATGCTGATTTGTATTCTGCAACTGTGTAACTGGATGAAAAAGGATATGCACACACTACGTTTTGCAAGGTGAAGGCTTTGCAAAGGAACAGTAAGCAGTTTGTGCATCTGAATAACCGTGTATATGAAATATGACTAATGATGATATACACTACTGGTCAAATGTTTTAGAACACCTACTCATTCAAGGGTTTTTCTTTATTTTTACTATTTTCTACATTGTAGAATAATAGTGAAGACATCAAAATAATGAAATAACACATATGGAATCATACAATAACCAATAATCAAAATATATTTTATATTTGAGATTCTTCAAATAGCCACCCTTTGCTTTGATGACAGCTTTGCACACTCTTGGCATTCTCTCAACCAGCTTCATGAGGTAGTCACCTGGAATGCATTTCAATTAACAGGTGTGTCTTCTTAAAAGTTAATTTGTGGAATTTCTTTCCTTCTTAATGCGTTTGAGCCAATCAGTTGTGTTGTGACAAGGTGGGGGGGGGGGGGGTTATACAGAAGACAGCCCTATTTGGTAAAAGACCAAGTCCATATTATGGCAAGAACAGTTCAAATAAACAAAGAGGAATGGAAGACCCAGTTACCTCTGCTGCAGAGGATAAGTTCATTAGAGTTACCAGCCTCAGAAATTACAGGCCAAATAAATGCTTCACAGAGTTCAAGTAACAGACACTTCTCAACATCAACTGTTCAGAGGAGACTGTGTGTATCAGGCCTTCATGGTCGAATTGCTGCAAAGAAACCACTATTAAAGGACACCAATAAGAAGAAGAGACTTGCTTGGGCCAAGAAACACGAGCAATAGACATTAGACCGGTGGAAATGTGTCCTTTGGTCTGGAGTCCAAATAGGAGATTTTTGGTTCCAACCGCTGTGTCTTTGTGAGACATGGTGTGGGTGAATGGATGATCTCCGCATGTGTATTTCCCACCATAAAGCATGGATGAGGAGGTGTTATGTTGTGGGGGTGCTTTGCTGGTGACACTGTCTGTGATTGATTTAGATTTCAAGGCACACTTAACCAGCATGGCTACCACAGCATTCTGCAGCAATATGCCATCCCATCTGGTTTGGGCTTAGTGGGACTATCATTTGTTTTTCAACAGGAAAATGACCCAACACACCTCCAGGCTGTGTAAGGGCTATTTTACCAAGGAGAGTGATGGAGGGCTGCATCAGATGACCTGGCCACCACAATCACCCGGACTTCAACCAAATTTAGATGGTTTGGGATGACTCGAACCGCAGAGTGAAGGAAAGGCAACCAACAAGTGCTCAGCATATGTGGGAACTCCTTCAAGACTGTTGGAAAAGCATTCCAGGTGAAGCTGGTTGAGAGAACGCCAAGAGTGTGCAAAGCTGTCATCAAGGCAAAGGGTGGCTATTTCAAGAATCTCAAATATAAAATATATAATAATATAACACTTGTTTTGTTACTACATGATTCCATATGTGTTATTTCATAGTTTTGATGTCTTCACTATTATTCTACAATGTAGAAAATAGTAAAAATAAAGAAAAACCCTTGAATGAGTAGCTGTTCTAAAACTTTTGACCGGTAGTGTATTTTTGACTGCCCCAGTGTAAAATAATCTACAATGATAAAGTTCTTCAATATGAATTTTTAAAAAATATATATTTCCTTTCATGTGTTGAAAATGTAACCTGTCACACACACACACACACACACACACACACACACACACACACACACACACACACACACACACACACACACACACACACACACACACACACACACACACACACACACACACACACACACACACACACACACACACACACACACACACACACACACACACACACACACACACACACACACACACACACACACACACACACACAGAACATTATGTTTATTCAGGCAGATGACATTCAGGTTCATAAGCAGCATCTCTCAATAATCAGTCATTCATATTACTGTAAACCCCACAGTACAGTTCATCTCTATCACAAATTCACTCCCATTTAACCTCTTACCCCTAAACCGTAGACACCTTTTGAAGACCCCTTAGGGTTAGGGTTAGATCAGAAAGAGCTGGATGGGTGCAAGTAAAATGGAGAAAACTCCACCTAGCTCATTATCATGATCACGGTCAGGCCACACCCATTGCCTTCCTCATCCAGTTATCTCAGATCCCTAGTGGTTCAGTCCAAATATAAAGGGAGAAATATAATCCCTAATTCTCAGCAGTTTATATAAAAAATAACACCAACATTAAATAAATAGATGGATGCATTAAATGATACATGGTAATAATACATAAAGTAAATGACAGTGATCTAATATGACACCATGGCCTTGCAGCGTCCAGCCCATCCCAGGGGTTTGTCACCAATAGTCCCAGTCCTAATCTCACATTAAAAGGTTAACAGCAGATTCACCACTACTTCACCGGGTGGGTTGAAAACTTCCACTAGGCTAAAAGGACACGCTTAGCAGATCAGGGTCAGAGTTCAAACTGTTGGAAGGAAATCTAAGGCCTAGATGAAATCCGTAGCGTGGAAGATCGGTGCTATAGGGTGATTGAAATGTAAAGGCAAAGTTCCAGCGTTCGCGGAGACTGCGTTCACGGTACACGCTGCATTATGTCGGCTCAATCGGAAATGACCTTTACGTTTTCTTCGCGCTATAACAAGGATCTTCCTCGCTACGTATCTAGCCCTAAATGATGTGTAGGAGCCGAGTCACGTGTTGATAGTCTAGTATACATCGCACCGTGAAGGAGTAAGGTCAATATTAATATGCCAACGAACACCATTTAACTAAATCACTAGTTTGGCAAGCGACATTTAGCAAACATTGTGGTCATAAGAAACAGATGAAAGTATACATATCAAATCATGGATAGTTGTACCTATTTAAACAAAAAGATAGGTGTTAATATGCACAAAATTGCATATGTACTGTGCAGAGAGACTGTGTATGAAATGTATGTTGCATCGTCAATAGTACAAATCTAAAGCAAAAGGGGGTGCTTTGATAGTCCGTTGATATACATTGCCATGTGACTGTCAATACAGTACAGTAGATCATCCCAAAGAATGCAGTTCATTCTGTCCTTTTGATCACTTCCCCTATTGACTAAACAACCTAGTGTATGTACATAAGGGGAATCAGGTCCATAAGAGGCAAACACAATGATAAACTCCCTCCATTACGTTGTGTTAGACTAGACAGAGGCTTACATGGCAAAGAGGAGCGCGCATGAGAGCTGCACGCTGTAAGAAGATTAATTCATTTATGAAAAGCCGCACAGTCTGCATTTACTGAGTTGAATGATTAAAACAAGAAGAACGAGGGAAAGTGAGAGGGAGGAAAATATCTGTTGAGTATATAAAGGCGCTGATGACTTGATCTGTCAGCATTTACACATTTACATTCAGTAGAAAACAATGTTTGTTAATGGTACAGGGAACACATTCATGTTTTAAATATTATATAATATGAATGAATGTTATCATTCATTAGAGAATGTTACATAACACAAGGAAGGTATTGAAATCTAAACCATTGCAATAATCCATGGTTTCAATACAACAAACATTCTGCATAGTACAAGACAAATCTGTGCTGTCCAATATCAAGCAGTTCAGTGTTTTACATGAGCCACACTCAGGTCAGCCTGTATCCATGTGATATCAGGTCTCAGGTCAGCCTGTATCCATGTAATATCAGGTCTCAGGTCAGCCTGTATCCATGTGATATTAGGTCTGAACCCGTTGTATTACTTATTCCTTTCATTTCGAAGGATGAACAACAAACAAATGTGAGTTTTCATCAGCAGGGAACTCACATACTCCACAAGACATCTCAATGGACAGTCAGATACTCAAACATCCAACAAAGATTGACTTGTCTATAGCATCCTTCATTCAAAACAACTTTCCTCCCAATGAGGGAAGAAATCACCCAATTTTCAGAAACACAACCACATTCTTCCATCTCTCAGGTGCCAGTCACATACCCAAACAGGAAATCCACATCCGATTGACCAATCGTCATCCAGAAGACACAACACATCGCCAACAATGAGACCAGTGATTGGCTGGCGTCTGCCCCTTTGATCCCAGCGCTGAGTCCCTCTGCAGGGTCCAGCAGGGTCCCGTTCCTCAGGCTCTCCGTCCCGTTCCCCACCTCTTCCCTGAGCTCCTGCTGTAGCAGCTTGGAGATCAGGCTGTTGAAACGGTTCTCCGTGGTCGAGAGGATGTCCGAAGACATCGTGGTCAGGTTCAGCTCCCCCGGATCCAGGCACGACCCATTAACCCTGGCGAAGACTACTTCGCTCAAATCCAGGCCAGCCACGGAGGACGGGGAGGCGCAGGGGATGTCCCGGACCAACTTATAACTCTCCATCCACTCCTTAAGATACTCCAGAGAGCAGTCACATTCCCAGGGGTTCTTGAAGAGGTAGAGGCGTCCGATGAAGTAGACAGGCTGGAAGACGGGGAAGGGCAGGGAGCTGAGGTTGTTGCTGTTGAGGTGGAGGGTGATCAGACTGGTCAGGTTCTCAAAGGAGCCCTCCTCGATGTAGACCAGGCGGTTGCGGTCCAGGTAGAGGACCTCCAGCTCCACCAGGTCACTGAACCAGGTCTTGGAGATGTTGGTGAGCTGGTTGCCCCCCAGGTTGAGCATCTTGAGGCGGCTGAGGCCCTTGAAGGCCATCCGGGGCAGCTCAGACAGCAGGTTGTCGTTGAGGTAGAAGTTCTCCAGGCGCAGGAGGTCCTGGAAGGACTGGTCGTGGATCACGTTGATGCGGTTCTCCTGGAGGTTCAGGTACCTGACGGGTTTTGGAAATGAGAAGTGTGACTATGCAGGATAAGGAATTATCCAGACGAAGAGAGAAAGAAATGTCAACTCAATGTTTGCTGCTCACCAAGAAATTTGTCAATAAGCTAATGCTAGTTATGTTTTGACCTTATTGGTCTTTGCACCAATTTTGCTTAAAATGTTTTATAACTGTACAAATTTGACAAAGAGCAACATGGTTGAAATGTTCAAAGAACTACTTTGTGAAAGTAGCCAACAGTGAACAGTCTTTCCTTTCTCTCTCTGAGCTACAGCTAGTTACCTACCTGAGGTTCCCCAGGCCCAGGAGAGAGTTATACGCCACCGCCTCAATCTTGTTCCGCTCCAGGTAGACGTGGGTCAGGTTCTCCATCCCGCGGAACGCTCCAGGAATCCTCCGGAAGTTGTTCTGGAAGCAGAAGAGTTCCTTCAGAGCGTAATTTTCTAGAAAGATCCGGTCGGGCATGTTGAAGAGGTTACAATCGGCCACGTCCAATCGGACCAGGCGTTTGAGCCCGGTGAAGGTGCGGGTGTGGAGGTAACGGATGTACTCGTTGTGGGCCATCTTCAGCTCCACTAGGTTGGGCAGTCCCTAGAGAATTATCATAATAATACATATGTTAGTAGTATAATAATCATATATTTTATACACTCCAAACGGTTCACGTACAGCAATACGAGAAGTAAAAACATGATCAATAATACAGAAAAAATCCAATCAACCAAAAGCTCAGTATATCAGAAGAGGAAAAGGACAATCTCAAGCAAAAAGACAACTTGTAATCTTGATTGTGATGGATGTCTTTTTGATTGTGTGTTTGTTAGGTGTGTGTACAGTACATGCACAGTATGTCGCCAGTGTTGTTTCTTTGTATCTGCCCTGTAACTAAACGTTTCCACTTTCCGTTTCCATTTCCAGCCAACTATATATCACGGTCGTAGTAAGTAGATTTTCCCTCAATAAAGTAGTTATTAGCAAAGTCAGTGCCAGTAGAAAAAGACAAGTGTAGTTGTTATTTAATTTTTTTGGAGTACAACTGTCAAGATGTTGCTGCTGACCGGTTGTGGAAAAAGTTCCCAATTTTCATACTTGAGTAAAAGAAAAGATACCTTAGAAAATGACTCAAGTAAAAGTGAAAGTCACCCAGTAAAATACTACTTGAGTAAAAGTCTAAAAGTATTTTGGTGTTAAATATACTTAAGTATCAAAAGTAAATGTAATTGCTAAAATATACTTACAGTTGAAGTCGGAAGTTTACATACACCTTAGCCAAATACATTAAATACGTTTTTCACAATTCCTGACATTTAATCGTAGTAGAAATTCCCTGTTTTAGGTCAGTTAGGATCACCACTTTATTTTAAGAATGTGAAATGTCAGAATAATAGTAGAGAGAATGATTTATTTCAGCTTTTATTTATTTCATCACATTCCCAGTGGGTCAGAAGTTTACATACACTCAATTAGTATTTGGTAGCATTGCCTTTAAATTGTTTAACTTGGGTCAAACGTTTCGGGTAGCCTTCCACAAGCTTCCCACAATAAGTTGGGTGAATTTTGGCCCATTCCTCCTGACAGAGCTGGTGTAACTGAGTCAGGTTCATAGGCCTCCTTGCTCGCACACGCTTTTTCAGTTCTGCCCACAAATGTTCAATAGGATTGAGGTCAGAGTTTTTTGTTTGGCCACTGCAATACCTTGACTTTGTGACCAAGCTTTAACTTCCTGACTGATGTCTTGAGATGTTGCTTCAATATATTCACATAATTTTCCTTCCTCATGATGCCATCTATTTTGTGAAGTGCACCAGTCCCTCCTGTAGCAAAGCACCCCCACAGCATGATGCTGCCACCCACGTGCTTCACAGTCGGGATTGTGTTCTTCGGCTTGCAAGCCACCCCCTTTCTCCTCCAAACATAACGATGGTAATTATGGCCAAACAGTTCTATTTATGTTTCATCAGACCAGAGGACATTTCTCCAAAAAGTACGATCTTTGTCCCCATGTGCAGTTGCAACCCGTAGTCTGGCTTTTTTATGGCAGTTTTGGAGCAGTGGCTTCTTCCTTGCTGAGCAGCCTTTCAGGTTATGTTGATATAGATACTTTTGTACCTGTTTCCTCCAGCATCTTCACAAGTTATTTTGCTGTTGTTCTGGGATTGATTTGCACTTTTCGCACCAAAGTACATTCATCTCTAGGAGACAGAACGCGTCTCCTTTCTGAGCGGTATGACGGCTGCGTGGTCCCATGGTGTTTATACTTGCGTACTATGAATGTGGTACCTTCAGGCGTTTGGAACTTGCTCCCAAGGATGAACCAGACTTGTGGAGGTCTACACATTTTTTTTCTGAGGTCTTGGCTGATTTCTTTTGATTTTCCCATGATATCAAGCAAAGAGGCACTGAGTTTGAAGGTGGGCCTTGAAATACATCCACAGGTACACCTCCAATTGACTCAAATGATGTCAATTAGCCTATCAGAAGCTTCTGAAGCCATGACATCATTTTCTTGAATTTTCCAAGCTGTTTAAAGGCACAGTCAACTTAGTGTATGTAAACTTCTGACCCACTGGAATTGTGATACAGTGAATTATAAGTGAAATAATCTGTTTGTAAACAATTGTTTGAAAAATTACTTGTGTCATGCACAAAGTAGATGTCCTAACCGACTTGCCAAAACTATAGTTTGTTAACAAGAAATTTGTGGAGTGGTTGAAAAACGAGATTTAATGACTCCAACCTAAGTGTATGTAAACTTCCGACTTCAACTGTAAGTATCAAAAGTAAAAATATTAATAATTTCAAATGTCTTATATTTTTAGGGATAGCCAGGGGCACACTCCAACACTCAGACATCATTTACAAATGAAGCATGTGTTTAGTAAGTCTGCCAGATCAGAGGCAGTAGGGATGACCAGGGATGTTCTCTTGATAAGTGTGTGAATTGCATTCAAAATGTAATGAGTACTTTTGAGTGTCAGGGAAAATGTATGGAGTAAAAAGTACATCATTTTGTTTAGGAATGTAGTGAAGTAAAAGTTGTCAAAAATATAAATAGTAAAGTTTGGTACAGATACCCCAAAAAACTACTTAAGTAGTACTTTCAAGTAGTTTTACTTAAGTACTTTACACCACTTCTGCTGACCTTGAAGGCCCCGGGGGTGATGAAGGAGATGTTGTTGTGGTCCAGGGACAGAGACCTGAGGGAGGGCAGGGTACCAAAGGCCCTCTCAGACAGGAACTTAAGGCTGTTCTTGTCCAGGTTGATGGAGGACGCTTCACAGGGGAACTCCCGGGGCAGGTCGGGCAGGCCCGAGCGGTCACACAGCACACTGCAGCTCTTCTCCGGCGTGCACGTGCAAGAGGCTGGGCAGGAGCGTGCGCACGCCCACAGAGCCTGCGCCGCCTGGGGAAACAGGCACAGGACAGAGACTAGGGGAGAGAGAGGGGGGAGTGATGGAGAGAGAGGGGGGAGTGATGGAGAGAGAGGGGGGAGTGATGGAGAGAGAGGGGGGGAGTGATGAGAGAGGGAGGAGTGATGGAGAGAGAAGGAGGAGTGATGGAGAAAGAGGGAGGAGTGATGGAGAGAGAGGGGGGAGTGATGGAGAGAGAGGGAGGAGTGATGGAGAGAGAGGGGGAGTGATGGAGAGAGAGGGGGAGTGATGGAGAGAGAGGAAGGAGTGATGGAGAGAGAGGAAGGAGTGATGGAGAGAGAGGAAGGAGTGATGGAGAGAGAGGAAGGAGTGATGGAGAGAGAGGGGGAGTGACGGAGAAAGAGGGAGGAGTGATGGAGAGAGAGGGGAAGGAAAGAGAAAGAGAAAACAAGAGAAAGCTTTGAGGTTTGTTTATATTTACAAAGAGCTTTTTCTCAAAATGATAAATTGCCAAGAATGGTCTCAAAATGAATTTAGCTGAATCCCAGATGAGTTTCTCAGAAAGACAGACAGATGGACGGTAGAGAAGGATTGGTTAATACTGCAGTGCAGATGAGAGGGGATTTCACAGGCCTGATTTGAAAGTTTTAGGATTACGACTTTCATTCAGTAACCCTAACCTTATGTTACACAACACAGATGTTGCGAAACAAACCCTATCACTGATTAACAGATACATAATGTATGTCAAACTTATACTTGGTGAGATGAATGTAAGCAAAAGGTTGAGCATTTTGAGGGTGGATTTCAATAAACATGGTAGTGCGGAGTAATATACAGTGGTTGTAAACATCAGCTTTTTATTAGAGATTTTAGTGCGCTTTTGCTGCTCAGAAAGAAGTTGGCATCTGCTTACTCAAGTTGACATCTGCTTACTAAGGCCAGTGGTGTAAAGTACTTAAGTAAAAATACCATAAAGTACTACTTAAGTAGTTTTTTGGGGTATCTGTACTTTACTTTACTATTTATATTTACTTGAGTAACTTTCTATTAAGGTATCTATACTTTTACTCAAGTATGACAATTGGGTACTTTTTCCACCACTGACTAAGGCCCAGCGATCATAATTATTATAATTATCGACAAGTGAAAATCACCACTCAGGCCACCTACAGTGTATATTATAATCACTTTGTAGAGGGGATATGATCTGCAATGTTCCCTCTGGCCAGATGAAAGTGGTGTTGTGAGTAAACGTGTGCCAGGGCACGGGGTGGAGGCAGTGATGATTTGATAAGCGAGACACGTGGCACAATGGCCAGACAGCTAGGCCTGTCCTCAGGGTTCTAACATCTCTGTCTCCTGCTGACTGCCAAACCAGACCACAGTGAAATCAAATAATGGTGTGATTAAGACAGAACAGCTCAGACTAGAGATTAGTTGATACAACAATAGGCCCCTGGGACTGGGATTTTACCCTCTCATCCAGTTATGGCAAGGCTGCTGGGAGTTTAACGGTACATTTTAATTTGATCAATCAATAGAATCTCTCCAGATTAGGGGCCACTGTTCAGTCAAACCCAGTATCCCGGGTTTCCGTGGGGGGTTGGGGGGCATGTTTGGATTAGTGGACTGAAAATAGAATGGGCCTCTAATATTAGTCTGATGTATATCTATTAGAATAATGTAACATGATTCAAGAAAAGACTTCAGAGCATGAGGATCGTCAGTAGACATTTCAATAAGAAATGTGAAACTTTGTGTGAGAACATTTGTTTTTGGATTCATATGCTCAACCACACAATGTCTACAATGTAGTTGCATTTAGCTATTTGATTTAGAATATTAGGACCCCTGTAGGTATCCCAAAAAATATATTATAAAATGATTTGATAAAATATTGAATTTAGCCTTTACTGCTATAGCCCATTGAAACGCATTGAATAACACATTCATAAATGGCAAAACAGACAGTCAAATAATAAATAATAAGGAATAAGGTTTTGAAGTGTCTGTCCCATATCTAGGAGACATAAAAAAGATCAGGAAATATCTTTCTTTTTTTGGACACATATTTAACCTTAATATTTAAACTTTTTTTAATGGCACAAAACTAATTCCATAAATTTTTTAAACCGGTACCGGGTTACCTTCAGACGAGTCCACTTGTGGGGGTCATAGAGCAAAACTTTCCATGGAGTGGTCATATTAGTTTGTAGGCCAAACCGTTCGGATGCTACAGACGTTTTCGTGAGAAGACCGATTTTCGGGATGTCTCCTGGTCTGACAAACAGCCCTGTAGCTCCGCCACTTTCCACCGCAGATGCGCAAGGCTGACATTGACAGGTGCGGTGGATTGAGATGCAGCCCATACAAAAAACCAGATATCTCTAGTTTAAACAGATGGATTTTGATGGGGATTTTTATATTATGTTAATTGATTGATGTGTGTTAATCGACTCTTAATGAGGGGGCGATCTGGGATTGATACATACATTTTTGGACTTTAAAATGAATGATATCTTGAAGAATATAACTTATGCCTCATGAGCTTAGTTCAACATTCTTACTCCATCACAACCAAAAATATTAGTTTGTTTTCACTCCATTGCATCTATAGCCCTGTATGAATTTGGGAGTGGTTATGTTTCTCCAGCCCCATCCATCAGCTGTTTACCAAGAAAGTGGAGGGGTGTGCACTTTGTTGTTGATTGAATCCCAGATTGTCCCTTTAAACATACCCACAACTATTTATTGAGTTATCTTAGTCTTTTGATAGAGGCAATCACTGATCTGACATGATTGTATGTAGCCTAATGCAAGCTATGTATTGTTTTCCATCCACACTTTCTAAGTATTCAAACAGGTTGTTAGAAACAGTGAATAACATACAGTGTAGATATGAGTGAGAAACTGACCTGTTAAAGCGATGAGAATCATCCCTGCAGTCTCTCATCTGGGACATGACAGGATTAAAGAAGAACTGAAACAAGGCACACAACACTCTGCTTATAATGCTTATAAATGTTGTTACGTATTAATATGTTAATATTGTTGTATACATGGAGCAATCATAAAGTTGTGTTGTTCATTATTTACATATAATTACAGTCATCTTATTGGAATGTTTAAATATAAAATATGTATTTCAAATGTGAATAAATACATGAACTAATACAATTATTCACAAACAGTTTACTAATAGTTAACAAAATATCTATTAATTTCATATTTGCAGTTTATAAGCAGTGTTCTGAAAAAAACAGGTTGGCATTTTAGTAAAGGGCTAAAGAAACAGCATTAAAATAGGTAACACAATCACAAGACCCTTCAAAAGTTACATCACACAATGCAATGCAACAATTTTTAAGGAAAAGTTGCATTATAACATCAACATGGAGGCAAACCAAAATGCCATTTAGGAATTCTGAGAATAAATAGTGTGACAATGCACTTATAATTCTGTCATAATTATTGCAGGACTGTAAAAAGTATTAAAATACCATAAAACACACAACGTGTTCTTACCTGTCGATCATGTCTGATACTTGTGTCCATGTGTGATCCAGGTGCCTGTCCTCCTGTCCATGTGTCTGTCTGTCCGTCCGTCCATCCTGCCGGTCAGTCAGCAGAGATCCCTCCCACATACAGGACTGAACAGGCGAACAGGTCCTGTCTGACGGAGGCAGAGTGTGTGTGTGTGTGTGTGTGTGTGTGTCTGGGAGTGAAAGTGTATGCGATACATTTGCATGAATGTGTGTGTTTGATAGTGTGAGTGCACCAGTGTGTGTGTGTGTTCCTGCACTTAAAGCACAGCAACCCCCCACAGTCACTAAAACCTGTGTGCGTGCATATTATTAATGTGTGTACTTATCCAGTCAGCGTGTGCTTGTGTATGCCTGCTTCATCACACACCACACACACATTCCCAAAAGCCATCTCTTAATGGCAAATCCCCTGGAAGGAGGGAGAGACGAAGGGCTGGATGGAGAAACGGAGGGATGGATGGAGAGACAGGGATTAACAGAGGGGTAAAGCAGTACTCTATGCTAACAGCACAGGCAGGCAGCATGCAGCACAACTCAGATTACACTGCTAGCTCAAATCCCTTTACACCACCTTCAACACACACACACACACACACACAGAATTCTTCAGGAAAAATGGATCCGTATCCGTTCACATGGATCAGTGACCCATTAGTTGTGCAGTTGACCAGTAGGCCCATATTGACGAGATCAGTTTTTCTATCATACAGTACAATTCCATCTTCCCTGTTAATGACGTAAATGTAAATGTAAATGTTAATCTCATGATCAATGTCCAGGAATACGTGATGCTCTTATATCCGCAACCACTTCAGTTCATCAAGGAGAACAAGTTGTCAAATCTAGGCTTTCTATTGGTCCAGAACATCTAGGAAAATCGGCCAGCCTGCTTTCCACCTCTTTTAACCTAAGAGGTCAGAGGTCATCAATCAGTGCAGATGCTCCTAAACAGGCTCTTAACCACCAATCTGGGGTCAGATTACCCTAACTCAAATCCCATGCTTCTGGCATGTGGAGCAATAACCAGTAGATCCACCCACTGGGCACACCACGTCATTTCAACGTGAACCATCAGATCCTCCTCTCCACCCTCTCAGGGTTGGGCATCTCAGGCTCTGCACACTCCTGGATTGCATCCTACCTGGCAGGTCGCTCCTACCAGGTGGTGTGGAGAGGCTCTGTGTCTGCACCACCCTGGTGCTTGCCTACGGAGCAGCAAGGGGAACTTCCCCTCCTTACCTTCAGGCTATGCTCAAACCCTACACCCCAACCCGAGCACTCCGTTCCGCCACCTCTGGTCTCTTGGCCCTCCCACCCCTATGGGAGTGCAGCTCCCACTCAGGCCAGTCCAAGCTCTTCTCTGTCCAGGCACTCCATGGTGGAAAAATAAAAATAAATTAAGGTTGAACGTTACATTAGTTTGTACTGTAAAATAGCCTTAACTTTAAGCTATTTACTGAACTACAAAAGTAATATTGAATTGTGTGTGGTTGACAAGGCAACCAAATACCAACATTTAAAGGAGATGTAACTACTGCTTGGATAGTTCCATCTGAGCCACTGGCTTAGATGGACTTTTAACTTTTATTTTTGGTTGAGTTGGACACAAGTTAATAGGCTATTTATTGTAGGACTAAATAAAATCAAACATTAAATGCACTTTAAATAAAGTTTGATTTAGTAATATTTTTTAACTTTGCTTTTTGGTAGAGATGGAGACGTGAGTCCAACGTAGCAATTATTCATTTGTAGACCAAGTGGAGTTAAAGCCAGACCAAGTCAGTGGCTCAGATGGAACTATTCAAGCAGAAGATCTCCTTCAAATGTTGATATGTGGTTGCGTTGACAACCAGACAAAATTCTATCACTAAATATCATTACGTTTGAAATCAACCATATCTTGAAACCCTAGGCCTATTGTATTGTCTATTGTTAGTTGAATTCTGGGTTGAATTGAAACAATAGCTGTTGATGAATTAGCAAATGCTATACATACTGAACAAAAATAGAAACGCAACATGTAAAGTGTTGGTCTCATGTTTCATGAGTTGAAATAAAAGACCCCAGAAATATTCCATACAAGCTTATTTCACTCAGATTTTGTGCACAAATTTGTTTATATCCCTGTTAGCGAGCAATTCTCCTTTGCCATTGCCAAGATAATCCATCCACCTGACAGTTGTGGTATATGAAGAAGCTGATTAAACAGCATGATCATTACACAGGTGCACCTTGTACTGGGGACAATAAAGGCCACACTAAAATGTGTAGTTTTGTCACACAACACAATGCCACAGATGTCTCAAATTTGAGGGAGTGCCCCATGGTGGAGGTGGGGTTATGGTATGGGCAGGCATAAGCTACGGACAATGAACACAATTGCATTTTACCAATGGCAATTTGAATGCAGAGATACCGTGACGAGATCCTGAGGCCCATTGTCGTGCCATTCATCCGCCATCATCACCTCATGTTTCAGCATGAAAATACAAGGATGTCGCAAGGATCTGTACACAATTCCTGGAAGCTGAAAACGTCCCAGTTCTCCCATGGCCTGCATACTCACTAGACATGTCACCCATTGAGCATGTTTGGGATGCTCTGGATCAACATGTACGACAACGTGTTATAGTTCCCGCAAATATCCAGCAACTTCACACAGCCATTGAAGAGTGGGACAACAATCAACAGCCTGACCAACTCTATGCGAAGGAGATGTGTCGCGCTGCATGAGGCAAATGGTGGTCACACCAGATACTGACTGGTTCTCTGATCCATGCCCCAACAGATGCATATGTGTATTCCCAGTCATGTGAAATTCATAGATTAGGGCCTAATGAATGTATTTCAATTGACTCATTTCCTTATATATGAACTGTAACTCCGGAAACTATTTGAAATTGTTGCATGTTTTTATTCAGTTAAGTGGAGCTCCCTCAATCATTCTCACACTAGCGCATTGGTAAATATCATAGCTAAGCTTGGTTAAAACCCTGGATGGGAGACCTGTAGATGTATAAATTCTCCAGTAGGTGCTACACAGACTGTTTATTTTTCTTATAGCGGATATAACATTGAAGACCACAGGAACAAATGTAATATTTTATAAGGTTAGTCTGATGAAATTTATTATAATAATAATATGCCACTTAGCAGACGCTTTTATCCAAAGCGACTTACAGTCATGCGTGCATATTTTTTTTTGTGTATGGGTGGTCCCGGGGATCGAACCCACTACCCTGGCGTTACAAGCGCCGTGCTCTACCAGCTGAGCTACGGAGGACCACATGGTAACCAATACAATTTGGTTACCATGACAATCCTGCAGTTGAAATGTCAACCTTTAAAACAAATTGATGACTTTTTTCAAATGCAATGCATTTTCTACATACAATACATTGACAAATTACGCTGATTTAACCACCTTGTGCCCAGTGACTTGATCACAACTTCCCGGTTATGTTCAGTAGGCACGAAACATAAATGTTTTTGAGAAACAGGGCCAAGGGATACCACCAGAACTTGCCCAATAAGAACGCTCATCTTAATTGTCCCTTAAAAAAACATTTGGCTAATTTGTGCACTATAGAACACGACCCTGATTTGACAAAGACATACAGGGAATCCAAAAATAAGACAAGTGACACAGGGTTTGTTTTAATAATGAAATCTATTTGTTTTTCTTCATCTTCAAAAGAACTGAAGCCTATCAAATCTCAACCAACGCCAACTTTGCAGCTCCTCTCTGCCGCAGCCACTCCTGGCAATAGCCTGTCCTACATTTATAACAAATCTTATAAAACATGCTTACATTTTGTAATAAGGTACTTTTGCATTCAAACTTTTTATTTTGGTAAAATCATTACAATAGTCGCACAGCCAAGTCTTTCCCCATGCAGTGCAGTAGCCTCTAAGCTAGTACAGAAAGCAAAGTCCACATCTAAACACCTCTGGGTTTTTCTCCTCAGGGCACTGAGCAAGTAAGTGGTGGTAATAGCATAGTCATCCTGTGGCCAGGCTAGTAGTGAAATGTCCTGCTACTGTGGGAACACTACTGCAGTGGAGACCTGCTCAATACTCTGAGGGAAAACAATTACCGCAGGTGCCATATATGCAAATGCAGAGAATAAACCATGTTTGTTTTTTAAAGATTGCCATGTGCCAGACATTCACTGGAACCAAAAAAAAAATGATATAGGTCAAATTGGAATACAGTTATTATAAACACAATGCACACAATTGGACAATCCCGTGCACTTCTGCACCGGTACGTTTAGGAAAATTAGCTTTTGCTCTTTTGAGAACTTTAATTCCAAACCTTGGCATGTCTGTTTAATTCCATTTTTCTTTTGAAGGCCAATCTGACTATCTAGCTAGTATTTAGATATGTCAGGGCCCAAGGCCTCGAAACAGCTGTGGATATTATTATTGACAGAGTCCAATATGTCTTAAACATTAAAAAGCTCACACTACCCCGAAATATATAAATTTTTCACGCATACAGGTGACATTCAACATTCAAGTGCCAGTGTTTTTGTTACCGTCTTTTGGTCAAGTTTCTTGAAACTTTCAAAGAACCACTGAGGATTAGAAAAATAAATATTTCTCAAAAATGCTTAATAAATTACACAAAACTAGCAGCAAAAGTAGAATCTAGAAATCTGTGTGCAAATGGCTAAATTCCAACTGCTTAACCCCCTGGTCCCAAAAAAATCCTGGTTAAATGTTGAGAACCCTTCCCCTTTGTAAACAAGCTGCGTTTTTTTCCACAATCTCCTTACACAATATTTGGAAGCTTAAGGACACGTATTCAAGACATTTATATAAAACTCTAGATGTGCAATAAAATAACTTTTGTAAAACTTGATGGGCACGACAACAAACAAGGGCCTACACACAAACTCAAGTAGCACCATTCAATCCAAGTTCTCAAACACTGTCAGTGCATCCACTTTTTAAGTTTATCAATTTAAAAAGTTTTCAAAGGCACAACACACTAGAGAAGAAATGTAGAGCACTTAGAGATCACCAAATGCCCCTTCTCTCCTCCTCTCATTTGCTGCTCCTCTTTGAGTGGAAAAGCCTCGTCAGGCCATTCGGTACCAGAGCTTTATACACATCTAAAGCAGACAAACCCCAAGAGGAGTTGACAGTACGTATATACCATAAGGAAGGGGACAAAAGTCGCCCATCTTTGGGCACCTCCACAGCAAGGAGCAATGGAAACCAAAGCAATGAACTTGAGCCCTAACCCGACCTTCACCCCATAACACAACTGTCCTGCTCTGTACAGTCAATTTGCTTTCTGACTGGTTAACCCTTAGTGATGGACCTCATACTGCTCCTGTCTCTGATAGATGAACCACGCCTCCAACGCAGCTTGAAAAGAGAAAAAGGTTTTAATTAAGTTAAGCCTGCGACTCAGTTCATTTGTCTTATATCTCCTTGACCAAAAAACAAAACACTAGCATGCGTAGAATACCGGCTCCGCCGCTCGGTCAACGGTAAGACTGTTTAACGTTAACGTCGCGCCATACTGTGCCCCCCCCCCCCCCCGACGCTGTGGTCCTTATGCAGCCATTTTGAACTTCACTTCCAAGATGGCGCCATTTTTTGTTACAGGTGTGGAGAAACATTTCACTCAAATCAAAAAACTTTATCAATACCGCGCATGCGCCCACTTCAAATGTTTACAGTTTAAGTAAAACAAAAAAAACACTGCCCAGTTAATGTAGCTAGCGTTTAGTTAACTTTACTAGCTGCCATAACACTGTCAAGTCAAGTCAATAGATGTGGAGTAACAAGTTCCAACATTGAGTGTTTGCGTTGTTTGAATTAAACCCCAGTGTGCGTTTGTTAGCATTGAGCTTAACGACTTTCCGTGTTAAGAGATCACAACTGGAATGGCTTTTCGAAAGACTACCGTATCCTTTATAGAGGAGCCTATCCAGGATAGAGTGAGCAAAAAAAGAAAAAGTAATCGAACTCTTCGTCCCTTAAAGATTAGAATACAGTTCTATTAGCCACACTAGGAGTACGGCCCAGTGATGTCGGACGCTACAGTGATGTTAGCTGTTGGAACTCTGGGCTGAACCCGAGAAAAGGCTACATGATGTCACTGCGACAATTTTGTAAGGTTCAAATGGATTCATGACTCGAACGAGCCACAATGCCCCAGTGTTTGCCAAGGTTTGATTAAGTACAAGCATTTTTTTTTTCTTTTTTTTTTCTCTATGCTTCTTTTTTCACCAAATAAATAACAATTTAGAGCGCTTGGCCACATTCATTTGGTGAAATGACAACACAGAATTAGTCCTGTCTAAATTCAAAAGGCACAGTACATTAACATACAAATGATCCTCAGGTTATTCTTT
This sequence comes from Coregonus lavaretus, assembly GCF_964263955.1. NCBI lineage: Eukaryota > Metazoa > Chordata > Actinopteri > Salmoniformes > Salmonidae > Coregonus > Coregonus lavaretus. The sequence continues at coordinate 41,028,129 of NC_140003.1, read as the reverse complement.
GTTTCTTTTCTGTTTATCTAAAGAAAAAAGGAGTTGCCGTTTTGAAGGAAAGTCTGAGTTTCTATATCAGACCATACATGTCAGCACTCCTTTTATCTAAAAAGGTCTCTGCTCTTTTCCAATAGATTGGCGCTGCGCTGGTAGTCTTGGCGTTGAGTCTTGCTCCTTGTGAGAGAAGCGAAGGGGCAGAGAATCAGAGTGTGTGCAATGTACTGTGTGTCAGTGAAACTACACAGGGTTGAGTGAGGGGGGGGCAGGGGGTGTTTTAGTCTGGCGTAGTCAACATGTGGTTTCCGTGAGAGGATGAGTTTGGTTGGCGTGGCAACCGGGTTGCTATGGCGACTAGTTGCCCCACCAGTCAGTTCCACTACCGGAGTGGCTGTAGTTGCCACCGTAGCCGGCGTCGTTGCCACCATAGGAGTTTCCGCCTCCAAAGCCACCTGGGAAGGACAGGGGTCAAATCTCAGATAGAAAGTCCAATAAATTCAGTAATTCACATACAGCGATAAAAACAGCAGAGATCACCCCTCACACATGATCGAAACGTTCATTCCAAATGATCATGATAAAAACTAAAGTGACATTCAGAGTGGTTCTGAAGAGGGCCTAGCTCTTACCTCCACCGAAGCCGCCACGACTTCCTCCTCCTCCGTGACCCCCGGTGCGAGGGCCGCCGCGCCCACCACCACCTCCAAAGCCGCCGCCGCCGGGTGTCTGGCGGTAGTCCCTGGCACCAAATCCACCAGAGGAAAACCTGGGTGGAGAGAGAGGAAAGGTTGATACACAGAACAAGTAGTTGGCATTCTCCTTTCTTGAGAATATCTTTGATCTAAAAAATCAACATAAGTGGTCCGTTAACTTCCCTGAAAAGGTGTGCGAGTGTGTGTACCTCTTGGAGCGTCCGCGTCCCGTGTTGCCCTTGTGCTGGTTCTCGTAACCCAGGCTCTCCAGCCAGGAGGGTACTTCCTGCTTGGCTTCCACCAGGATGTCCAGCAGGTCTTTGGTGATGTTGCTGTTCTTGTCGTTGAAGAACGACGTGGCCAGACCTACACACACAGATGAGAGGACAGGGCTCAATACGCTACACACACAGACCACATAGCAAAACTCTCCTTGGCATGTGGTGGAATGAGGAACTTGAGTTCTTGAAAGACTAATACTTTAAGGCTTCTTAAAAACAATTAATGCAGTGTGTGATCTTACGTAATATTGTGGATTTAGTGTTTATCTGGAGTTATTCTCGTTTCTTAGCATCCCAGTCATGAGAAGTGATACTTACTGACGCGCATGACCAACACACACACACACACACCACACCGCTATTCACCGGCACCCCAACCTTCTGTTAAACGTGCACCAGTGGTAGTGCGGTAATGCGCTCTGCAGTTTCCAACACAACGGGACAATCTCTACCGTTGTGCAGAGCCATGCGATCACAGCATTCTCATTATACAACCAACCGGATGTCAGACTGACAACAGAACTGGATACACAAGGTGAGTGACAGAGGAACACACATAACCTAGCTATCCCTAACAATATGATGCAATTCCAAGGCTAATTTAGTGATTTATCCATTTAGTCAGGGTCATGTTAATTATGCAGCAAACAAAAGAAAGCTCATTCCCGTTTTTCGTCGCAAAACGTTCAACAGCTTTCTTTATTTGCATGCCCTTATGAACAGGACCCTGGTGTGTTAAAGCTGGGCCGGGTCAAAATCCTACCCACAACCCACCTCTACATGACATACACAGTAAACAGGTCATGATGGGAGACCCCCCCCCCCCCCCCCCCCAACACTAGTCCCACTCACCCAGGTTCCCCACGCGACCAGTACGACCGATACGGTGGACGTACTCCTCAATGTCGCTGGGCAGGTCAAAGTTGATAACGTGCTTGACGTTGGAGATGTCCAGACCACGAGCAGCCACCTGGAGGAGGAGAGATACAACAGGCAGTCAGTCACACAGAGGGAAACACTATTCAACCGGCAAGGGGAAAACCGTTCATTAGGTGATCAACGTTACTGATGTAGCTTCAATTAAAATCTTGATACGTTTGGATGCATGCTAGATTAAAAAGGGAGAATGACGTCACTACTTCTGTGTTGACAGAGTGTGTGCGTGTTGTCGTACCGCGGTGGCCACCAGAATGGGGCAGCGACCGGAGCGGAACTGGTTCAGCGCCTCCTCTCTGTCTCTCTGGGAGCGGTCTCCGTGGATACTGGTGCAGGCGTAGCCCTCGCGGTACAGGAAGTCCTCCAGGGCATCCGCTCCCTTCTTGGTTTCCACAAACACCAACGTCAGAGACTCCTTACCTAGAGAGCGCGCGAGACCGAAAGACAGAGAAAGAGGGAAAAAAGAAAAACTTTGAGTACTTAGCTCACAGGCTATGAGTGGGATTAAGACATTAGACTGTGGGGCGAGGGGAGCAGGAAGTCAAAATGGACTGCACTAACAGAGCAGGTAATGTTCCCAACCTCATCACCGTGGTGCAAAGAAACAAAAAAGGCAACTGAAAAATGGAGACCAGGGGTGCAGAAGCAGCTTCGCTTTCACTGACATCCATTAAGTTTATATAGGTTCTGTTTTACAGAGTTTACATGCCAAATGTCCTCATATCAGAACCAGCCGACTGTCCCATAACTCAAAATGTCTTCACAGCCATTTGGAACGGTACTATTTGGAGTGAGTAGCTTCATTGTTTTATCTACAGTGGACTAACACGGCATTAATGGCTATCAGAGCAAACACTCGACAGTGAAACTGGATGGAGATGGTGGTATGGGGATATGGGGATTGGGGGATGGGGGCATTGATGATATTCTCTGATGACCCTATGCCTGTTTCCACAGCAGCAGCATTTAGTGGCAGGTAGGCCGTGTTTGGTATGGTTGGCATGGCAACACTGAGCGATGGGAGTCCAGGACCAGGTTTGTAAAATGTCTTCCTTGGATTAATTACTGATCTGACATGTTTGGATAGATGAAGGATAACATCCTATGGCATGGAAGACAAGCATTCATCTATCCAGGCATGCATCAAAGATATCACTCCATTCTTCTGTGAGGTTGTCTTTTCTAAGTATTCAAAACAGGGCTTGGGTATCTACACGCATGTCCACCTCTTAGGTCCTGGTTACCATGGTGATAAAGATGTCTGCTTGCTTTGGTCCTAGCTTCCTGTGACATCTAGGTTATTTGTTAATCTCCATGATGGGCTGTTTTACTAGTTGCCAAGGAACATCGGGACACGTACAAGATGCTAATACAGAGGGGTTTATGTGTACTTTATTTACCGTAGACTGACTCAACCCATAATAGACGTAACTGCTTGACTAACAGAAGGTGTAGCTCAGTTTCCAAAGACAAACAGCCCAACGTGTCCTTAATCTCCCTACACATGCTGTGTGTGTGAGAGTTGAAAATCATCCCAGACAGTAACACCAAGCCAGAAACACTTCCTTTTCCAAAGAGAGAGGAAAAATAGCTGTGCTCCACTTAGAAACCTCCTTTAAGGGTGGCAAGCGTTACCGCTGGTTCTAATGACAGGGCTGGCCAACCCAGGTCCTGGAGGGCTGCTATGGTGTCAATTAGACTCAAATTAGTGTCTTAGTATTGGGCTAGAATAAAAGCCTGCACACCACAGCTCTGGAGTTGCCCACCCCTGACCTAAGGGTAGGATTCCCCTGGCCCTGAGACTGCAAGCATTATTTCTGGCCCTAAAGCTCCTCTGAGAAATAATTAAAGGAGAAAGAGGGAGATGTGGGGGGGGGGGGGGGGGGGGGGGGGGGGTTAATAGTACCATAATAATACTTACCAGGTGTCACTGCAGCCTCCTGAACATCAGGAGCGTCACTGGGAATGACTAGATAAAACCAAACCGCCCAGCACAGTAAACCAAAGGCAGTATGGAGCAACTTAACACTTAACAGATGTGAAAACTAGCGCTTTCCCATCAACCACCCTCTGTTTCACCCAGAGGAGAATGGTGAAGGTTCATCATGCCAACTAGTTTAGGAGACAATTGTGTCCATGTGGATGTTCATTTACTTTGGGCGGACAGACTAACAGGTGGCTGGGGGTGGGGGGCAAGGGAAAAGGCTAACAATGTACCCTCTTAGATAACCTTAGCAAGTGTTATGAATTATTTTCAATACATCTGTGACTGAACGTTATACATGTGTTTAGGATGGAGTTTGGTTTGTTTGTGTGAGAATGTGAGTGTGTGAAGGGTTTGAGTCTTACAGTGTAGAGTTGGTGTCTTTAATTTGTGCGTGTTCCTTACCTGTAGCGTTGAGCAGGTCCAGGAGGAAGGACCTCTTGTCACCGTCCTCCACCCACACCACCTTCTGGGTGATGTTCTCAGAGGTGGAGCCCACGCGGCCCACGGCCAGGAAGATATAGTCCTCCAGGAAGTCACGCGCCAGCATCTACACAGTCAGAAACACACGCAGTCAGAAACACACGCCAAGGGTTTGACTCAGCTTCTCAAGCTTTCGTCACTACTACCGGTGTGTGTGTTTACCTGAATCTCCTTGGGGAAGGTAGCGCTGAACATCATGGTCTGGCGGATGCCTTTAGGGGGCATTGTGTCCTGCTCCACGATGCGTCTGATCTGGGGCTCAAAGCCCATGTCCAACATCCTGTCAGCCTCATCCAGCACCAGGTAGCTGACGTGGATGACAGAAACAGTTCACTTAGCACTCAGGTCAATTACTTACATTAGCCAACTCGTAAGCCCGAGCTAACTCGTAAGCCCGAGCTAACTCGTAAGCCCGAGCTAACTCGTAAGCCCGAGCTAACTCGTAAGCCCGAGCTAACTCGTAAGCCCGAGCTAACTCGTAAGCCCTAGCGCCTGCCCCACTCACTTGCAGTAGTCGAGGCCAATCTTGCCCCTCTCCATCATGTCCACCAGGCGTCCGGGTGTGGCCACCAGAAGGTGACAGCCTCGCTCCAGGTCTCTGATCTGCTGTCCGATGTCAGCCCCACCGTAAACCACGCAGGGACGCACGCGGGAGCGGTACGCAAACTACAGGGGGAAGACATACACAGGACCGTTCAGAACCCTAGTACTGCCCATAATTCAGTATTAACCATTATCCTTTTGTCATCTTTGGAGTATTGTTCTATAGCAGATGTTACATAGATTCACATCTGCCTGCAGAACACTCAGATTACATAGAACCTGATGCCCATCCATTTCAACATGATAAGAGTATACCAGTGACTGAGGATAGAACCAGAAGACGAGAAACATTCTGGCACCGAAGACATAGCACTGGGCATTTTGTCCCTCCATAACATACACACGAGTACAAGGAAACGGCGTGCATGCCAAGAAAAGAGGTCGATATTTTCTTTATCTAGCTGCAATCATTCAACATGTTCGGAATCAGCAACTTTCAAGTCAACAACCGGTCCATCTTCCTTAACCACCACTAGGATACTCTATTACAGCGTCACTACAAGATCCTTCATGTTCTGTCCAATGGGGAGGGGGGGTAGCCCATACCTTTCTGGACTCTTCGTATATCTGCAGGGCCAGTTCTCTGGTGGGGGCCAGGACCAGAGAGAGGGGATACTGCTTACGGCGCCCATATTTACCGCTGTCCTGTGGAGAGAAACGACAAGTGTTGGGTCAACCTCAGCACACAGAATACATAAATAGCACACCAGCAAGTCAGGGGGACAATTGAATTGCTTTCACAGTAAAGCAGTGTTGCAGACCGATGGGAAAACTCAACGCTGCAGGCTGGTCGTGTGTGTGTGTGTGTGTGTGTACCTGCCCGTTCTTGGCAGCCGCTCCGGCGTCTCCAGGCCCCTGTGTGTAGATCTGGCTCAGCACTGGCACCAGGAAGGCTGCAGTCTTACCCGAGCCTGAGTACAGGAACATTCAGTCTTTTACTCAATACAATAATCATTCATCTTTACTGGTCTAAAAAGGTAGCAAGCGATAGAAAGACAATCCAAAAACAAGTTTTAAATTCAAAGTATATCTAGCTAGCACTTCCTTTAGCATCTCCCCCTTTGAAGTAAAGCATCTTCCTTCCTTCATGGGCGATGCCACAATAAGAGTGATGAAGAGACTCAGATCTCACTTTAAAATGCAAGTCAAACAAAAAAAACTGTTTGCAAAGTTATACAAACTATACAACTATGTACATGGACTACTTTTAACTTGCACTGAACATTTCACAAAAATACATTTACTTGAACAGTGCAGATGCACTGGTAACACAATGATGATTGTGCTGTTTGTGTTGGCATTCAGTTACCAAGCTTTGCATCCGCACTGTTCTTCAAGTAAATGTGTTTGTGTAACATTTTCAGTGGACATTTTTAAAAGTAGTCTTTGTGCATAGCTATGGTTTGTTAAAACCAATGATTGCTAAGTTTAATTTGACATACATTTTAAAGTGAAAAATCTGAGCCTCAGCATCACTCACTGTGGAATTGCCTTCATTCATTCAGTCCCATACCAGTCTGAGCGCAGGCCATGAGGTCTCTCTTGGACTTGATGACGGGGATAGCGTATTTCTGGACGGGGGTGGGCCGCGTGTAGTGGGTCAGGGCAATGTTACTCATGATGATCTCCCCCATGTCCACATCATGGAACTGAAATACCAAAACACCAGCGGCGTTAGTTTTGGATCACTTCTACGCTGTTGACTTCTGTCAATAAGAGTCACTTCAACATTTTCCCATGCACAGCATTTCCCTTGATTTACATGACTACTGGTGGCGGCAAAGCCAGTGATGTGACTTACACTATCGATGTGTGGCGGGCAGTTTGCGCCAGTGGCCTCCACTGGAATGTCGTCGTATTTCTCAAAGTTAATACCAGTGTTCCCGCTTGAGAACAGCTCCCTGGATGAGCGGAGAGGAAAAATATAGTTTGGGTTAGAGGACATCACATTAGACGGGATTTCCAAGACAACGTCTAACAGGACTCTTCAAAAGTTGTCCAGAATAACTGAACTGAATATTGCAAACTACCAGCGTTAAGAGTGAAACTAAGACCGATCTAAGATCAATATTGTTGAGTATGCTTATATAAAAAGGCACACTTCAAGTTGCAGAAGTCCTAGACACACTGGTTTTGGCCAATGTAAGAGAGGAGCGAGACTCACGCTTCCAGGCGTTCGTTGGCGGGGCTGGGTTTGGACCAGTCCTCGTCGTCCCTGGAGTCTTCCTGCCAGCGGTTGTTACCTCCACCACCATAACCTCCACGCTGATAACTACAACAGACCCCCACAGACACACTGCTCAACACATATTTGTATGGGTCAATACATAGTTCCAACAGACAGTGCACTGACTGGTCCTTACCCCCCTCTGCCCCCTGATGATCCACGGTCACTGTAGAAGGAAGACTTGCCCCTCCCTCCAAAGCTGTTATAGGCTGCATCTTGTCTGGGAGCACCTCCCCAGCCTCCACCATCTTGTCCACCACCAAACCCTGGGTAGGGAGAGTGTACAGATCAGTGAGTAACTGTGGCTACATTAAATCATCCCACCGGCATGCAGGAATGGCCTACCACCATCAAAATATTGTTCGGGAAATAAGCTACTTTGGTAAATAGATTTGATTGATTAGATCGAATGATATGAGTATAGGGTAAGACGGAATATGCAGGGGTGTTTTTCCCCCCCAACTGTACCCTTCCAGCATTGTCTGTATTTTATCAATAACTATTAAAATAGGTTTGATTTGTATTAACACGCATTTTATTTCATACATTATTTCCATTGCTGGTGATTCAAGGAAATTCTGCCTCTGCAGATTCCGTCTACTATTAGAAGTTATAACTAGTATTACCATTATTATAATTGTTTTTATAGTCTATATGCACAGTAGGATCTAGGAGGACCAGATCTACAGCATAATACATTACATACTACTTGTATCCGTTTATTAGTATTGTAATTACTATTATTAGTGATGAATAGATAAATACTATTTGGCACAGTAGGTTTCCCCACCTGCGGTGTGCACTGGCTGATTAAACGAGGTGCCACCCATGGTGTTACCGCGGTAGCTGGCACGCCCACCTCTGTCATTTCGGGGAGGCCCGCCGCGTCCCCCATTGCGGTTGTCATGGTAACCGTTGGCGAAGCCGTTGCTGCGTCCGCCATCCCATCCTCCTGGAGAGTCTTCATGGGTGAGGAGAGGAATGAGAGGCAGAGGGATGATGACAGGTAGAAAGAGAGCGTGCACTATGAGGTTGTCAGGTATTCAGAGACCACGAAGGGGATAGATTGGACTCCCAGACAAAGACACAAATTCCCAGAAAATAAAGTGCACACACACACTACCGGTCCAAAGGTTTTAGAACACCTACTCATTCAAGGGTTTTTCTTAATTTTTTACTATTTTCTACATTGTAGAATAATGAAGACATCAAATCTATGAAATAACACATTTGGAATCATGTAGTTACCAAAAAAGTGTTAAACAAAATCAAAATATATTTTATATTTGAGATTCTTCAAAGTAGCCACCCTTTGCCTTGATGACAGCTTTGCACACTGTTGGCATTCTCTCAACCAGCTTCATCAGGAATGCTTTTCCAACAGTCTTGAAGGAGTTCCCACATCTGCTGAGCAGCGGCAAACTTAAATCCGTTTTTACCTAACACCATGTCACATGTGCAACCAGAGAGAAGAAAAAAAATAAAACTCTGGACCATCTTTCCTCCACACATAAACGCATACAAAGCTCTCCCTCGCCCTCCATTCTAACCATAATTATATCCTCCTGATTCCTGCTTACAAGCAAAAACTAAAAGCAGGAAGCACCATTGATTCGCTCAATACGGAGGTGGTCAGATGACGCGGATGCGACGCTACAGGACTGTTTCACTAGCACAGACTGGAATATGTTCCGGGATTCATCCAATGGCATTGAGGAGTATACCACCCCAGTCATCGGCTTCATCAATAAGAGCATCGACAACGTCCCCACAGTGACCGTACATACATATCCCAACCAGAAGCCATGGATTACAGGCAACATCCGCATTGAGCTAAAAGGTAAAGCTGCAGCTTTCAAGGAGCGGGACACTTATAAGGAATCCCGCTACGCCCTTAGACAAACCATCAAACAGGCAAAGCGTCAATACAGGATTAATATTGAATCCTACTACACCGGCATTGACCGCTCATCGGATGTTGCAGGGCATGAAAACGATTATGGACTACAAAAGGGAAACCCAGCCGCGAGCAGCCCAGTGTCGCAAGCCTACCAGACGAGCTAAATGCCTTTCATGCTAGCTTTGAGGCAAGCAACACTGAAGCATGCATGAGAGCACCAGCTGTTCCGGACGACTGAGTGATAACGCTCTCGGTAGCAATGTGAGCAAGACCTTTAAAACAGGTCAACAACCCGTCTGCCACGCTGATCCTCAACACTGGGGCCCCTCAGGGATGCAGGCTTAGTCCCCTCCTGTACTCCCTGTTCACCTACGACTGTGTGGCCGAACATGACTCCAACACCATCATTAAGTTTGCTGACGACAACGGTGGTAGGCCTGATCACCGACAACGATGAGACAGCCTATAGTGAGGTGCCACGACAACAACCTCTCCCTCAATATGAGCAAGACAAAGGAGCTGATGGTGGACTACAGGTAAAAGGCGGGCCAAACAGGCCCCCATTAACATCGACGGGGCTGTATTGGAGCGGGTCGAGCGCTTCAAGTTCCTTGGTCTCCACATCACCAACAAACTATCATGGTCCAAACAAACCAAGACAATCGTGAAGAGGGCACGACAACACCTTTACCCCCTCAGGAGACTGAAAAGATGTGGCACGGATCCCCAGATCCTCAAAAAGTTCTACAGCTGCACCATCGAGAGCCTCCTGACCGGTTGTATCTTTTACATTTACATTTCAGTCATTTAGCAGACGCGCTTATCCAGAGCGACTTACAGTTAGTGAGTGCATACATTTTCATACTGGCCCCCCGTGGGAAACGAACCCACAACCCTGGCGTTGCAAGCGCCATGCTCTACCAACTGAGCTACAGGGGACCGCCTGGTATGGCAACTGCTCGGCATCTGACTGTAAAGGCGCTACAGAGGGTAGTGCGTACGGCACAGAACATCACTGGGGCAAAGCTTCCTTCCATCCAGGACCTATATACTTGGCGGTGTCAGAGGAAAGCCCAAAAAATTGTCAAAGACTCCAGTCACCCAAGTCATACTGTTCTCTCTGCTACCACACGGCAAGTGGTACCGGAGCACCAAGTCTAGGACCAAAAGGATCCTTAACAGCTTCTACCCCCAAGCAATAAGACTGCTGAACAATTAATAAAAATGGCCACCCAGACTATTTACATTGACACACTCATAACCAAGTGGGATGGTTGTAATTAGCAGTTGTGACATCATAAATACCAGTTAAGATGCATTCACGTGCTTTGAACTCATTTAAAAAACGCAGATTGGCTAAAAAGTACAGCTATCATGCTTGAAATTATGTTCAAAAACCATGAATAGATTTATTTTTATTAATAGCGTATTGTTGTTGCATTTAAATGCTGTTCGAGGTCATTTCCTTAGTAGGTGACGTCAGAGGTCAGCATGTGGGAGAAGTCAGAGCTCAGGGATGATATTTTCCCCAGTTGTATGTGGTAAATACCACCTTCCCACTTGGTTATGAACGCAACATTACAGTGCCTATAGGAAGGATTCCAAGTATAGGCTAGAATACTAGACATTTAAGCTCATCGAACAGGCTCTGCTTTAATTGTATTCATTTGGTATGTTCCTAGGATGATCAGAAGGCACAATGTTGGCTCATTTTGATACAGCTTTATTCCTACTGCAGATACTCAACATAAGGATGTTAGCATTGAGCAGCTCCCATTGGCATTAGTAATACAGCCATACTAGCGATGCAGGGCAGAACCTTACTCAAAAGACATTTAAAAAACACCCTTTTCACCAAAAGCAAGCTACTTCATACTAAAAGTAGCCTCGACACCCGACTATGGCTGCATATTCTAAAGAGATACCCTATTCCCAGTAGTGGGAATTGTGGGTGGCGTTCTCTGATTCTCTGAGTGGTAAAAGTATTGTCTTTCAAAAGTCTAAGCCCATTTCACATTGGGTTCCAGATACAGATTCAGCTGAAGTTTGTGCCAATGCACATTATCAGATCTTTACTATGAAGTTGTTGAACATTTTAGGAACCATCTCAAAATGATAAAGCTCCATTGAACAGAACCTGTGCATCTGGAACACCCCACATTGGTGTTGCTGTGCGTAAGGCCATTTCATGCATCTCAGCACAAAGCAGACGGAAGGGACTTACAGAAGTTTACTGGTGGTGGCACTGAATAACCGTACTGTCTACCAGAGGAATAGGCATTTTCTGTTGTGGAATAAAAAGACAAATAACGTCACAAAAGGTAGATGAAACTAACCCAAGACAAACTCTGTGCCATGATCAATGAGATGTTCAATTGGGATTTACTCTGACATTTAAGATTTTGCACAACTTCTAAGAGGCAAGTCAGTCTTTAGCCATAATGAGTCAGTGCTAGTGGGACACTTTCTTAGAACTCAGACTTATCTTGCCCTAAAGATTACTGTGATGTGTTGGGCCCAGTGGGGAGCAAGTAGCAAACAAAACTGGTACGTCGCTGATAATTTGCGTGAAGTTCAGCTTTAAAAACTAGTTGCCTGGTCTGTCGCGTAGTCTCTTCACGTCAGCGATAGTGCTTGGTATAACAGCCCTGTTAACTCATGCAACTCAACATATGCCTGTGCCGATAACATGCCAACAAACACCCGGCCAACAAACATTAGGAATCACAAGACTACAAGGTTGGACAACAGAACATCGTGTCTTGATTGAAACTTTCATAAATATTCCTCTGAGTTGCTGGAAGCTGTAGTTCGGAGTTGTTCAGCTCATCTGGGAGTGAGGAGTCAATGTGGGCAATTCCGCTAGCTTTGTTCTGCGATGGCCTGAAGTACTTGCCACGTGCACCAGTCGGATACCCTGAACTAGTTTTCCAGTTTCTCCTTCGGTCTTCCAGCAACCTCAATAACATTCTCTAGGTCAGCCGTTCCCAACGGGAGGTCCGTTAAGTTATTTTGTGCAAAAAAAATGTGACTGTGCGAATGGTGGTCCTCAAGAGCTTTGGGAACCACTGCTCTAGGTCACACATTAATTTATTGTAGAAGTCCTTGTATCCTAGTTGCAAGTCACTGGATCAGCACTAACTGTACACTAAGTGTAGCCTTTGTGCTCATCACTTTGTAAACAGGAAGTAAGAAGGACTGATGAGTGATCTGATCGCTGAAGTAGGGTTGTGTCAAGGAGCGATATGGTCCCTGGGTGAAGGAGCAGCAATGGTCCAGTGTTTTGTCACACCTGGTCAGGGGACATATTGAAAGTATTTTGCCAGTACTTTCCCCAGGTGGCAAATTATAGTCCTCCGCGACGATAGATATGGCCTCTGGCTGCACGTTTTCCTATTTGTTTTAATAACGCTATAATTAAGTTTGTCAAAAGTTGTAGAATAATTGGCTTGGGGCTGTACGGCAACAGTTATCATAATAACAGGTAAACTCCTTATGCAGGTGGGAAGGGGTGACATTTGATCATTAAGTATTACAAATTTGGTGAACAGGAGTAAGATTATTTCCACGTTTGTGCGCCAAAAATTGTTAGTCAAGAAAAACTAACTCAGGTTGTAATTAAGTGTTAGTGCTACATTTTGGATAAACAACTTGGTTAACAAAATGACAAACAGTAGCAAGAGAGTTGCTTGTGAAGTGTCGCCATACACTGGCGCCATCGTATAGAATGACAAAAGCATTTAATTCCTTAAGGCCTACTCTGAAAGACATATTTTCATGCTGTTCAGGATGGGGTAAAGCATCTGGTTTTACTTTGAGGGTAGCATGCTCTACTTTGTATTTTCCAATAAAAGCACAGAGACAATCAATTGTAGTTTTTTCCCATAAACTCCTGCACTAGGGGAATTTTAGTCTTTCTTGGTTGCCTTTGGCCTCAAGGAGGAGCAGAAATGCGTACAAATCGGGTTACTGTGATATTTAAAAAATAGCATTCTGCTTAACTGACAAAAATGCATCCTTACCCTATTAAAACACTGACCAAAACATATTGTACACCTTCATTAAATGACAAGTCCTTTGTTTTCTAATTCTGTACTTGTACACCCTGCCTCATGCATTTAAAAGGACTGAAATGGTGTAAGGGTAGGCTAAAGCGAGTTTACACCTTAACTTTTAAATCCATGAAGGGAAGTGACCAAGTGCACACTTAGGGCAGAAGGGTATGCCTATAGAATTGGGACATAATCATTGTCTTGTGTGTAATTTACTGTGTGTCAAAGTGATGACTTACCGTTTTTGGAAACCTCTTTGTTCCTCAAGTGAGGTGGAATGTAACGCCCTGGAAAAAGTGAAAAATCGTAGGACTGTCAGTCTTCGTATCGAGAAACACATTGTATGGTAAAGCTATGAATATGAGGATAAACGGAATCGCCACAATGAGCTACACTGCATGCAAATCCTTGTTCAGGAAAATTTTAAAGGTATCCTATATATAAAAAATAAAAATGGTCTTGCAAATTGATACAACTCACAAGTGTCCTTTTGCCACCTTCAGCATACATGTCATCTGTACATGCTAACCCCTTAGGGCAGCGTTTCCAAAACTATGTGGTGTTGCCTGGTTTGAAAATGGGGTCGCGAGAGAAACTGAGATAAACTTACAAAAATCACACCTGGTCCATAGAACCGGGTTTGTCAGTAAGCGGTTTCGGGTCACTTCCTACAAATGTGGCTCTAACTTTTGAACGGTTTAAGCTACAAAATATAATGACCCCATCACGGAAAGATAAGACTAAGGAACACGAGTCTTCAGTTTCCCTCTACAATGCTCACAAACGCGCAGGATTCACTAGAACAGAGTGGACAAGAACAGGTACTAAATAAGACTGGGGGGGGACATCAATGATGACAATGTTATTTTCTACATAGACCATACAAAATGATTGCTTAATTATCTTCTGAACATCCAAATACCTTTTTGATGCATTTCAGTCACTTCAAACCATACGTCCTTCAGATTGAAATTCTGTCAGACTGATTTGTAATAGACTGTCATAGTTCCAATTTTTTTTTTAAAGTTAGGATTGGCCGTTGATCACTTGTATTTATTTTTTTTACATGGTGGGGGTGAGGAAATTATTTATATCAAAATGGGGATGCGGGCCAAAGAAGTTTGTGAACCCTTGCCTTAGGGCATTCAATGATAGCAAATTGTTCTGCGAAAGAGGATTGTCAAAATTACTGAACAAATGTATTATTGCACTGTGTATGGCTATTAGTAAATAATTACATTATCTATTAGATCATTCTGCTATGAACATCTGTGCTCAAAGAGGAACACCACTTGAGACAGTTCAATTTATGTGAATACTTACTGCCTCCTTGTCCGTCAGAGTTCAAGTCTAGGCCAGCAAGCTGAAAATACATAAAATACTGTTAAGGCACACTTAACACAAGCATGGTATAACCAAGGGGTGAATAAATGCTTCAAAATCTGATAGAGCACAGTGCCACAAAAAAATCAGATCCTAGCACTGGCTGGAAAAGTTCAAGTTTTCACTATGAGAGATAGCCTGTAGGTCAAGTCAACAAATCGAATGTTGACATTATTAAAGATAAGGTGATTCTGTGTGTGCTAAAGTTTCGATTCACAGCCAACGTTCTTGGCTTGGGCCCTAAGGTTAGTAGTGAATAGACTAACGTTAACATCTAACTAGCTACATAGAAAATAAAATCAACGGAAGTTAAATTGCTAGTTAACTAGGTTTTACATAACTAAAACCCAACATTAACTAGCCAATGATATATTGGCTTTGTAAACTTAGTCTGGAGTAGGTTTTTTACTATTCGTCACCTACTATACAGTAGAGCAATTGTTATTTCCTGCGCCACGTTTCAAGACTCAGCAGTTAACGTTACTTTTACCGGCCGGTAGAATTTCATCAAGGTAACCAGCTAACTACTAAACTAAAGTTAGTTGAATATCAATTGCCAGGTATCTAACTATTATACATGCTGACAATCTAGGCTCTGTAGATAGCTACATGACCTAGCCAACGTTAGCTAAGGCCTAACCAAGCCTGGATAAAATTGCCGTAAAATCATCAACTGCGCAATCGATACCGGCCTCACGTGTAGCTAACCTTAGTCTGGTTGGTTAAATACAGTATATAGGTATACAAATAAAAAAATCTGACAACTAGCTAGCTACTATGCAGTAATGGATAGCAAGAGTTCACGACAATCTTTTTGAGACAAAGAATTTGCTACCAAGAAGTCTGATCAAAACCGAATATTACCAGGCAGCATTCGCTAGCTCCGCCATGACCATGTAATTTCACCGGCGACACACACCAACCACCATTTTACCAGCCATATCCACGCAGTTAGCTACGCGCTAGCTAACGTAGCTTGGCTACAACCACTTTAGCTTGCTAATTTAGCATACGCTGACAGTGTTATTCTAGCTGTCCTAACGATATTTGTTCATTTGTAATTTTACTAAATCAATTAAAAATGAAGTAAACACTCACCTGCTGATCTAGACCGTGTGGATTATCAACGACCACATGACTCATAACTAAAGAGAATAGTGAGGATTATTTCTCAAGAGAAAGGATTTTCTTTGTTAGCACGCTAGCTAGATAGTTTATTTGTAGATCACAGAATTCGTCCTGGATTCCAGTCCGTAATATGTAGCTCACTTTATGTCCTTTCAGGCAATAAAACAAATGTATTATGTTAATAAATGTTCCTTTCTGGCTGTTTCTACGTGGTTGCAAATTAAAGTACCAACTTGAGCTATAACCGACACGTTCCACTGGCTTCTCCGTGGTGGAATGAAGCTAAACTACTCGCACAGGTACCGCGAGATATCACTAGAACCCCACAACCTCTTCTTTGTTGGGGTAAATCGGCGGTTGGAATCTAACGTTATGATCCATTACCGCCACCTACTGTACTGGAGTGTGGGCCAGAGACAGGGAGAAACTAAATCCTACCAACCCCGTTGCTCTTAAAAAACAAAACAAAACATAAATGCCTGCTCTTAGTATCTATATTCCACTGCTCCTGCCATCTCTGCACCATCACTGTCCATATCAAGCTTGTTGCCTCTGCTTTGCTCATTGAAACTACAACATCTGGACAAGAGGAATACCTATATAAGAATGCTGTTCATTGACTATAGCTCAGCATTCAACACCATAGTACCCTCCAAGCTCATCATTAAGCTTGAGGCCCTGAGTCTCAACCCCGCTCTGTGCAATTGGGTCCTGGACTTCCTGACGGGCAGCCCCCAGGTGGTGAAGGTAGGAAACAACATCTCCACTTCACTGATCCTCAACATTTACATTTACGTCATTTAGCAGACGCTCTTATCCAGAGCGACTTACAAATTGGTGCAGTCACCCCATAGCCAGTGGGATAAAAAAATTTTAGGGGGGGGGGGGGGGGGGGGTAGAAGGATTACTTTATCCTATCCCAGGTATTCCTTAAAGAGGTGGGGTTTCAAATGTCTCCGGAAGGTGGTGAGTGACTCCGCTGTCCTGGCGTCGTGAGGGAGCTTGTTCCACCATTGGGGTGCCAGAGCAGCGAACAGTTTTGACTGGGCTGAGCGGGAACTATGCTTCCGCAGAGGAAGGGGAGCCAGCAGGCCAGAGGTGGATGAACGCAATGCCCTCGTTTGGGTGTAGGGACTGATCAGAGCGTGAAGGTACGGAGGTGCCGTTCCCCTCACAGCTCCATAGGCAAGCACCATGGACTTGTAACAGATGCGAGCTTCAACTGGAAGCCAGTGGAGTGTGCGGAGGAGCGGGGTGACGTGAGAGAACTTGGGAAGGTTGAACACCAGACGGGCTGCGGCATTCTGGATGAGTTGTAGGGGTTTTAATGGCACAGGCAGGGAGCCCAGCCAACAGCGAGTTGCAGTAATCCAGACGGGAGATGACAAGTGCCTGGATTAGGACCTGTGCCGCTTCTTGTGTAAGGCAGGGTCGTACTCTCCGAATGTTGTAGAGCATGAACCTGCAGGATCGGGTCACCGCCTTGATGTTAGCGGAGAACGACAGGGTGTTGTCCAGGGTCACGCCAAGGCTCTTCGCACTCTGGGAGGAGGACACAACGGAGTTGTCAACCGTGATGGCGAGATCATGGAACGGGCAGTCCTTCCCCGGGAGGAAGAGCAGCTCCGTCTTGCCAGGGTTCAGCTTGAGGTGGTGATCCGTCATCCATACTGATATGTCTGCCAGACATGCAGAGATGCGATTCGCCACCTGGTTATCAGAAGGGGGAAAGGAGAAGATTAGTTGTGTATCGTCAGCGTAGCAATGATAGGAGAGGCCATGTGAGGATATGACAGAGCCAAGTGACTTGGTGTATAGCGAGAACAGGAGAGGGCCTAGAACTGAGCCCTGGGGGACACCAGTGGTGAGAGCACGTGGTGCGGAGACAGCTTCTCGCCACGCCACTTGGTAGGAGCGACCGGTCAGGTAGGACGCAATCCAAGAGTGAGCCGCGCCGGAGATGCCCAGCTCGGAGAGGGTGGAGAGGAGGATCTGATGGTTCACAGTGTCAAAGGCAGCAGACAGGTCTAGAAGGACAAGAGCAGAGGAGAGAGAGTTAGCTTTAGCAGTGCGGAGAGCCTCCGTGACACAGAGAAGAGCAGTCTCAGTTGAATGACCAGTCCTGAAACCTGACTGGTTTGGATCAAGAAGGTCATTCTGAAAGAGATAGCAAGAGAGTTGGCTAAAGACGGCACGCTCAATAGTTTTGGAAAGAAAAGAAAGAAGGGATACTGGTCTGTAGTTGTTGACATCAGAGGGATCAAGTGTTGGTTTTTTGAGAAGGGGTGCAACTCTCGCTCTCTTGAAGACGGAAGGGACATAGCCAGCGGTCAAGGATGAGTTGATCAGCGAGGTGAGGTAGGGGAGAAGGTCACCGGAGATGGTCTGGAGAAGAGAGGAGGGGATGGGGTCAAGCGGGCAGGTTGTTGGGTGGCCTGTAGTCACAAGTCGCAAGATTTTATCTGGAGAGAGAGGGGAGAAAGAAGTCAAAGCATAGGGTAGGGCAGTGTGAGCAGGACCAGCAGTGTCATTAGACTTAACAAACGAGGATCGGATGTCGTCAACCTTCTTTTCAAAGTGGTTGACGAAGTCATCCACAGAGAGGGAGGAGGTGGTGGGGGGGGGGGGATTCAGCAGGGAGGAGAATGTGGCAAAGAGCTTCCTAGGGTTAGAGGCAGATGCTTGGAATTTAGAGTGGTAGAAAGTGGCCTTAGCAGCAGAGACAGATGAAGAAAATGTAGAGAGGAGGGAGTGAAAAGATGCCAGGTCCGCAGGGAGTCTAGTTTTCTTCCATTTCCGCTCAGCTGCCCGGAGCTCTGTTCTGTGAGCTCGCAATGAGTCATCAAGCCACGGAGCTGGAGGGGAGGACCGAGCCGGCCGGGAGGATAGGGGACACAGAGAGTCAAAGGATGCAGAAAGGGAGGAGAGGAGGGTTGAGGAGGCAGAATCAGGAGATTGGAGGGAGAAGGATTGAGCAGAGGGAAGAGATGATAGGATGGAAGAGGAGAGAGTAGTGGGAGAGATAGAGCGAAGGTTGCGGCGGCGCATTACCATCTGTGTAGGGGCAGAGTGAGTAGTGTTGGAGGAGAGCGAGAGAGAAAAGGATACAAAGTAGTGGTCGGAGACATGGAGGGGAGTTGCAGTGAGATTAGTAGAAGAGCAGCATCTAGTAAAGATGAGGTCAAGCGTATTGCCTGCCTTGTGAGTAGGGGGGGACGGTGAGAGGGTGAGGTCAAAGCTCAACAAGGGTGTGTGCCCAGCCCCCTGCTGTACTCCCTGTTCACCCATGACTGCGTAGCCATGCACGCCTCTAACTCAATCGTCAAGTTTGCAGACAACACAACAGTAGTAGGCTTGATTACCAACAACAATGAGACAGCCTACAGGGAGGAGGTGAGGGCTCTCGGAGTGTGGTGTCAGGAAAATAACCTCTCACTCAACGTCAACAAAATGAAGGAGATGATCGTGGACTTCAGGAAACAGTAGAGGGAGTACACCCCTATCCACATCGACGGGACAGCAGTGGAGAACGTGGAACGTTTTAAGTTCCTCTGCGTACACATCACTGACAAACTGAAATGGTCCACCCACACAGACAGTGTGGTGAAGAAGGCGCAACAGCGTCTCTTCAACCTCAGGAGGATGAAGAGATTTGTCCTGTCACCTAAAACCCTCACAAACATTTACAGATGCACAATTGAGAGCATCCTGTCGGGCTGTATCACCGCCTGGTACGGCAACTGCACCACCCACAACCGCAGGGCTCTCCAGAGGGTGGTGCGGTCTGCACAACGCATCACCGGGGGCAAACTACCTGCCCTCCAGGACACCTACAGCACCCGATGTCACAGGAAGGCCAAAAAGATAATCAAGGACAACAACCACCCGAGCCACTGCCTGTTCACGCCGCTATCATCCAGAAGGCAAAGTCAGTAAAGGTGCATCAAAGCTGGGACCGAGAGACTGAAAAACAGCTTCTATCTCAAGGCCATCAGACTGTTAAACAGCCATCACTAGCACATTAGAGGCTGCTGCTGCCTACATACAGACTTGAAAATCACTGGCCACTTTAATAAATGGAACACTAGTCACTTTAATAATGCCACTTTAATAATGTTTACATATCTTGCATTACTCGTCTCATATGTATATACTGTATTCTATACTATCGTAATAATGTTTACATATCTTGCATTACCCATCTCAGTATTCTGTATTCTATACTATCTATTGCATCTTAGCCTACACCGCTCTGACAACGACATTGCTCATCCATATATTTATATATTCTTATTCCATTCCTTTACTTAGATTTGTGTGTATTAGATATTTGTTGTGGAACTGTTAGATATTACTTGCTAGATATTACTGCACTGTCGGAACTAGAAGAACAAGCATTTTGCTACACTCGCAATAACATCTGCTAACCATGTGTATGTGACCAATACATTTGATTTGATTTGATCAACATCCCAACTACTAAGTGATTGATTAGCCAGTACATCAACTGCCTCATTCCCCTCCACCCCAACATGGGCTGGAACCCAAGTAAATCTTATCTGTCTAATCCTGCCATGGGTTTGTAGTACCTCATAAAGCAGGTGGATCAACACCTTCCCTATCTTTCTGTAGTCTCTCCAACACGTCTAGATCAACTACTGGAGAGTAGCCATGGTGGATTTACAGGAATAGCTACCGTTGAACTAAACTCCCTTCCATACACTCCCATCTCCTTCGCCTGGGTATTACCCACCCACCCAAAGCTCGTGTTCTGTCCTCGCTCATGTTCCCAGCATGCCTGTAAAATCCCTTTCGCAGGATGAGACACCCCATGTCCCTGTAGGTTGACCCAATAACTCATTGCCAGCTGCTGTCTCCTAATCTGCAATGGCATATCCCCCATCTCCACCTGTAATGCAGCCACTGGGGAGGTCCAAAACGCCCCACTACATATTCTGAGTCCTTGCCCCTGTATGACATCTAGTCTTTCCAATGAGGTCCGGGCTGCCGAACCATATGCTATACTTCCATAGTCTATTACAGATCGGATCAATGCAACATACATGGCCCTCAATGAGGAATGCCCAGCCCCCCACTCCTTCCTCGTCAGACAGTGCATCACATTTAGCACCTTCTTACACTTTCCCACCACTCTCTCAATGTGTTCTGCCCAGGTCAGTCTAGTGTCAAAGTATACCCCAAGGAACCTGAAGGCCCCCACCCTCTCCAAGTTTCTCTCATATAACCTCAAGCATACCTCATCTCCCACCTTCATCCTGGTAAAGAACACTGTCTGAGTTCTCTACAGAGAACCTGAATCACCACATTAATGCCCACCGCTCTACCTCAACAACTGCTTCCTGTACCTTCCTGACTATGTATGGCACATTTCTTCCCCTCTTCCATAAGGCCCCATCATCTGAAAATAACGACCTCCCAATATTCCGGCAGTACCTGAGAGTAAACATCATTGATCATGATTGAGAACAACAGAGGACTAATCACGCTCCATTGCGGTGTACCGTTATCCACCAGGTAGCTGACTGATAGACTTCCCCACCCTCACCTGGATAGACCTTCCAAACAGGAAATCCTTTATCCAGTTGTACGTTCTTCCTCCTAACCCCATAATATCAAGCTTGATTAACAACCCCTCCTTCCACTTCATATCATATGCCTTCGCCACATCAAAAAAGACAGCTACAACAGTCTCCTTGTTCACCTGAGCCTTCCTGACCTCCGCTTCTAAGCAAAGCACTGGGTCCATAGTTCCCCTACCCTTCCTGAACCCACTCTGATGTGGCGATACTAGCCCCCTGCTCTCCAGGAAGTAAGTTAGCCTCCCTGTAATCATACGTTCCATAATCTTACATACATGTGATGTTAAAGCTATTGGCCTTGTTGGGTCCTTCCCTGGCATCCGGATTGGTACCACTACTGCCTCCATCCAGCTGCCTGGTAGTTTCCCCTCCTCCCACACTCTGTTGTACATAACATAGCACACCTCATCTTTCCCATGTGAAGTTAACCCAGCCTTACCTATTGCCCTTTTCACCTCTGCCATGGTAAATGGTATATTCAACGCATCATTTACATCCTCCCTCCTATCCAGCACTCCACTTCTCTCTCTCCCCCTCTGCCCCTCTGACAAATTTGCTGAGCTATGCACTTGGACAAACACTTTGGCCATCATCTCTGCCTTCTCCTCATCTGTTACTGCCACATCCTCCCCACTCGTCAACACTGGATAATCCCACTCCCTTCTGATCCCACTCATCCTCTTAATCATCCCCCACACTTCTCCCACAGGTGTCGCCCTTCCAATGGTGTCACAGAACCGACGGCAACATGGCCTCTTTGCCTGACGGATAGTTCTCCTCACCAGGGCCTGGGCCTGCTTATACTGAATCAGATGTTGGAAGTTATGTGTCCTTTTCAGTACTCTAAATGCCCTGTTTCTACTCCTCACCATTGCCCCACACTCCTCTGTCCACCATGGGACTGCTTTCCTCCTCCTCCTCCTCCCTGAACTCTTAGGTATAGCCTCAGTAGCTGCCCCCACTAAGGCTGTTCTCACCCAGTTATTCATACTATCCACATCCCCTCTCATATCCACCCGAGCCATCACCTGCTCACTCAGCTCCTGAAACTGATCCCACTTTGCCCTTCCAAACACCCACCTGCCTACTCCATCCACTGACACCTCCTCCTCCCTCCGGCCTACTGTACATACTATGGGGCAATGACCACTTCCTACTGTCGACTCCTCCCATACCTCCCACTCACATATTCCTGCCATCGCACTAGATACCAGAGTGAGGTCCAAGGCAGACTCTTTCCCTGTGGCTACATCATTCCTGGTCCCTCGGCCATCATTCAGGCCCCCCGCAGAGCGTGTTGTGGGCATTAAAATCCCCTTACTTCTATGCTGGCCCTCCACCCTCTCCAGCACTTCCAGGTCCAATATCTGACAAGGATTCTAGTAGTTGGTGGTATGTAATAGTGGTATATTGGTGTAGGGTTAGTTGGTGGTATGTAATAGTGGTATATTGGTGTAGGGTTAGTTGGTGGTGCAACATTTTTCCCTTTCCCCCTTCCTTTTTATTTTTATATCACAAAATGGAATCTGTCCCTACGAACCACTACATATCCCTGTATGAAAAACTCCACAGTCAGTTTGAGCCATGTTTCCTGCACACAAATCACATCAGGCTTAGCTGGCATATCCACAATGAACTGCTTGAACTCCTGCCCATTAGCCAACAGGCTTCGAGCATTCCATTGTAGTACTACCACCATAACTTAGATCCAGTAATACATGACTCCACCCTCGGCTGATGGAGGTAATCTCGAACCTCTTCCCATGCCAACGCTGTCATACTCAGATGTCTCCCAGCCGCTTTCACTATTAGCTGAATCCTCTCTGTTTTAGACTCTACTTATAGCTCCTGCTATGAACGTCACCAGCTTTCTCTTTTCTATGTATACCATATCGCCGCCCACCTGCCCCTGTAATCCCCGGGCTAGATGCTTCTACCCATCTCTCCCTTGGACCTGTATCTCCCTGGACCTGGACCACCCTCACTGCCCCAGCATATGACACCCTTCTCTCCACTCTCACTTGTTGCACCTCCACTGCCTGCTTCATTTCCTCACACCCACTGTATGCCACACTATGAGCACCTCCACAGTTGCAGCACTTTGGTTGTACACCATCTCCACACGTCCCATACTCATGCTCTCCTCCACACCTGGCACACCTCTTTTTCTCTTTACAGACTGTTGCCACATGCCCAAACCTCTGGCATTTATAACATCTTAAAGGCTTTGGTACATACAGTAAGCCCTCACATAATAACTCATATATCCTATGGTTACTTTATTTGGCAGTACCCGGTCCTTGAAGTGTAACAGAATAGACAGGTTATCTACCCTAACTCCACCCCTTGTTGCTTGCAATCTTTGAACATTCACCAGAACGCCTCCTCTCAAGTTGTAGCTTACCTCTTTAGTGCTAACACTCACAGGCACTCCAATTATCACCCCTTTAATCCACTGCTTCCCTGCTTGATCAGTCCAGCTGCTCAACTCCACCTTACACTTCCCTATTAGCTTCACTCTGAGAGTTTTTTCCCTCTGTGCCATGTCCTTACAGAACACCAACAAGCTCCCATCTCTTAACACTTTAGCGTTGACAACTTCCCCAATCAACTATGTTATCAAAGCCGTTAACCTTATCGGACTCATGCCATGTCCTTACAGAACACCAACAAGCTCCCATCTCTTAAGACTTTAGCATTGACAACTTCCCCAATCAACTATGTTATCAAAGCCGTTAAACTTATTGGACTCATCGCCCCAACTCTCCCTTCCTTCCTCCCTCAACTTCAGAATCACTTTATGCCCCTCCTCCCTTTCTCTCAAACCCCTCCACCCTTTCTCTCAAACCCCTCCACCCTTTCTCTCAAACCCCTCCTCCCTTTCTCTCAAACCCCTCCACCCTTTCTCTCAAACCCCTCCACCCTTTCTCTCAAAACCCTCCTCCCTTTCTCTCAAACCCCTCCTCCCTTTCTCTCAAACCCCTCCTCCCTTTCTCTCAAACCCCTCCACCCTTTCTCTCAAACCCCTCCTCCCTTCCTCTCAAACCCCTTTCTCTTTCTCTTTCTCTTTCTCTTCCACTTTCTTTTTATTTTTCTCTTTCCTACTCCCCCCTGCATTTGTACCACTATGCTCCATACTTGCTTCACTTTCTTCTCCATCACTATCTCCTACCATCTCTGACCCAGTCACAGCACAGCCGCACCGAGTAAAAATTATTATAATATAAAAAAATGAACCACCCTTTTTCTCCCCAATTTCGATCTTGTCTCATCGCTGCAACTCCCCAATGGGCTCGGGAGAGGTGAATGTGGAGTCACGCGTCCTTAACACCCGCCAGCTTAACCTGGAAGCCAGCCGCACCAATGTGTTGGAGGAAACACCGTTCAACTGGCGACCGGGGTCAGCCTGCAGGCCCCCGGCCCGCCACAAGGAGTCGCTAGAGCGTGATGAGCCAAGTAAAGCCCCCCCGGTCAAACCCTCCCCTAATCCGGACGACGCTGGGCCAATTGTGCGCCGTCCTATGGTTGTGGCACAGCCCGGGAATGAACCCGGGTCTGTAGTAACGCCTCTAGCACTGCTATGCACTGCCTTAGACCGCTGCGCCACTCCACACCAAGTAAAATTTGATTGGTTGTTTATCAACGATTGACACCGGAACTCCGATCAACCCACGTCCAAACAACCTGTTCGTTCCGGCCACCCTAACCCGCAACCTTCTTTTTCTTCTTTGGTATCATGGCTTTCGCACATTTTGTTTGTGCATGCCGCCAGCTACTGTGCGGGAGAGTGTGGTCGATCACGTTCCATTTTGTGATATAAAAATTAAAAGGAAGGGGGAAAGGGAAAAATGTTGCACCACCAACTAACCCTACACCAATATACCACTATTACATACCACCAACTAACCCTACACCAATATACCACTATTACATACCACCAACTAACCCTACACCAATATACCACTATTACATACTACCAACTAACCCTACACCAATATACCACTATTACATACCACCAACTAACCCTACACCAATATACCACAATTTTGTACATAAAAAAAAAAATGACACCACCCCATTCCACTATATTAACCCTAACTGATCCTACACCAGGCCGACGGCCTGGGGGACGGGACTCTTTCGTTCAACACACCTTGTAACTGTTCTGGTAAAACCTTGTACACCCAAGTACTTCTCTGCAGCTGCCACCACAATATCTATTGTCTGTGATTTATGTTCAATTTCTGCAGTACAGTTGATAACCATGGCAATAAATGCTAAGAAACCAATTCGTATCACTCTGTATTGGCCTAGGCCTACTACTCACCCTTAACCCATCATCCTCTACTCTCTTCACTGCCTCAGCATACAACACCTTCTGTTCTACTCTGACCCTGGCAACCTCAACCTGTCTCTCTCGCACCGGGCACTTCTGATCCCCAGCAACATGGGTACCCCCACAATTGACACACACAAGTTTTTCCACCGATACTACAAGTTCCTTTGTCCCATACCCTCCTGCACACTTCTCACATCTAGGAATCTCCCTCTGGGCGGAAGAAACACCGAAAATCATCACAAGTCCATTTCGAGCTACCTACACCAATTTAACAGTGAGACTACATATGGGTCAGCCAAAAGGAAGACCTCCACTTTCTCCAAAAATGTCACTCCCACTGGGCCAGAATCATCCTTTGCATGACCATCGGGCGAGGCTCGGACTCTGAGGTCTTTACAACACCTGCACCCTCACTTTCGTCAGGTTCAATTTCTGAGCCATCCGCTGTATTGTTTGGACAACACACACTGATGGCCTTTCTCCAATACCCAATTTCTGTTCCTTAGCCCAATTTACTAGTCTGGCTATCTCTGGCCTCTCCATGCTCGTAAAACGTGGGCTATTCTGCATCTGAGAGTAGCATCCATAAGCATTCCAGTTTCCTGGAAGTGACATCAGCCAGTCCTGCCAACCCGCAACCTTTCGCGTGGAAAGATAAGTCTACCTTATCTGCTTTTTTCCTCAGGTGAAGTGCATATAGTAGTTAAGTAAATAATGTAATAGCAAAAAATATGATAAGGTATTAAACATTTATTAAGATAGGACATAAGGAAAGGAAGCAAGACTTTGTGTCACTTTGGTTGTATCTCAATCATATACGATACCTCAGTGAGCTCAATCAATAGTCTGAAAGGGCTCTTCTCCTTGTATTTTTTAAAAAATATATTTTTTTTATTTAGCCTTTATTTAACTAGGCAAGTCAGTTAAGAACAAATTCTTATTTACAATGATGGCCTACCCCCGGCCAAACCCGGACGACGCTGGGCCAATTGTGCGCCGCCCAATGGGACTCCCAATCACGGCCGGATTATGATACAGCCTGGAAGCGAACCAGGGTCTGTAGTGACGCCTCTAGCACTGAGATGCAGTGCCTTAGACAGCTGTATCCTTCATCTGCAATTCAACACTGATCTGTAAGTGTTTGACAGGTTTAAGCGTACCTTTAGTAGGTCCCCCCCCGTAATGCAGATCAGTACAGATAAGGAGAGGAGGAAAAAAGGCAAGAGGTTATGTAGCTTACATGGTCAAATGCCCTCTGTAGACCTCTCTCTCTCTCTCTCTCTCTCTCTCTCTCTCTCTCTCTCTCTCTCTCTCTCTCTCTCTCTCTCTCTCTCTCTCTCTCTGCCTCTCCCTTGCTATCTCTCTTTGCTTCTCCCCTGTTCCTTCCAGTTCGCTTCTCCCCTGTTCCTTCCAGTTCCTACCTCCCTTCTATCTAGCTCAGTGATGAAGGAAAGGAGACAAGGAAGACATTTTCCAGTGCTGAGACACAGCTCTGCCAGTGAGCCTGCCAAGTAGGCCACAATTCCAAGCGGTTGGCCAGGGGGGTTGAGGAGAGCAGCCGGAGCATATGCTGGAGGGATCAGTTGAATCCAAGGAAATTGGCTATATGGCAGAGCTTGGCTGTGGAAGATTTATGTAATAGCAAGCCACAGGCAGGGAGGGAGGGAAGTAGTGGTAGTTGGGAAGAAGGAATCCTTGGCCGTGTTCCCTTGCTCAGTCATTGCGTGCATCAACCAATGGTTGCGTGCCACGCCATCGACTGTGAAGTCAGGCACCAGATTGCTATAACACATTATGTGGTTAGCTGATACGTCAAATACCTTTCCAGGCGTTGTAAGATCTGGCATGCATCAGCAACGTCTGAGCAGGGTAACACGACACTTGTCAGTCTCACAAGTCAATCCCCCAGACCAGGCAATTAGCCTACCACTTTTTGTGAATGTCAACAACCTTCTTTGACCCGGCTGTGAAAAAAGTTCCAAAAGGGCAAAAAAACGGGGAAACATTGTACCAGCATGTGTGTAGATATTAATATTTTCTAAGGAATGATAAATCACTCTGGGTCCCGGTTCTGGTAAAAAGCCAAGGTTAAAACCTGTTGCCCAACATGACTTATGCTCTTTAAACCACAGCCAATAGGCACACCTGTGTTCAGAAATGCTGCTTGACTAGTTCATAATGCTAGACACACCATAAGGCCTCATTATCAGTGAGACATCCCTGAACTTCACATCTCTGGATGCACCGTGCTCTGTGTGACCACTGTATGTGTATGTGTGTAGATGTGTTTAACTATACTTGTGGGGACCAGAAGTCCCCACATGAATAGTAAACAAACAAAAATTTGACCAACTGGGGACATTTTGTTAGTCCCCACAAGGTCAAATGCTATTTCTATGGGGTTTAGGGTTAAGGCTAGAATTAGTGTTAGAATTAGGTTTAGGAGCTTGGGTTAGTTTTAGGGTTAGGAGCTAGGGTTAGGGTTAGTGTTAAGGTTAGGTTTTAGGGTTAAAGTTAGGGTTAGGTTTAGGGAAAATATGATTTTGAATGGGACTGAATTTTGTGTCCCCACAAGGTTAGTTGTACAAGACAGTGTGTGTGTGTGTGTGTGCGCGCGCAAGGGAAGCTTTATCAAACACAAATTGATGTCTGCTAACGATTTGCTGTCATCTGCTGGACAGGCTGATTTAAAGCTGCAAAAAAACACGTGCCTACTGTTCCCATCAGCTATTTTACCGGAAGAAATCGGCTAGCTCGACCTTACACTTCCTCTTTCCGTCATCGGGGTTTAGGTAGGAGAATGGTGATTTTATTCTCTTCACAGAATCCGAGTTAAATCTTGTATAATATACTATCATCCACTCGGAAATACCCGTAGAAAACGTATAATAAACACTGCTAACTATAGTCTTTGTATCATTGAAGCGACAAGAAGTGATTTTTAATGCGTTTTAAATCTTTGATGATTGTGGTGTGTATCCGTATAGATCTGAAGTGACATGGGCTTCGTCTCGGTGTAGCAGTTATCACTAGCTGCCGGTAGCTCGGTTTTCTGGTTCTGTTATTTGTTCAGACGTTCCGTATTTATTATCCACGAGCGTAGAACCGTCGGCCAGTTTATTGTATAATTAAAAAATAAAAAATAATTCATGGTTAGTTTCTAGTTGCGTAGTGTAGCGAGTCAGCACTGAACTTTAATAGGTAACATTAGCTAGCTAGCGTTGTTGGCATGCTAGGAAAATCCGCATGTTGGCTAGCTAGTTGGCTGACAACTTTACAACTGCATGCAAGTGTGATGTCCATTTTAATATTAATTTGTTAGTTAACAATTCACGCTTCTTGCAGAGCAGGATCCTTATTTGACATCATAGTTGGTTAGTTAGGTAGCTAACGTAGCTAAGTAACTAACGTTAGGTGTCTAGCTAAACGTCATCAATAGCTAACTGCTGCCAGTGGCAGGTATATGTAGCGAAATTCTGTGTACTTAACGTTACACACGCATTTATGAATGTAGCCTAGATTACTATCACGGCTTGTCAGTGCCTTTCTTGAACCGTTGAACTCGATATACTTTGAACCTGGCTGTAACTGAATTCTCATATTTTGTTTGCAGTCACGATGGGGCGTGTTATCAGGGGACAGAGAAAAGGTGCCGGCTCCGTGTTCAAAGCCCACGTGAAGCACAGAAAAGGTGCCGCTAAACTCCGACACATTGACTTTGCTGAACGTCATGGTTACATCAAGGGAATTGTGAAGGTAATGCTCTCACAATGGCTATTTTTCACTCTGTTGAACTATACAGTTTTCTACATTGTCCCAAGTTGGAGTTTGCCATGCATTGTTTTAAGTAGTTTGTGTAAAACTATCTGCTTTGGACCTGACTTGACCTTTATCTCCCTCAGGATATCATCCATGACCCCGGCCGTGGTGCTCCCCTGGCCAAGGTGGCTTTCCGTGACCCCTACCGATTCAAGAAGAGGACCGAGCTGTTTATTGCTGCAGAGGGCATCCACACCGGACAGTTCATCTACTGTGGCAAGAAGGGTGAGGAATGGAAATGGTCATGGGGTTGTTTACCTGTAGGCTGCTTAGTATGTGTCCAACACAGCAGTTGTCACCTCTTCTAGGATATTTTCCCCAACTAACTACAATACCTTAACCCCCTAACGTCGATATCCGTGCCCCCACAGATATCGAATTGGCATAATAATACAAATTCCCATCAAAATCCATCAGTTTGTCAGACCATGAGACATCCCAAAAATCTGTCTTCTCACGAAAACGTCTGAAGCTTCTGTAACGGTTTGGCCTCTATGACCCCCACAAGCGTCACGGGACTTGTCTGAGGTCGGTACTGCTGATCTGCCAACTTCTGTCTGTAGCGTCCAAACAGTTTGGGCTACACATTTACATTTTAGTCATTTAGCAGACGCTCTTATCCAGAGCGACTTACAGGAGCAATTAGGGTTAAGTGCCTTGCTCAAGGGCACATCGACAGATTTTTCACCTAGTCGGCTCGGGGATTAGAACCAGCGACCTTTCGGTTACTGGCACAACGCTCTTAACCACTAAGCCACCTGCCGCCCACATTATGATCCCTCTAAAGGTAACTCTCACAAACACGTCAGTTGTTATGCTCTAGGACGGTCACAACTTGTCTGAAGGTAGCCTGGTACCAGTTGTAAATGAATGGAAGTAGTTTAGTGCACAACATTTGTTAAATATGGGTTAAAATAAAAAATTATTTCCAGATCTTATCTCTATAGGAAAGATAAAACAAACTTCATTTTGATGTATTTTTTCTATGGTTTAATAGCAGTAAGGCCAAATTCAATGTTTCATCAAATCTTTTTATATAGAGATCCTAAAATTCAACATCTAATTGCTAAATGTTGGTGACTATCTTAAAATAATTCCATATGTTAGCATAGACTCTTAAGGATTAATAACAATATCCTCTCTCAGCTCAGCTGAATATCGGTAATGTCCTGCCTGTGGGCACCATGCCTGAGGGAACCATCATCTGCTGTCTGGAGGAGAAGCCTGGCGACAGAGGCAAGCTAGCCAGGGCGTCAGGGAACTACGCCACGGTCATCTCCCACAACCCAGATACCAAGAAGTCCAGGGTCAAGCTGCCCTCTGGCTCCAAGAAGGTCATCGCCTCTGCAAACAGAGCCGTTGTTGGTAAGAACATAAGATATGTTTCTCTTTGTGTATGTTAGTTAGCTGAAGGTTTCAGAGATGTTTTCTAATTAATGGTGGACTCATTTCGTACATTTTGTATCTTTGACCACAAACCTTTTTGACAGTGATGCTTTGGCGCAATCAGTGGGACATTGTTATTCTGTAGGTGGTATCTGTGTCCGATCTGGCTTGCCAACTAATCATACTACATACTATTTAGTACCCACAGTTCAGTAAAAATGAAGGCAGTTAGCAACATATTGGCATACTAGGCTCATTCTACTGAATGTCATCTAATGCGCAATTGCTTGATTCCCTCCATTTGTTCATTTTGGTACGTCGCGTCAGCGATTCTATGCGTCAGTGTGCAACGAATTCTACTAGAAGAAGACCCGGAATGAGTATGACATCCTGGCATTTAAAGCATACTCAATTTTCAAAATATCACATACAAAACTTTCTCCTTACTCAAAATGTATTTTTAGAATGCAAGTATGGGTATTTGGACACTGCCACTTTCTCATAAGCTGGGTCTAATGTCAAGTTTGTTCTGTCAAATTAACCCCCATGTCTTGAATCGATGAAATGGAGGGGATCTGCTCTGATTCCAGCTGCACTGTGCACAATATTTTGGATCGACGTGATAAGACTAATCATTTGTTCGCCAAGTTTGTAGGCAGATAGTTTTGCCAGAGACCAGGAAAACCAAAAAGTGGTTACTGTTCCAATTGCCATGTGACATGGTTGCTTTCAGAGCATATTGGCTGGTTAGGGAATCCTGTGCTACTGTTCACCGGAGTAATGGCTCTCTCTGGTCATCAGGTGTGGTTGCTGGAGGTGGACGTATTGACAAGCCCATCCTGAAGGCCGGTCGTGCCTACCACAAGTACAAGGCCAAGAGGAACTCATGGCCACGTGTCCGTGGTGTGGCCATGAACGTAAGTGGACATCTCTTCTGCATATTAGTTTCTTTTGGGTAGGTTCAGGTAAAACATTAAGGTTAGATTTGGATCTTAAAGTTATACCTCAAGCAGTTATTTTCCAGAGATATTGTGTGTTTCTCTGCACCTGATGTACCTTATTAGGTTTGTAGATGGTCTTACTAGGCTTGGGCGGTATCCAGGTTGTCATACCGACCTTGTGCCGTCATGAAATTCGGTAATACCAGCACTGAACACAAGGGATGCTATTTTCAAACCCCACTGTGCCTCTGTAATCCGAAGGTTAGCAATGCTAACAGGTACATGTAAAATCCAATAGCAAATGCAGGCTAAATGCTAAGGAGAGCATTGCAA
Source organism: Coregonus lavaretus (assembly GCF_964263955.1). Taxonomy (NCBI): domain Eukaryota; kingdom Metazoa; phylum Chordata; class Actinopteri; order Salmoniformes; family Salmonidae; genus Coregonus; species Coregonus lavaretus. Next base: position 40,996,054 of record NC_140003.1, on the reverse strand, counting down.
ACATTTTATAGTCTGACAAACTATTTGCATGAGACATCCCAGCTCAAAGTTATACAAGTAACTCAAATGCTAGTTTGCTGCACTCACAAAACAAATAAACAGCAAGGCTCTTGATCCATGAGGGGATTCTCACCACATAGCTAGATAACTAAATTAGCAAACAAATGCACAACTGCAGCGCTTTTAGCACATTTTAGACGGGTAACTTAAAGCGGCAATCGGCAGTAGAAACAACGGCCTCCCCACCCCTGGTTCGGTAAAAAGCTGAGGGATGGGGCTTGAGATTTACTCACTCTCAAACTGCTGTTGGTTACATTTTTTCATATTGCTCTTTTAAGTTTGCCAAAAAGGGGGGGAAACAAAACCAGTCAAGGGTTCAGAGGATGTTGGGGCATAGGATCCATGATCAGTTATTAGAACGGCTTTGCTGACATTTTTCTTTCCCCCTCTAGCCTGTTGAGCATCCCTTCGGTGGTGGTAACCACCAGCATATTGGCAAACCCTCAACTATCAGGAGGGATGCACCCGCTGGTCGCAAGGTCGGTCTCATTGCTGCCCGTCGTACAGGCAGACTGCGTGGAACAAAGACCGTCTCGGAGAAGGAGAACTAGCCGTCTTTACAATAAAATGTTCCAAGGAAGCTGACCTGTGTTGACTCCTTTTGTTAGGTTAGTGCACCAGTGGAGTTGGACCCAAGAGGACTTGCTAACTGGTGAAATGATGTTGGTCCAGACTAATCAACAAATGCTGTGGATTTCAGTGTTGTACTTTCTTCCATATTGTTGCACTCACCTGAGGGATGTAATGAGTTTCATGGATGTGTAATAGAGTTGACATTGTGGTTCAAATGGGGCCGCATCACCATAACAATTTGGCTGGTTACTGAAGTTAAATCTGTAGTATTGACTAATATTTACACATCTATAAATACAATTTTCTGAAGTGGTAAGTCAATCCTCCGACGTAGAGATCCATACATGGTTCATCAGTATGGCCAGTAGAGGAGCCTTAGTATGCAACCTGGAGTTGAATAGCAGAAGTGGATGACGGCATCACTAGGGCACAGAACTGAAATGTACTAGCGACCTATAGACTGCCTTTTAAAGGCCTGTGGAGGTGATCGTAACCCATGTAAAGCATGGAATCAGGATGAGTATGATCCTTTGACTTCAAGCTACCCATAGGTATTGGCACATTTACAGACCAAGTCTGTTTGCGCACCATCTTCAGTCCCAAGCAGTAGCCTACATATTTTCTCCTTGAGATAATACAGAAAGTAAATGTACATAGACATTTTTTTTTTACCAAGTTGGTTACATGAATACAATATTTCATGTTCTTTATTTGCTAAGGGCGCAATGCTTTTGTTATATTTCTGTGCACAAAAAACCTCAGTAAAAGTTCACATCGTGACTGTAGCTCCAGAATTCAACGTCACACCATGGCCAAAACAAAAGTCGGCAAAAAACAGGGTGCCGAACTCTGTACAGTCAATACCTTTAAAAATAAGACAAGGGACAAATGTTCTTAAATCAAATTCTATTCTTTGTGTGAAATACAAAATAAATTCTATAAAATAAGAGCAAAATATTACGGTGGGCAGAATATTTGGTATTTTAGACAATCCCCAAAATACACACATTCAAGTTACCAATTAAATCGTTTTACTGATGTTTACCTTTTTAAATCTTAAAGAATTACACACTTTTACTTAACCATGTTGCAACATGACATGCCCCTTCTCCTGTCTGACACTGCGGCCCAGGATCAGTGACTTTCCCAGGCTGGTCCATAGAGTGGACAAACCTGGTGAGCTCCATGGAATAGGTCAGCCGTTTGTCCAAGACTCTACCAAAGAGAGACGGAAGCAAACCACACGCCTGGCAGAGAAAATCAGGTTTCACACATGGTGTTTTCTTTCTCAAAATTCCTATAGATGAAAACTAAGCACCCTATCCCACCAAAAATTGACTTGCGAATGTGAAGTTGGAGGATTATAATGTGCAATTGAAAAACCACTTATTTTTGCATTGGTTCAAAATACCGCCCTCAATGTACAAGGTGGATGAGCAAGAAAGAAAAGAGCCAAAAGTAATTGTCCTCTGTAGCTGTGGATTAAGGACAGCTGTCGAATCATATCACATATCTTCCCTTGAGCTACGCTATTCTGGTGAGAAGCCATGCTAAATGTTACAGCATATTAACTAGAGCTTCCGAAAGGTTTGAATTAAATTACCAGAACAAACAAAGGCAATGAGTTCCAGAACAATGTTGCATCACCGTTTTTTCACATCAACCAAAACACCATAAAAGTTCACCCAACCATTCCACGTCTCACACTAAAACCAACCGCAGCTCGTGAGTTGATTTGGCATGGGTCAAGAGGTTGCCAAGGAGCTCACTAATAATGTGTCCTCCTAAAGGTGAATGACCAGTAACCGTCCGATGGCAGACCAAATCTCACTGCTGAGCGGTGAAGGTGATAAAACAAAAAACGGTGTTGCTTTTTTCTTATTTTTTTCTTATGTCATCCATTTTTGTTTTTCGCAAGATCTCTCTCCCAACAGCAAACCTGACAAAGTTACGCTATTAGGGGGGGATTCATTTTTTGAACAGTCAAAACATTAACACACTATGTACACCTTTTCGTCATGTAGACAAGCGCATCAGCATCGTCAGGCCTGGGTAATATGTTTATTATAACACTATCCACTCCCCCTCTGCAGTCGACAGCAACCAGGCTCCAGTATGCAGGGCAGAAGAACCGAGGGGAGAGCCCCCCCCGGGGAGAGCCCCCCCCCCACCCCCCAGGCAGGCAGCACAGTAGCAGGAGAGATTCAGGGGGGCCTGGAGAGGAGCTGTGAAGCCTGGCCCTGCCCTGGAGACCCCAGAGAGAGAGTGTCCCGATCAGTTGCTTGGTCGGTCACCTGGAGGGGAGAGGAAAGAGAGAGCAGGAGGCTGGAGGCACAGCAGAGGGGAGGGCTGGTGTTACTCCTTAGGCGAGGTAGGGGCCTGGGTGGTGGAGGCGGGCGGGACCTCCTCAGTGCTCTCCCAGTTTTCTTGTGCTCTTGGGCCTGGGCCTGTGCCTGTGCTGGGGTCAGGGCCTGGGGTAGAGGAAGGGGCAGGGCCAAGGTGATGGGGGTTGTTCATGAGCTGGGCAGCGGGGCCTGTGTATGGCTGTCCGTGGGGGTGGTTGTTCTGCGGAGGAATGAGAAAACAATTAGGTTTTTAGTAAAACTACTGATGTAATATGGAACTTCTGACAAAATGTCTGTCATGACCTGTATTAGGTCCTTCATTAGTTTAGAAGCCTCCGTTTCCAGGGATAGTAAATAGTTGCAGGATAACGCTGCCTCTACAGTATCGTGTGTGTGTACCTGCTGAAACTGTGTGGTCGTCCCAGGAGATGAGTGTGGGTAGAGGGAGGTGTCCTCTGGAGGGGAGGTGTCCTGATCTTCAGAGGCTTCCTGGTCATCGGGCTCCTGGGAAATGAAGTCAAAAGATTTGCACCATTTTATTCCCAATGCATTTTTCAACCTAACATTCATACACAACTCAAGCCTATGGGCCCAATAGCAGACCAAAGTCTCTTAATATGAAAATGCCTTTGCACTGGATGGGAACGTTGTCCTATTTTTGCCTATTTGAACTGAATGAGAAGGAAGTGAGTGACACGCTGTGTAGGAGTGTGTGACAGCTTTGGATGTTGTAATATCAACTGAGAGAGGTATAAATCTAAAATGTACTTTATTATGCGAGTGGGTGTTATTCTCCACAGCGTGGTGGGAGACATGCTCTAATGAGATCACGTTTCCATGTACACTATATGACCAAAAGTATGTGGACACCTGCTCATCGAACATCTCATTCCAAAATCATGGGCATTAATATGGAGTTGGTCCACCCTTTGCTGCTATAACAGCCTCCACTCTTCTGGGAAGGCTTTCCACTAGATGTTGGAACATTGCTGCGGGGACTTGCTTCCATTCAGCCACAAGAGCATTAGTGAGGTCGGGCACTGATGTTGGGCGATTAGGCCTGGCTCGCAGTCGACGTTCCAATTAATCCCAAAGTAGTTCGATGAGGTTGAGGTCAGGGCTCTGTGCAGGCCAGTCAATTTCTTCCACACCGATCTTGACAAAGCATTTCTGTATGGGCCTCGCTTTATGCACGGGGGCATTGTCATGCTGAAACAGGAAAGGGCCTTCCCCAAACTGTTGCCACAAAGTTAGAAACACAGAATCGCCTAGAATGTAATTGTATTCTGTAGCGTTAAGAGTTCCCTTCACTGGAACTAAGGGGCCTAGCCCGAACCATGAAAAACAACCCCAGACCATTAGTCCTCCTCCACCAAACTTTACAGTTGGCACTAGCCATTCGGGCAGGTAGCATTCGCCTGGCATCCACCAAAACCAGATTAGTCCGTCGGACTGCCAGATGGTGAAGCGTGATTCATCACTCCAGCCAATGGCGGCGAGTTTTACACCACTCCAGCCGACGCTTGGCATTGCGCATGGTGATCTTAGGCTTGTGTGCGGCTGCTCTGCCATGGAAACCCATTTCATGAACCTCCTGACTAACAGTTATTGTGCTGACGTTGCTTCCAGAGGCAGTTTGGAACTCGGTAGTGAGTGTTGCAACCAAGGAGAGACGATTTTTACGCGCTTCAGCACTCGGCGGTCCAGTTCTGTGAGCTTGTGTGGCTTACCACTTTGCGGCTGAGCCGTTGTTGCTCCTAGATGTTTCCACTTCACAATAACAGCACTTACAATTGACCGGGGCAGCGCTGGCAGGGCAGAAATTTGACGAACTGACTTGTTGGAAAGGTGGCATCCTATGTCGTTGAAAGTCACTGAGCTCTTCAGTAAGGCCATTCTACTGCCAATGTTTGACTATGGAGGTTGCATGGCTGTGTGCTCGATTTTATACACCTGTCAGTAACGAGTGTGGCTGAAATAGCCAATTCCACTAATTTGAAGGGGTGTCCACATACTTTTGTATATATAGTGTAACATCTAAGGGACGGGGGCCAGAGACTTTCTCCCGAGTGGCGCAGTGGTCTAAGGCTGTGCCACTAGAGGCTCTGTCGTAGCCGGCCGCGACCGGGAGACCCATGGGGCGGCGCACAATTGGCCCAGCGTCGTCCAGGGTAGGGGAGGGAATGGCCGGCAGGGATGTAGCTCAGTTGGTAGAGCATGCCGTTTGCAACGCCAGGGTTGTGGGTTCGATTCCCACGGGGGGCCAGTATGAAAAATAAAATATAAATCATGTATGCACTCACTAACTGTAAGTCACTCTGGATAAGAGTGTCTGCTAAATGACTAAAATGTAAAATGTAAATAATGTTGATATGGGTTAATTTGCTGGGGCAAACACTAGATGGAAATGCACTGGATCCTCTGTTCAGAGAAAAACAGAGGGATTTCTACTTTCAGTGTGTTCCATCCATGAGAGTTCCGTGGCGGTTATGCCAGCGTTACCATCTTTGTGCTGTGACCAATCAGATCAACTGGCCGTTTGTCTGTATGATTCAGTCTGCTCATAAAGACAGACTGACAACATCTAGAACACATTACAACATCTGAACAGACCAACTAGAGAACAGCCTGTGTGTTAGTCTGTGGAGGGGCTAGATTCATGATAACACAAGCCTATCGTAAACCTACAATAACCTGTGGGTAAAGTAGGTGCTGCCTGTCGTCAATTAGCGTTGTGGTCCTAAGGCATCTAGCCCTTCTTTCTCTCCAGATAGTTATAAAATTGGTTTTACGGGTAGTTACAATTAACTACTCAAGGTGATGTTTCTGATTGAAACGATCAATAATAAGATGTGAACTAGTCCTGTTGACTAGAAACATTATGAACACATGCAATTTAAATGGCTGACACACAAACCACAGGTTTCCCCTATGTACCGACCTAGTCTCAACAGAACAACATCATAGGGGCGGCAGGTAGCTTAGTGGTTAAGAGCGTTGTGCCAGTAACCGAAAGGTCGCTGGTTCTAATCCCCGAGCCGACTAGGTGAAAAACCTGTCGATGTGCCCTTAAGCAAGGCACTTAACCCTAATTGCTCCTGTAAGTCGCTCTGGATAAGAGCGTCTGCTAAATGACCAATTTATTTTAATTTATCATCACTTGAACACATACCAATAAGTACACTACAAATCCAACCCTAGGCTAGCACTTCATCATCCACTATAGCCATAGCCAAGAGTTTCAGTTTGCTTTGGGGAGGTGGAACAAACAGCTTGATTGGATAAACAGTGTTACATTAAAGATGGAGGACCAACTGAACTAAAGGGAAGCCAGGAATTCCGTGTTGCTTTAGGTAACCAGTGGGACACTGCTACTGGACTGTAAAGAGGAAATGTTTGCGGCTCACAGTTTGATTTTTATTGTAATGTTTGGCGATGGTTCAACGTTACAATTGACATGTTGGATTTAGGTGGGGTTGGCTCTATATTATGGATAATCATAGGGATCTTTAATTCTCTATACTAGGATGCCCTCAGCTCTATCTCTCCTGCCTATTAGGAACCTGGAGTTGGCTGCTTTGTCAGTCACTGGATACTGAGAATGGGCTATAGGTTTCCCAAAGACCATGACGGTCAAAACATTTGCACTATCACCAACTTTCATCACAAAATCACTGTTGTGAGCAGCACGCAAAACAGCCGAGCGGACGGATATCTGACCAGCTTGTCACTGCTATCTGTTATTGTCCAGCTCCTATGCTCCAGACTGTCTGTCTGTGTTGGTCCTACTGCCCAGGCTATTCTCACAGTGTCACTGTGCTAGTGGACAGACACCACTAACATAGCCCTGTATAGACACCTAGAGAGGACAGACACCACTAACATAGCCCTGTATAGACACCTAGAGAGGACAGACACCACTAACATAGCCCTGTATGGAACACCTAGAGAGGACAGACACCACTAACATAGCCCTGTATGGAACACCTAGAGAGAGGACAGACACCACTAACATAGCCCTGTATAGACACCTAGAGAGGACAGACACCACTAACATAGCCCTGTATAGACACCTAGAGAGGACAGACACCACTAACATAGCCCTGTATAGACACCTAGAGAGGACAGACACCACTAACATAGCCCTGTATAGACACCTAGAGAGGACAGACACCACTAACATAGCCCTGTATAGACACCTAGAGAGGACAGACACCACTAACATAGCCCTGTATGGACACCTAGAGAGGACAGACACCACTAACATAGCCCTGTATGGAACACCTAGAGAGGACAGACACCACTAACATAGCCCTGTATAGACACCTAGAGAGGACAGACACCACTAACATAGCCCTGTATGGAACACCTAGAGAGAGGACAGACACCACTAACATAGCCCTGTATGGAACACCTAGAGAGAGGACAGACACCACTAACATAGCCCTGTATGGAACACCTAGAGAGGACAGACACCACTAACATAGCCCTGTATGGAACACCTAGAGAGGACAGACACCAGTAACATAGCCCTGTATGGAACACCTAGAGAGGACAGACACCACTAACATAGCCCTGTATGGAACACCTAGAGAGGACAGACACCACTAACATAGCCCTGTATGGAACACCTAGAGAGAGGACAGACACCACTAACATAGCCCTGTATAGACACCTAGAGAGAGGACAGACACCACTAACATAGCCCTGTATGGAACACCTAGAGAGGACAGACACCACTAACATAGCCCTGTATGGAACACCTAGAGAGAGGACAGACACCACTAACATAGCCCTGTATAGACACCTAGAGAGAGGACAGACACCACTAACATAGCCCTGTATGGAACACCTAGAGAGAGGACAGACACCACTAACATAGCCCTGTATAGACACCTAGAGAGGACAGACACCACTAACATAGCCCTGTATGGAACACCTAGAGAGAGGACAGACACCACTAACATAGCCCTGTATGGAACACCTAGAGAGGACAGACACCACTAACATAGCCCTGTATGGAACACCTAGAGAGAGGACAGACACCACTAACATAGCCCTGTATGGAACACCTAGAGAGGACAGACACCAGTAACATAGCCCTGTATGGAACACCTAGAGAGGACAGACACCACTAACATAGCCCTGTATGGAACACCTAGAGAGGACAGACACCACTAACATAGCCCTGTATAGACACCTAGAGAGGACAGACACCAGTAACATAGCCCTGTATGGAACACCTAGAGAGGACAGACACCACTAACATAGCCCTGTATGGAACACCTAGAGAGGACAGACACCACTAACATAGCCCTGTATGGAACACCTAGAGAGAGGACAGACACCACTAACATAGCCCTGTATGGAACACCTAGAGAGGACAGACACCAGTAACATAGCCCTGTATGGAACACCTAGAGAGGACAGACACCACTAACATAGCCCTGTATGGAACACCTAGAGAGGACAGACACCACTAACATAGCCCTGTATGGAACACCTAGAGAGAGGACAGACACCACTAACATAGCACTGTATGGAACACCTAGAGAGGACAGACACCACTAACATAGCCCTGTATAGACACCTAGAGAGGACAGACACCACTAACATAGCCCTGTATAGACACCTAGAGAGGACATACACCACTAACATAGCCCTGTATAGATACCTAGAGAGGACAGACACCACTAACATAGCCCTGTATGGAACACCTAGAGAGGACAGACACCACTAACATAGCCCTGTATGGAACACCTAGAGAGGACAGACACCACTAACATAGCCCTGTATGGACACCTAGAGAGGACATACACCACTAACATAGCCCTGTATGGAACACCTAGAGAGGACAGACACCACTAACATAGCCCTGTATAGACACCTAGAGAGGGGACAGAGTGGAGGAGGAGGTTGCCAGGGGCTTGTGGCAGAGGTTGCCAGGGGCTTGTGAGGGCTTACAGTGTGTTGCTGAGGTCCTGTCCCTTCCCCTGGCAAAAGCTGCTGTGGCGAGGATGATTTCCGCATGGCAGCGTCGTCTTCAGACTCGGCCTCACCGGGCTTCGTTAAGTGACACTAGTTTGAAATGGCATAATTGATATCATTGCATAATATATACAAGTGTCAATAAACTATGCTTTAAGGTGGATTTTTTTTCTTTTAAGTAACGTTAGCATATAGAATTTCTATCATATCGCCATTTATGGTAAGGATTAATACGGCTAAACATTGTAATGTACACTGAGCTTCAGCAAAGGAGACTAACACAAATAAGGGAATTAATAGGAAAAAGTAATATATAATACGTATCAACATGTTAGCTTAAAATGTGTATACACCATGGGGTGTGTAAACTGGAAATTAACATTTTCAAAAACTCAAAAAGCCCTACCTACAGTAAAAACACGCACAAATTCTGAAGATTCCAAAAATAACTAAGAAATCATATTCCAGCAGATAACGGCTTTCTAAAAGAACCTTAGCGTTAGCTTGGAACTCTCAACTTGAGCTTTAAAAGCATTCAGTTCCAGTATATTTGATAGTACAACTACAACACCTAACACTTGAAGAACTTGAAACACGAGAAGAGTGGAAGACCAGATGGTTATCATCAACATGTTAACCCCACATCACGAGGAAGAAAATAGTATAGTTTATGTATTGCTGCATGAGATTCAATATAACCAACACTACTCTGTTTAACAAATTCATTAAAACTAGTATTACAGGCAAGCTCCTTGTTTCCACATTACTTTGACTCTGTAGGTAAAAACCACCAATATCGAAATGGTGCATCCTTCCCAAAAGACATTCTCTGAGACTATCAATACTGACCTTTCACTACTACCATTTCAGTCACGCATCCATGTTAGATATTAGTGTATTACCTTTGGGTTGTATGCATGTGTGTCGTATAGTGCGTGTGTGTGCGCGGATCATTTGGTGTGAGTGTTACCTCCTCGGGGCAGAGTTCGCAGGCCTTGGCCAGGGTCATGCGTGCAGAGTGCGAGCGCTCCAGGAAGTACCCGTTGGAGGTCTCGTTGCTCTGGACGGGGGGAGACCAGTTGTTGTAGGTGTACTGGGGGTTCCCTGTGTAGGGCCTCCTCTCCAGCTCATCCCCCAGCCACTCCACCGCCCACGTCCACTTACGCTTCAGGTCCCCGTTACTCTACAGAGAGAGAGACACACACCATTAGTAAGAGTGCTTATGAATGACTTTTTCCTTGCATTGCAATTATGAATCCTGAAATGTGGATTTCATTTTTTCAAAAACATGTTTACTCAAACCACCTGCGGGCCAGATTTAATCGTCTCTTGGGTCGGATCGGACTTGAGTTTGACATGTGGTCTAGTGCATAGTGTCGTCACTGGTTTACCTGTAGTATCTGGTATGCCACAGAGCAGCTGCTGAAGAGGGCCACCATGCACTTGATACACTGGTAGGCCCGTTTCTGGTAGTGGTTCTTGGAGCGCTGGATGGTGTCAAACAGGCCGTCCCTGTCGTCTGGTATACCCTTCAGCACGTTGTGGATCCTACGCAGACAGACAGGGAGAGAGGGAGGTCAGTTACACATCAGATATAACAGGGATGAGGTTGGCTCACAACAACATAGAAAAAATAAGCCAGAGAGGAAACACCAACCAGGGAAACCGGCCATTCCTAGTCCTAGAGGGCCACAGTGTGTGCAGGGTTTTGTCCCAGCCCAGCACTAAGAGACCTGAAGCAGTCTGATGAGTCGAATCAGATGTGTTGGCACTAGATTGGGACAAAACCCTGCGTCCACTGTGTGACCTTTCCCAGACCAAAGTGAGGAGCAAAGATATGATAATGTACCCGTGTGTCTGCCAGGAGTCTGTCTCCTGAGTATGACGTACCCGTGTGTCTGCCAGGAGTCTGTCTCCTGAGTATGACGTACCCGTGTGTCTGCCAGGAGTCTGTCTCCTGAGTATGACGTACCCGTGTGTCTGCCAGGAGTCTGTCTCCTGAGTATGACGTACCCGTGTGTCTGCCAGGAGTCTGTCTCCTGAGTATGACGTACCCGTGTGTCTGCCAGGAGTCTGTCTCCTGAGTATGACGTACCCGTGTGTCTGCCAGGAGTCTGTCTCCTGAGTATGACGTACCTGTGTGTCTGCCAGGAATCCTCGATGAGCAGGATTTGCAGCAGCAGGTCCAGGTAAGGCCTCAGCTCGTAGGTGTAGGAGTACGCCACCTGGGGGATAACAAAACACACACTATCAATAAGATCTAACACAGAAATATGAAAAACACCACTTGGGAGTTAGAGGACGAGACCAAGGGCTTCTGAGATGTAGTTTTCTAATAGTGTTGGCTGCACACTGGGGTATATGGGGCCTGAGGTTGTTATTACCTGGCAGAGCAACTCAATGGAGTTAAAATGGCTGCCTTGCTTCTAGCTCTTAGGAAACTTTGCAGTATTTTGTTTTTTTAATGTATTATTTCCACAAGCATTTCGCTACACCCGCAATAACATATGCTAAACACGTGTATGTGACCAATACAAATCTGATTTGAGTATGTTGAAGATTACTGGGGGTTTATATATATATATATATATATATATATATATATATATATATATATATACAGTGGGGAGAACAAGTATTTGATACACTGCCGATTTTGCAGGTTTTCCTACTTACAAAGCATGTAGAGGTCTGTAATTTGTATCATAGGTACACTTCAACTGTGAGAGACGGAATCTAAAATCCAGAAAATCACATTGTATGATTTTTAAGTAATTAATTTGCATTTTATTGCATGACATAAGTATTTGATACATCAGAAAAGCAGAACTTAATATTTGGTACATAAACCTTTGTTTGCATTTACAGAGATCATACGTTTCCTGTAGGTCTTGACCAGGTTTGCACACACTGCAGCAGGGATTTTGGCCCACTCCTCCATACAGACCTTCTCCAGATCCTTCAGGTTTCAGGGCTGTCGCTGGGCAATACGGACTTTCAGCTCCCTCCAAAGATTTTCTATTGGGTTCAGGTCTGGAGACTGGCTAGGCCACTCCAGGACCTTGAGATGCTTCTTACGGAGCCACTCCTTAGTTGCACTGGCTGTGTGTGTCGGGTCGTTGTCATGCTGGAAGACCCAGCCACAACCCATCTTCAATGCTCTTACTGAGGGAAGGAGGTTGTTGGCCAAGATCTCGCGATACATGGCCCCATCCATCCTCCCCTCAATACGGTGCAGTCGTCCTGTCCCCTTTGCAGAAAAGCATCCCCAAAGAATGATGTTTCCACCTCCATGCTTCACGGTTGGGATGGTGTTCTTGGGGTTGTACTCATCCTTCTTCTTCCTCCAAACACGGCGAGTGGAGTTTAGACCAAAAAGCTCTATTTTTGTCTCATCAGACCACATGACCTTCTCCCATTCCTCCTCTGGATCATCCAGATGGTCATTGGCAAACTTCAGACGGGCCTGGACATGCGCTGGCTTGAGCAGGGGGACCTTGCGTGCGCTGCAGGATTTTAATCCATGACAGCGTAGTGTGTTACTAATGGTTTTCTTTGAGACTGTGGTCCCAGCTCTCTTCAGGTCATTGACCAGGTCCTGCCGTGTAGTTCTGGGCTGATCCCTCACCTTCCTCATAATCATTGATGCCCCACGAGGTGAGATCTTGCATGGAGCCCCAGACCGAGGGTGACTGACCGTCATCTTGAACTTCTTCCATTTTCTAATAATTGCGCCAACAGTTGTTGCCTTCTCACCAAGCTGCTTGCCTATTGTCCTGTAGTCCATCCCAGCCTTGTGCAGGTCTACAATTTTATCCCCGATGTCCTTACACAGCTCTCTGGTCTTGGCCATTGTGGAGAGGTTGGAGTCTGTTTGATTGAGTGTGTGGACAGGTGTCTTTTATACAGGTAACGAGTTCAAACAGGTGCAGTTAATACAGGTAATGAGTGGAGAACAGGAGGGCTTTTAAAGAAAAACTAACAGGTCTGTGAGAGCCGGAATTCTTACTGGTTGGTAGGTGATCAAATACTTATGCCATGCAATAAAATGCAAATTAATTACTTAAAAATCATACAATGTGATTTTCTGGATTTTAGATTCCGTCTCTCACAGTTGAAGTGTACCTATGATAAAAATTACAGACCTCTACATGCTTTGTAAGTAGGAAAACCTGCAAAATCGGCAGTGTATCAAATACTTGTTCTCCCCACTGTATATACACATACAGTTGAAGTCGGAAGTTTACATACACTTAGGTTGGAGTCATTCAAACTCATTTTTCAACCACTCCACAAATTTCTTGTTAACAAACTATAGTTTTGGCAAGTCAGTTAGGACACAAGTAATTTTTCCAAAAATTGTTTACAGACAGATTATTTCACTTATAATTCACTGTTTCACAATTCCAGTGGGTCAGAAGTTTACATACACTAAGTTGACTGCGCCTTTAAACAGCTTGGAAAATTCCAGAAAATGATGTCATGGCTTTAGAAGCTTCTGATAGGCTAATTGACATAATTTGAGTCAATTGGAGGTGTACCTGTGGATGTATTTCAAGGCCTACCTTCAAACTCAGTGTCTCTTTGCTTGACTTCTTGGGAAAATCAAAAGAAATCACAAAGACCTCAGAAATTGTTTTTCAGACCTCCACAAGTCTGGTTCATCCTTGGGAGCAATTTCCAAATGCCTGAAGGTACCACGTTAATCTGTACAAACAATAGTACGCAACTATAAACACCATGGGACCACGCAGCCGTCATGCCGCTCAGGAAGGAGACGCGTTCTGTCTCCTAGAGATGAACATACTTTGGTGCGAAAAGTGCAAATCAATCTCAGAACAACAGCAAAGGACCTTGTGAAGATGCTGGAGGAAACAGGTACAAAAGTATCTATATCCACAGTAAAACAAGTCCTTTAAAAACATAACCTGAAAGGCCGCTCAGCAAGGAAGAAGCCACTGCTCCAAAACCGCCTTAAAAAAGTCTGACTACGGTTTGCAACTGCACATGGGGACAAAGATCGTACTTTTTGGAGAAATGTCCTCTGGTCTGATGAAACAAAATTAGAACTGTTTGGCCATAATGACCATCGTTATGTTTGGAGGAAAAAGGGGACCGCTTGCAAGCCGAAGAACACCATCCCAACCGTGAAGCACTGGGGTGGCAGCATCATGCTGTGGGGTGATTTGCTGCAGGAGGGACTGGTGCACTTCACAAAATAGATGGCATTATCAGGAAGGAAAATTATGTGGATATATTGAAACAACATCTCAAGACATCAGTCAGGAAGTTGGTCGCAAATGGGTCTTCCAAATGGACAATGACCTCAAGCATACTTCCAAAGTTGTGGCAAAATGGTTTAAGGACAACAAAGTCAAGGTATTGGAGTGGCCATCACAAAGCCCTGACCTCAATCCTATAGAACATTTGTGGGCAAAACTGAAAAAGCGTGTGCAAGCAAGGAGGCCTACAAACGTGACTCAGTTACACCAGCTCTGTCAGGAGGAATGGGCCAAAATTCACCCAACTTATTGTGGGAAGCTTGTGGAAGGCTACCCGAAATGTTTGACCCAAGTTAAACAATTTAAAGGCAATGCTACCAAATACTAATTGAGTGTATGTAAACTTCTGACCCACTGGGAATGTGATGAAATAAATAAAAGCTCTACTATTATTCTGACATTTCAGTGTTGATCCTAACTGACCTAAGACAGGGAATTTTTACTAGGATTAAATGTCAGGAATTGTGAAAAACTGAGTTTAAATGTATTTGGCTAAGGTGTATGTAAACTTCCGACTTCAACTGTATAAAACACCTGTCTAGTGTGTGTTTCAAGTTTTAATGTAATGTGCACAAGTACAGTTAAATGCCTTTGTTGCAAGCTCTAAACCCAACAATGCAGTAATCAATAACAATGTAATACAACAAATATAAGGAAGAACAAAAACATATGAGTAATAAAAATAACACGAGTAAGTAAGCATAATACACTGAACAAAAATATAAATGCAATCATTTCAAAGGTTTTACTGAGTTACAGTTCATGTAAGGAAATCAGTCAATTGAAATAAATTCATTAGGCCCTAATCTATGGATTTCACATGACTGGGAATATAGATATGCAGCTGTTGGTCACAGATAACTTTAAGAAAAAGGTAGGGGCGTGGATCAGTCAGTATCTGGTGTGACCACCATTTGCCTCATGCAGCGCGACATCACCTTTGCATAGAGGTGATCAGGATGTTGATTGTCCCACTCCTTCAAGTTGCTGGATATTGGCAGGAACTGGAACACGCTGTCGTACACGTCGATCCAGAGCATCCCAAACATGCTCAATGGGTGACATGTCTGGTGAGTATGCAGGCCATGGAAAAACTGGGAGATTTTTTGCATCCAGGAATTGTGTACAGATCCTTGGCGACATTGCATTATCATGCTGAAACATGAGGTGATGGTGGCGGATGAATGGCATGACAGTGGGAAATTATTCAGTTTCATCAGCTGTCCAGGTGGCTGGTCTTGGACAACCCCGCAGGTGAAGAAGCAGGATGTGAAGGTCCTGGGCTGGCGTGGTTACACGTGGTCTGCAATTGTGAGGCCGGCTGGAGATACTGCCACATTGTCTAAAACGACGTTGGAAGTGGCTTATGGTAGAGAAACGAACATTCAATTATCTAGCAACAGCTCTGGTGGACATTCCTGCAGTCAGCATGCCAATTGCACACTCCCTCAAAACATGAGACATCTGTGGCATTGTGTTGTGTGACAAAACTGCACATTTTAGAGTGGCCTTTTATTGTCCCCAGCTTCTTGATATGCAACACTTGTCAGGTGGATGGATTATCTTGGCAAAAGAGAAATGCTCACTAACAGGGATGTCAACAGATTTGTGCACAAAATATGAGAGAAATAAGCTTTCTGCGCATATGGAAAATTTCGGTGATCTTTTATTTCAGCTCAAGAAACATGAGACCAACACTTTACATGTTGTGTTTATATTTTTGTTCAGTGTATATACACAGGGTCAGTCAGTTGGAGTACCATATTTACAATGTGCAGGGATACTGGATCGATTTGAGGTAGATATGTATAGAGGTAAGATGACTAGGCATCAGGACATATGATAAACAGAGTAGCAGCAGCATATATGATGATTGTATGTGAGTGGGTGTGTGTAGAGTCAGTATAAATGTATGTGCATATTATGTGTGTGTGAGCAAATAATGGTGTGTGTGTTTGTGTGTCCATCTGTGTGCGATTCACCAGTTTTAACCCTTACCTGCCAGAGCAGCTCTGACAGTACAGTAGAGGAGAACTGGGGGTTTTCCCAGCAGCTGAACCGTAGCAGCTTGACCGTCTCCTCTGAGTTGCTGCAGTCCTCGATGATCTTCTTCACATAGCTGGTCCTAACAAACAGGATCTCTCCCACCAGCTGCTGCACAGGCATCACCGGGGTGGTCTGGTTGGCATCGCCGTACGGGTTAGGGAGAGGGGGGTTACCTGGATAAGAGAGAGCGAGAGAAAAGAGGGAGAGACAAAGAGACCGAGAGAAAGAGATGAGGGCCTTTTCTCAATTGGATAGGAGAGAGGAGTATCCAATTGAGAAAAGGCTAATGAATACAACCCAGCTGATACTGGTTCGTCTTCGTCCGTTAACCCTGAGAACCAGAGGTCACCACCCCTGACCTCTGTGTGAACGCACCGTTGATGGAGGACTGCATGCGTGCGGCCACGTCACAGCAGCGCACCAGCTGGGAGACCACGGTGTAGAGCTTGCCCAGCTCAGCATACTGGTACTTTATGGGAGGGCCAGGCCCCTCATCTAGAGCCACCAGCATGAAGGTAGCTGGGACACTCAGCTTCAACAACTGAGTCTTCTCTGCCAGCCCTGGAGAAGAGAGGGAGGGTGAGAGAGAGGGGCGGGAGGGAGGGTGAGAGAGAGGGGCGGGAGGGAGGGTGAGAGAGAGGGGCGGGAGGGAGGGTGAGAGAGAGGGGCGGGAGGGAGGGTGAGAGGGGCGGGAGGGAGGGCGAGAGAGAGGGGCGGGAGGGAGGGTGAGAGGGGTGGGAGGGAGGGAGAGAGAGAGGGCGGGGAGGGAGAGAGAGAGGGCGGGGAGGGAGGGTGAGAGAGAGGGGCGGGAGGGAGGGTGAGAGGGGCGGGAGGGAGGGTGAGAGAGAGGGGCGGGAGGGAGGGTGAGAGAGAGGGGCGGGAGGGAGGGTGAGAGAGAGGGGCGGGAGGGAGGGTGAGAGAGAGGGGCGGGAGGGAGGGTGAGAGGGGTGGGAGGGAGGGTGAGAGGGGTGGGAGGGAGGGTGAGAGAGAGAGAGAGGGAGGGCGGGAGAGAGAGAGAGGGAGGGCGGGAGAGAGAGAGAGGGAGGGAGGTTGGGAGAGAGAGAGAGGGAGAGGGAGAGGGAGAGGGAGAGGGAGAGGGAGAGGGAGAGGGTGGGCAAGAAGGAGAAAGTGAGGCAAGAAGAGAAATATGTCTGTCCATTGCTGTCCACTAAAGTGGAATTAATTGCCAGTGAGCCATTCACTCTCCCCATCAATCAAGGAGTTGTCAGAGCAGGTGTGCATGACAGGATGTGTGCGTGTTCCTTACCCAGGTTGGCGTACATGACGAAGAGGTTGAAGTACTGCTGCAGGTGTCGGCCGTGCTCTGACACCTCTCGCCTGAGGAGGTTCAACACAGCCCTCAACAGGTGGTCACTGAGACTCAGGTTATCACACGCCTGACAGAGAGAGGGGAAAACGGAGAGCGAAAGAGAGAGAGAGAGAAGTTTAACACATACTCCATAAGACCAGAGTAAAAGTGCTTTGTATGGGCCATGCCCAGTATGCACGACACAGGGGAAACATTTGAAAACAGAAGCCGAAAATGAGACAAATGTCTTATTTGACAATTCCAGGTAGTAACTGCTCAGTTTCACAACATTTCTCCTGTTTCATGCATACTGAACACCCCGCCTGATAGGCAGTTTGTGTTTTAGGATCAGGATAACCAGCCATTCACCAGTTTGTCTTTTAGGACCAGGACAACCAGTCATTCACCTGTGGTTGGGTGGAGGCTCCGGCGGAGGAGGCGGTGGGGGAGGGGCAGGGTCCGTCTTGAAGGGAGAAGTGTGCAATGAAGACGATGAGTTTGGCGAACGCGCCCCTGACCTCAGCGCTGGGGCACTCCAGCAGGTACTCAGAGAAGCGGTTGGCGTAGGCAAACAGGATGTTGTGTGCAAACCAGTAGCGTACATTCTTACTGTGTCTCAGCAGGACGCACAGCGCATCATACCTGGAGATGGAGAAAGAAACAGAGATACACCGGTGGTTAGAGACAGGGGGAGAGGGGAAAGAGGGATGCATCAATGGATAGAGAAAGAGGGGTGATTCAGATGGAGAGAGAATGAGGCAAGGGAGAGTGGAGAGAGAGTGAGAGACTGAGGAGACAGGGATAGATGCACAGACAGTTGTGAGAGAGGAGGAAGACAAAGAGAATAAGAAAACAGAAAGATGATTAACTCCGCTCAATATATGAGCACAGGTCAAGGTTGAAAGGTCAGACAGACCGACAGAACTCACCAGTCACTGGCGGGCCCCCTCACTACTTTCTTGGTGTGGAACCCAGTGCTGAAGAGGAACCTAGCAGCCAGCTGAACACTAATCATAGCTATCTCCTCTGCCTCGGGCAGTAGATGGTCTTGTCCTGATACAACCACACAACATAAACATTGGTTCAGACTTCAGTCACAACTTAACGTCAAACTTCCTACTGGAACATTTAAATAAAAACCTTGGTCATAAAAAAAGAAAAGAAAATGAATGTTTCCTCTCTGGATGCAAAAGAGTGAAGGATTATGAAGGTATTGAAGAAAACTCGAGCGCGACTAGCCTATTCCCCACACAGGGAGTTTCAATTTCAGAGTTAATGCGTGAGTCAGTCACCGGAGCAGAATACCAGAATCTCACTGTTTAAACAGAGCCCTATGATCTCATCTGCTGCTTACTCCTAAATGAAAGGCTGAAATTGGAGACATTAACGATAAGAGTTGCCCCCCCCCCCCCATCCCATACACATACATACATTATTGATGAGCTGAAGCATTTAATCCCAACCAAGTGCTTTTACACTGATGGCTAACCCTGCAGTGGTCAGTTCATTTCCCTGTGCCTGCCGTGCAGACAGACAGACAGACAGCAGTATACTGTGGCCTGGCCTGGCTGGCTGACTGCATTAATAATGCATTGGCTCATATTAACTTCACAAGTCAGGAAATTGCTGCAGTTTACCGTTAGCAAATGTAATGTTCAGCTCTGCCATCATATACTTTCCCTCTCTATGCAACTCTCCAAGGGAGTGGTGAAACTGTATGCATCTCAAATACTGTATTAATAGTGGTAAGATCATTTTTTATCTTATTAAATATTGAAAGGAATGAAAATATCAGCTATTAAAGCATGGCAAAAGTCTATCGCTATTACAGTGATAAAAAGCCTTGTTATGGCACTACTTGGGCTACTGCAACAGGGCTGAGAGCTAGCTATACTAAGGAGTGAGGCTGGGCCATTCACAGTGGACAAATGACAAAAGCAGATCACAGTGAAAGCGATCTCTTCTTGGGTTGACCACAATAGAAGGGCTCTACAGTGAAAAAAATGTCAGCGTAGAGCCATGAATAGCAAGGGCCAGAACAAGAGGGAACAAAGGAGACAAACAGACCTCTGTGTAGCATCAACAACACCTGCCTTGAAAATAGCTCTACAACTCAAAAGAAGGTATATTGAAGCCAGTGTGTGTGTGTGTGTGTGTGTGTGTTCCACGTACCTAGCGGAGGGTTTAAATAGACACTGTTACAGGTCAGAAGTTTCTTAACAAACTGGAAATACTCCAGGCTGTATTGCATACGGTTGTGCATGAACTGCACGTTCTGCTTGCGCACGCTGCACTCGATCACGTTGGGCATCTTGACCTGGTGCGACGGCTTGTTGTTGGACGAGGACGAGATGGTCAGCTCCTGGATGTACTTGATCAGCTCGCTGTCCTTGTCCAGTGAGTCCATGCGCTCGTAGAAGAGGATGTAGGCGTTCCACCAGCGCTTCTGGCGCCGGTACGACATCCTCTTCATCATGTGGTCAAACACCTCGCCCATGTACTCCCCTCCGAAGCACTGGTTCTTCATCTCCTCCTCATCGTCCATCTTGCACTCTGTCACGTCGCCGTCGTCAAACTTGTACCAGCGGTTACGCTCGCCGTCGGCCCCGCCCACGTTCCTCTGCGTGATGTAGGAGTAGTAGTGTCCGCCGCTGGCCTGGCCTGAGTGGACCAGCACCCCCACCAGACGGTACTTGGAGCTGCCCGGGGGCTCTGGATCAGAGGGCTCGTTCTGCTGGATCACCTGGTGGCAGGACACCCATATGGATGATCGGTTTAGTCTCGCGATAATTCAGTGTATCGCCATATCTGCAATTATCGCTATAATTGATGTTCAAGTGAACCACAATTGGTTAATTTAAAAGGGACAGTTTAAATGTGGTCCCATCCATTTAAATGTGGTCCCATCTGAATCACATCAAATATTTCAAATGATAATGACCACTACGTCATTATGAACACATGAAAATATGGACATTTCTTCCGTATTTCTACACCCAATAATGTAATAATCTTTCTCTACATCATGCCATCCCTAACCTGGTTCTCTGGGTTGACGTCGTCCCCCTCCAGCTTGGCCACCCCGGCTACTGTGTAGGGCTCCATGTCCAGCTCCCTGGGGAACTCAAAGTAGTCGTTGAACTTAATGGCACACTCCCTTTCCCAGTCGTAGTCAAACCTCTTCAGCTGGATGGCAAGCACTGGAGGAAGCTTCTTGATCAGCAGACGTTTCACTGTGTCCACCTGGAGGGAGGAGGGAAAGAGGAGCAACCTGTTACTGCTCCCTAAGTTAACCCTCCTCCTGGAGAGCTACAGGGCATGCAGGCTTTTGCTCCAACCCAGGAAATCCTACAGGAAAGTACAGCGCATTTCTAAAGTATTCAGACCCCTTGACCTTTTCCACATTTTGTTACGTTACAGCCTTAAATATATCATTTTAAATCTACACACAATACCCCATAATGACAAAGCGAAAACAGGTTTTTAGACATTTCTGCAAATGTATTAAAAATAAAAAACAGAAATATCTTATTTACATAAGTATTCAGACCCTTTGCTATGAGACTCAAAATTGAGCTCAGGTGCATCCTGTTTCCATTGATCATCCTTGAGCTGTTTCTACAACATGATTGGAGTCCACCTGTGGTAAATTCAATTGACCCACAGTTGACAGTGCATGTCAGAGCAAAAAGCAAGCCATGAGGTCGAAGGAATTGTCCGTAGAGCTCAGAGACAGGATTGTGTAGAAGCACAGATCTGGGGAAGGGTACCAAAAAATGTCTGCAGCATTGATGGTCCCTAAAAACACAGTGGCCTCCATCATTCTTAAATGGAAGAAGTTTGGAATACCCAAGACTCTTCCTAGAGCTGGCCGCCCGGCCAAACTGAGCAATTGGAGGAGAAGGGCCTTGGTCAGGGAGGTGACCAAGAACCCGATGGTCACTGACAGAGCTCCAGAGTTCCTCTGTGGAGATGGGAGAACCTTCCAGAATGACAACCATCTCTGCAGCACTCCACCAATCAGGCCTTTATGGTAGAGTGGCCAGACGGAAGCCACTCCTCAGTAAAAGGCACATGACAGCCCGCTTGGAGTTTGCCAAAAGGCACCTAAAGGACTCTCTGACCATGAGAAACAAGATACTCTGGTCTGATGAAACCAAGATTGAACTCTTTGGCCTGAATGCCAAGTGTCACGTCTGGAGGAAACCTGATACCATCCCTACGGTGAAGCATAGTGGTGGCAGCATCATGCTGTGGGGATGTTTTTCAGCGGCAGGGACTGGGAGACTAGTCAGGATCAAAGGAAAGATGAACGGAGCAAAGTACAGAGAGATCCTTGATGAAAACCTGCTCCAGAGCGCTCAGGACCTCTGACTGGGACGAAGGTTCACCTTCCAACATCCAAGACAACGCAGGAGTGGCTTCGTGACAAGTCTCTGAATGTCGTTGAGTGGCCCAGCCAGAGCCCGGACTTGAACCCGATCAAACATCTCTGGAGAGACCTGAAAATAGCTGTGCAGCGACGCTCCCCATCCAACCTGACAGAGCTTGAGAGGATCTGCAGAGAAGAATGGGAGAAACTCCCCAAATACAGGTGTGCCAAGCCTGTAGCGTCATACCCAAGAAGACTCGAGGCTGTAATCGCTGCCAAAGGTGCTTCAACAAAGTAATAAGTAAAGGGTCTGAATACTTATGTAAATGTAATATCCGTTTTTTTATTTTAATACATTTGCACACAAAAAAACTGTTTTCGCTTTGTCATTATAGGGGTATTGTGTGTAGATTGATGAGGGAATAAACAATTTAATCAATTTTTGAATAAGGCTGTAACGTAACAAAATGTGGAAAAGTCAAGGGGTCTGAATACTTTCCGAATGCACTGTAGCTGGTTGGAAAAAGGGCTATTGGTCTATTTCAATTGCAAGATCTGATAAGAATATATTGTTTGGAGTGGTTCAGAAATAGACTATACAGTAGACCAACCACAGTAGACCAACCACAGTAGACCAACCACAGTAGACCAACCACAGTTAAACGATCAAACAGAGCAGGACTACCCCAGTTAGAGCCATCTCCGGCTCCTGAACAGAGTTCTGACAACAGACATTCACTTCACTTCCCTGACTAATTAGGCCAAAGTGAGTTGTGTCTAACCTTCTTGTTGCACTTCTCACAGTGGTATGCATTGGCTCCCTCCAGAAGGTCTCCTTTGACGTACTGCTCCATAGAGTCCAACAGGTTCTGGTGGTTCCTGATGTCTACATTCAGAGTGGTGAACGACTCCTCACACTCATACCTGGAGCACGCACACATGAACACACAGTATCCACATAAGTTACCACCAACACTGTAGCAGCCTCATATTAAACCTAGGGCTGGGCGATATATACAATTAATTCAAATTCATGTTTTATCGCGATATTCCAAATGCTTGAATCGCAAGAATATCAAGGTTGTTATTTTGTATTTTCATGAGCATTTATGTCCGCTTGTTTTCATGTTGTATTTTTGGTCTCGTCTACCTCACTCCTCTGTGCTGTGTGCACCTTCCCATTTACACCAGAGATCTGTATATAATGACGAGATGCACGTCTCCACCCTAATAATGGGAGTCGTCGTCCCAAAGGCGGGTAGGCAGGCGACAAGCTTAGATCCTAAATAAGCCCATAGAAACGCATTGGGCTTATTTTGGACAGATTTTAGTTGGCCTCTTCCTCTATGGTTTACACACACACGCCAAGCCCCTCCCCCTGCCTCTCAAGCCAACAAAGTTGAAAGATCACATCTTCCTCTCTGACAAGCAGTTTCAAAGTTTCAACTCGCTATTTGCATTTGAGGTTTGGTCTAACAGAATCGGTCATATGGACACCAAAACACATTGAGACATTATTTTACTGTAATAGAGGAGAAGTTAACTTGTCTAACGATGCCCTTTTTATTTCTCAACTACTCAAATTGCGTGCAGAGCAGACACTACTAAAACAAGAGTATCAATGAACATTGATTCTGAAAAATGAATGCTCAGTTTGTCGCGTGCAGCATTGGGGTACCACGTCCCGCTAGCAGCATTTTAGCCAAAGACTGTTATAATAGCTGTCTAGTCTGTGTTTTATAAATGTGCAATAAGCATAAAACACACTTTTATATAAGGAACTATCAACTCATTCTCATTCTGAGAAATAAGGTAGGCCACTTGATTTCAACATCTGAACAAAGTAGACAGGCTAACATGCTTTTCAAACAGTTGGAGGCAGACAGAAGGGTGTGTTCATAACAATTCAACTGTTCAACCTTGTTAGCTAGCAAATAGATCCAAGTTGGCTAAACTTGAAATATAAAGATTAGCTGGCTAATCACTAGCACGTCGGCTTGCAAGATTGTTGATGAGACCTGTGTAAATGTTTTATAGCCTAATGCCTGCTACAAGAAGTTAGTAATTTATTAGTGAATGTGTTTATTCATGGTTCTGGTTACATTTTTAACAAAAGGGCATTTTCATAGACAGCCTTGAAAGCCAGATCAGTGATTAATATAAAAAAAAAAAAGAAAAGCAGGTTAAACTATTTTGATAAAATAATTAAATTATTAGTGGGTCTTATGGTTGTGGAAGACTTATATTTAGCCTAGGTGTAACTTCACAAGCCCTGAATTCATTAGATTATTGCAGACTGTTTGAAACGCAGTGTATTTGACCTTTAATTGTACAACAATGCTTATTTAGAGAAAACATTAAAAATACATATTTTTTAGATATATATCGTGAATCGCCCAAATCGAGATATGATTTTTAGGTCATATCTCCCAGCTCTAATTAAACCACTACAAATCTCTCTCTGTGCAGAAATTGACATTTTCAAATTAATTATCCTCAGGTGCGCTAACAATAAGTATTAGTCCATGTTGCCCCTAGACCTGATCTCAAGTCAGTTTCACATTCTCCTACTCTAATGGTTACAGGTACGATTTGCGAAGATATAATTGATTTGAGATATTTTCCCAAGGTGCAGTGTGTGTGTGTTACCTATGCGGGCACCCCTGGCAGATCTTCTGGTCGGCGAAGGATCCCCCCAGCACCTTGCTAAGCGTGGCCGGGTGACCCAGGGCCTTCAGAGCCTCGTCCAGACTGTCCACTAGGGAGTTGAAGAACTCCAGGGCGTCGTGCTGCTCTCGCAGGTTCACCGGCTCACCCCATAACCTACAGGAGGGGGGGGTTAAGTGGGTGAGATTAGAAGAGATGGTGGGAGAGAGGGACGGGAGATGGGGAGGAAAGGTGGGACTAAACTATTGGTTCCATTGTACAAGGCAAACTAAATCCAGCGTCGGTCAAGTGTTTGATTGTATTTAACATACTGGTACATATTTTACCTATCTTTTTCCTCCCAAACCAGGTAAATCAATCTCTCCCCTCCAGTATCCACTGACCTGAACTGTTTCCAGAAGCCCCGGGGTACATAGTACTGCAGTCTGGAGGAGGCCAGGTGACCAAAGATGACCTGCAGGTGGCGCAGCACCCCAATGTTGTACTCCTTCCTGTCCTCTGACTTACTGAGCGATGGCTTGTCGTCAATCTGCTGGTTGTAGCTGAACACCTCATCCCGCGGGTCTGCGTTACTCTGTAGGGGGCCGAGGGACACACAGGGTTAAGCTGGGTCCTGTTCATTAGGACACAATGGGGAAAAAACATTTTAAATGAAACACCCCACATTGATTATGATTAAACTATGAATGACAACTATGAATGAATGACAACAGTACCTATGAATGAATGAATGAATGAATGACAACAGTACCAACTGCAGCTTTTTAAAGAAGCAGACGAAACATGGATCAACCAACAAACAATTAAAACATCACTCCTATGACCAAACCCGTTCCTTGTTACCTCTCTCTCCTGCGTTACCTCGTTCTCCTGCTTCTCATCGCCGGACATGTCATCGTCCACGTCGGTGCCGGTGCCCTCCACGGCCAGGATGCCGTTACGGATGGGGGGGATCATGTAGAGCTGCTGGATGACCGAGTTCATGTAGCAGGTAGCCCCGGCGTTCTTCAGCCCCACAAAGCCTTTAGTGGGCCGCGGCCCCACTGGGGGGAGGTACTCCCACTCTGTCAGAGCCTCACAACCTGTTGATCAAACACAGACAATAAAATGTATATGTGGGCTTCACACCTGACAGGGGAGGGGAGGCAACGACCTGGGTCAAATGTCTCAAATATTTGAGGTGGGCTTCACTTGGAGCTTCCATTGGTTCCACTGTACAGGGCAAACAAATCAATAAATCAATGAATCAGACAATCAATACCTAGGTAGTACATGTCAGTGAGCATGTCGACGATCTGCTTGAGGTTCCGGACACAGCTCACTGCCAGAGCCACCAGCAGCTCGAAGCCTGCGTTGATGGAGGCGGGGCTGCTGCAGACAGGGATGGCCTGCTCCGTAGGGAACTCCCCACTCTTCATGTACTGCAGGTACACGTTAGACGCTGGGAAGATGAAGTCGTCTATCAACTCCTGGAGAGAAGGGAGAGAGCGGAGAGAGAGAGTTAGTTAATACAGGGTAAGAAAGTAACATTTACTGCTTGCA
Source organism: Coregonus lavaretus (assembly GCF_964263955.1). NCBI lineage: Eukaryota > Metazoa > Chordata > Actinopteri > Salmoniformes > Salmonidae > Coregonus > Coregonus lavaretus. The sequence goes on along the minus strand of NC_140003.1, from coordinate 40,969,870 downwards.
ACACATTTATTATAGCCACATTCAGATATGAAGATCAATGCTAAAACAAGAAAAAACATTGTTTATCACTACATAAGGTCCTGCTGGAAGCCTCTGGCGGGCCAAATCAAATGTTGTCAAGGGCCAAGTTGGTGAATAAGTAGAAAGAGTCAATACAATACAAAATGGATGTGCCAGCCTACCTTGATGAGGTTGGCCCCTCCCTTCTCACAGCCGATGTAGTACTTCTTCTCTGGTGTTTGGAAGGCCAGCAGCTCCTTGGTAACTCCGATGTGGCCCTCCAGGATGGTCTCCTCAACGCCCGTCTCCCCTGTCCTCTTCACCTCATCCTGGGACACAAACACAGAGACACACACACACGCAGAGACACACACACGCAGAGAGACACACACACGCACGCAGAGACACACACACGCACGCAGAGACACACACACGCACGCAGAGACACACACACGCACGCAGAGACACACACACACGCACGCAGAGACACACACACACGCACGCAGAGACACACACACGCACGCAGAGACACACACACACACAGAGACACACACACGCAGAGAGACACACACGCACGCAGATACACACACACGCACGCAGAGACACACACACGCACGCAGAGACACACACGCACGCAGAGACACACACGCAGAGGCACACGCATATTAGTCACAACCAGGGTCCTATTCATTAAGCACCAATCAGAAGCAAACAGAGATAGGGGGACTACATGTACTTGTCGTATAACAACCGCTTGCTTTTGTTTTCCATGATTAACATTCTGCTAACGTGTGCCCTAATGAATACAGCCAAAGTCTGACCAACGACTAGAACCATGAGCTGCAATTAACTCTACACAAAGCTCAGGGCAGTTATTCATTATTACACAATGTCAGGCTGGAACAACATGGTCGTACCCTGATCCTCTTGAGCCAGTCGATCTCGTTGTTGAGAAGCACCTCTGCGTTGGGCAGGTTGATGTTGCTGTTGTAGGCGTAGTTCAGGAGGTGCCTGAGCAGGGTGAAGTAGTCCCCAGCATGCTTGGCCCGTTCCTTAGCTGTGCTCTGGAAGACATGTCAATTAACTTTAGTATAGGGTGTCCAATCAAAAACACCATATTTTGACCAATGGGTAAAATGTTAATTGTGTAGATAATCCTCTAAGAAAATCAATGGTCCAGACCTCATGTCGCTATCATAATCAGTTCAAAATTTATTGGAGTTTTTACCCTCGTAGGGAGGTCAAAATTAGGGCGACTAAATCAATGGCCAGAGAAAAAAGGTGATTAAAAATCTGGAAATAGCATGGTGTCAGCTAGGCTGGATGCTGTGAGAGAATGAAGGCTACTGGCTACCTGACAGGCTCACTATTGAACTGGTCATCTTTCTACTGGCTACCTGACAGGCTCACTATTGAACTGGTCATCTTTCTACTGGCTACCTGACAGGCTCACTATTGAACTGGTCATCTTTCTACTGGCTACCTGACAGGCTCACTATTGAACTGGTCATCTTTCTACTGGCTACCTGACAGGCTCACTATTGAACTGGTCATCTTTCTACTGGCTACCTGACAGGCTCACTATTGAACTGGTCATCTTTCTACTGGCTACCTGACAGGCTCACTATTGAACTGGTCATCTTTCTACTGGCTACCTGACAGGCGCACTATTGAACTGGTCATCTTTCTACTGGCTACCTGACAGGCTCACTATTGAACTGGTCATCTTTCTACTGGCTACCTGACAGGCTCACTATTGAACTGGTCATCTTTCTACTGGCTACCTGACAGGCTCACTATTGAACTGGTCATCTTTCTACTCAAATCCAGTATAGAGTTAAGATATATATCATTGAGACATTACATGTAGTATTTTCATATTTTAGTATACGCTGTTCATGTTAATGCGAAGTTTGTTCTTTTTTCCGAGGTCGTCTTACAAAAACAAGCTTATCTCAGTGAAATGTCAACGGAACAGTGTATCGCAAGCTTTTTATTTTCAAAGCCTTTTCCATTTAATTAAGCTTGTGTCTTGCTAATTTTACTATCTGTCAACAGAGCTCGGTGCTTATTATCGGATGTATGAACGATTCAGAACACGAAGAATCATATTTGTCTTGGTAAAATGTATTTAATAACATTAGGAAGTGAAATGTCATCACCAAGCGCGTTTTCACCCACTCTGAGCAGAGTGGGTGGACACCCTAATAGTACTGTGCTTTACACATGTACAGTGGGGAGAACAAGTATTTGATACACTGCCGATTTTGCAGGTTTTCCTACTTACAAATCATGTAGAGGTCTGTAATTTTTATCATAGGTACACTTCAAAAATCCAGAAAATCACATTGTATGATTTTTAAGTAATTAATTTGGATTTTATTGCATGACATAAGTATTTGATCACCTACCAACAAGTAAGAATTCCGGCTCTCACAGACCTGTTAGTTTTTCTTTAAGAAGCGCTCCTGTTCTCCACTCATTACCTGTATTAACTGCACCTGTTTGAACTCCTTACCTGTATAAAAGACACCTGTCCACACACTCAATCAAACAGACTCCAACCTCTCCACAATGGCCAAGACCAGAGAGCTGTGTAAGGACATCAGGGATAAAATTGTAGACCTGCACAAGGCTGGGATGGGCTACAGGACAATAGGCAAGCAGCTTGGTGAGAAGGCAACAACTGTTGGCGCAATTATTAGAAAATGGAAGAAGTTCAAGATGACGGTGAATCACCCTCGGTCTGGGGCTCCATGCAAGATCTCACCTCGTGGGGCATCAATGATCATGAGGAAGGTGAGGGATCAGCCCAGAACTACACGGCAGGACCTGGTCAATGACCTGAAGAGAGCTGGGACCACAGTCTCAAAGAAAACCATTAGTAACACACTATGCCGTCATGTATTAAAATCCTGCAGCGCACGCAAGGTCCCCCTGCTCAAGCCAGCGCATGTCCAGGCCCGTCTGAAGTTTGCCAATGACCATCTGGATGATCCAGAGGAGGAATGGGAGAAGGTCATGTGGTCTGATGAGCTTTTTGGTCTAAACTCCACTCGCCGTATTTGGAGGAAGAAGAAGGATGAGTACAACCCCAAGAACACCATCCCAACCGTGAAGCATGGAGGTGGAAACATAATTCTTTGGGGATGCTTTTCTGCAAAGGGGACAGGACGACTGCACCGTATTGAGGGGAGGATGGATGGGGCCATGTATCGCGAGATCTTGGCCAACAACCTCCTTCCCTCAGTAAGAGCATTGAAGATGGGTCGTGGCTGGGTCTTCCAGCATGACAACGACCCGAAACACACAGCCAGGGCAACTAAGGAGTGGCTCCGTAAGAAGCATCTCAAGGTCCTGGAGTGGCCTAGCCAGTCTCCAGACCTGAACCCAATAGAAAATCTTTGGAGGGAGCTGAAAGTCCGAATTGCCCAGCGACAGCCCCGAACCTGAAGGATCTGGAGAAGGTCTGTATGGAGGAGTGGGCCAAAATCCCTGCTGCAGTGTGTGCAAACCTGGTCAAGACCTACAGGAAACGTATGATCTCTGTAATTGCAAACAAAGGTTTCTGTACCAAATATTAAGTTCTGCTTTTCTGATGTATCAAATACTTATGTCATGCAATACAATGCAAATTAATTACTTAAAAATCATACAATGTGATTTTCTGGATTTTTAGATTCCGTCTCTCACAGTTGAAGTGTACCTATGATAAAAATTACAGACCTCTACATACTTTGTAAGTAGGAAAACCTGCAAAATCGGCAGTGTATCAAATACTTGTTCTCCCCACTGTATTACCTGCAGGTTGTTTTCTGGATCAAAATGAGGCTTAGGTGGTAGGCGTGGTGGGGGTGTGGCTGGTGCTGTGGCATTCATGACATTTTGTCACCCGGTGATTGTCAAGCAAATAACTGGCGATCTCACGGTAATTGACATAAACACATTTAGCATCTCCTGGCTTCCACGCATAGCCTACAAGCCACTGATGCAGAACTTTGGAACATCTACATTTAAAAAAAGTCTAATAAATCCATTATTTGTTTTAGTCTACTTCAGAACAACAGAATAGCATACTCTGAGTTGTCCTTATGCTAGGCCCTGATCTGGCTATACCATATGGCTGTGGGCTACACTAGTTCATTTAGCAGACAAGATTTGCTTAGAATTCTGTGACATTTTATAGTATGAAGAATACAATTGAACAAAGCTGAATAAAATAGAAAGGATATTTTCTCCAAACGATTTGAGGGAGGGTTGTGGCCGTTGTGTCCATTGTGCCCTTGGGCTGAATATAATAATTATAATTCCCTTCTCCCGGCTGCATGCTCCGAAGCACCTCGTTATCGGGTCTTTCTCACAGGCTACAAGTGAAGACAGACACATCGGGGACGCAACTGCGCGCGTCCTTATCTAATTCCGAGGCGCATATTGAAGATATTTTAAGAACTGTCCACATTTACTTTTCATCAGCCAACAAAATGAGTTTTGCACATTTTGCCAGTGTTCTTATGCTATCTGAGTGACTCAAACATAATTACAAAATCAAAATATTTTCTAGATACTTGATATTTTGTCATTTAAGTTTACATTGAAAACATTACCATTCAAAAAATTATTTACACAATTTTTTGAATAAAGCTGGTATCACTTCCTGAAAATAGTCTGAATAATAATATAATATGCCATTTAGCAGACGCTTTTATCCAAAGCGACTTACAGTCGTGCGTGCATACATTTTTGTGTATGAATCTAAGATAACTCATGAAATCAAAATAAGTTTGACTTTTTTTCCCCGAGGAGGTTTTATCTACACAATTTTACATCTAGCTAAGGTGTTTGGTGCAGTATTTCTCAAGTAAAAAAATTTGCGACGTGTTGTCTTATGTAAACAAAGTCAGATCTGCTGCGCTGATGGACAGGTCTGTCTCACTGTCTATGTGTTGTGTTAGTGGGCATGTGAGCATCGACGAAATCAAAACCCAACCCTCAAGCAAGTCATGACGAACTCACAATACTCTGTTTTGGACGAGACTGACTTTATGACCAAAATAATCCTATTTACACTTTGTAGTAAATTTACACTAGAATAAATGTTTGACTAATATCGATGCCACATAGGCCGTTTTCTATCAGATAAGTGTATTGCCTTCCGTTGCGCTTTAAAGATCTGTTGAAAAGCCAGGAAAACCAATGAACAGTTTTCTAAACCCCTACTTTATACATGCATACTTCCATCCTCCCCTTCATAGAAGTGATCAGTGCTCTGACATGGCTGGATAGGTGAAAGCTATGATAGAATAGACCCTTTGCTTATTATTATTTGGGATTTACTTCAACGAATGAAGATGTTAAGGGTACAAGTTCAATGTATTTGAACAGGGCCATAATTGCAGTGATCGTAATGAGCAGAGAGGTGCTGCTACGTACCCCCAGCACAGTGAACAGAGAGGTGCTGCTACGTACCCCCAGCACAGTGAACAGAGAGGTGCTGCTACGTACCCCCAGCACAGTGAACAGAGAGGTGCTGCTACGTACCCCCAGCACAGTGAACAGAGAGGTGCTGCTACGTACCCCCAGCACAGTGAACAGAGAGGTGCTGCTACGTACCCCCAGCACAGTGAACAGAGAGGTGCTGCTACGTACCCCCAGCACAGTGAACAGAGAGGTGCTGCTACGTACCCCCAGCACAGTGAACAGAGAGGTGCTACTACGTACCCCCAGCACAGTGAAGAGGAGGGTGATGAAGAAGAGGAGGGGTCGGTGGCCCATGCAACACCTGGTGGCCATGAGGAAGAACTGCTCCTGGGCCATCTGACGAACTGACCTGGAAATAGATCAGAGAAGACAATTAAACCACAGACAAACTAATCCATCAATCTACCAACTGACCTGGGGACAGATCAGAGAGGACCATTATTACCATAGACACAGACAGCCCCATATGCTCGTCCACTACACAAAGCAGTTAGACAGAGACCAATGTGGTACACCAGTGGCAAACATCCTTGAGGAGTGGCAGGCTTTTGCTCCAACTCAACGCTAAAACATCTGATAGAAAGACAAGACAGACAGCGGGGGTACATACTTGCTGTGGCAGTGCAGTAGCAGGTCTATGATGAAGGTCTGCCAGGCCTTCTCCTTACTGAGTGTGTCCAGAGCGGTGGGCAGCAGAGCGAAACACAGGGTCATGACCTCCAGGGCCTCACAGCACACCTGCTCATCCTCCCCGTCCGGCTCCTTACCCATGTTCGTCTGTAGAGGGGGAGAACAAACACACCGCTGTGAGTTTACAACACACTAACCTCTTCTCTGTATTTCAGGAAGTAAACAGCAGGTGCACAGTGCACATAATCAACCTATTATTCACCTCAGTAAGCACCAACCAAGCACACACACACACACACACACACCTCGTCATCCCACTTACAGAACAAGTACGACAGAAACACTCAACTGTGACTGTACAGGCCAAACACAACAAACAGATATGTGACTGTACAGGCCAAACACAACAAACAGATCTGTGACTGTACAGGCCAAACAAAAAAAACAGCCTTATCAAGGAAGAAGATACACTGACGACAAAACACTTGTGTCAATACAAATAAACTCAATGAGTGGCAGTGGCCTACACACAACACCCCACTACAATCTCCTCAGACTGAGACCTAAATAAAAGTAGATAACATCAATTCATCAATGGACTGATGGTGGAATGATAAACAGCTACACAGTAGGTACCTTCTCATAGATCTTGCTGATCTCGTCGTTGGAGCTGAAGACCAGCTGTATGGTGCCACAGCCTGAAGCCCACACTATCTTCTGCACTGCCCGGATCACACAGATGTCAGGGATATACTTCGACGCCTGGAAGAAGTTCTGGGAGGGACGGGAGGGAGGGGGAGAGACTTAAATTAGAGGAGATATTACAGTCAATAACATAGTAGCCTACATAATGTCTCTCCTGCTATCTCCTCTTTTTATTCCTTATTCAGCTTTCTCTTCAGTCTCTCCCTCCCTAGATTTACCCCCCCCCCTTCCCCTCTCACCTCGTCAGAGATCTGTTGGGCCAGGCGTATAGCTACGTTGCGGAGCATGCACTCAGAAGCAGGGTTGGGGATGTTCTGCAGGGCACTCTGGAGGACCAGGGCTTGGTCATGAGTGGCCTGGTTGATCTGAAGAAAGGGAAAGAGGATGTTAACATCGACACGGCTGTCACAATCCTAGTTCTACTTCACACGCATGCGTTTGTGTGTGTGTGTGTGTATGTATAACTGAGTAACTAAGTAACCGGTGAGATGGGTGTGGTCCCCTCAGCGTTGGGCTGGCATGCCTCGGCCACGGCTTTGACGTGTCCGAACCCAACAGCGGTGAGTAGCAGTTTGCCGATCTTAAGAGCGTCGAGGTACGCCCCTCGCCGTGTCTCCATGTCGGCCGACGGCAGGAAGTTGTTCCGTGTGAGCATGCTCAGTACCAGCGGCAGCCCGCCACTCTTCAGGAAGTTGTACTGGAAGTCGCTGGCGTCCTCACCCAATGTGGAGCTGGCTGGCATGAGCAACACATACACCACCTAAGGTGGGTAGGGGAAGAGAGATGTACACACAGTGGAACTGGTCAACAGAGAGCAAAGTGTACAGCACCTGCTATGGTAATGATGAGACAGTCAATCAGCAGCGACCACATACACACACGATGAGACCCACCTCTATGAGGTAGAGGACTTGTGATGGCGAGGGGCCAAAGAAGCGCGAGTCCAGTGTGGGGCTGAGGCCGTTCTCTCCCAGCTTGGCATGGTCCAGACACACACCACGCAGGCTCTCCACGGTACTGTTATCTACACAAACACAAATCACCAGGTTCTATACTGTACTGTCATCTACACAAACACAATCAACAGCTTCTATACTGTACTGTCATCTACACAAACACAAATCACCAGGCTCTCCACGGTACTGTTATCTACACAAACACAAATCACCAGGTTCTATACTGTACTGTCATCTACACAATCAACAGGTTCTGTACTGTCATCTACACAATCAACAGGTTCTATACTGTACTGTCATCTACACAATCAACAGGTTCTATACTGTACTGTCATCTACACAAACAAATCAACAGACAGACAAATAACGGCGCAGTACAACAGCGTTGTGAAAAACAGCATATCAGAACGCACAACTTGTCGATCTTTGTCACGGATGGGCTATTGCAGCACATGACCACACCGGGTTCCACTCCTATCAGCTAAAAACAAGAAGAAGCGGCTCCAGTGGGCACGCGATCACCAACACTGGACTATTGAGGAGTGGAAAAACATCACCTGACAGCGAGTTCAGTTTACTTGAGTGGCCTACGCAGTCCACAGACCTCAACCCAATAGAGTATTCTTTGGGGTGAGATAGAACGGGTTGTTCACAGCATGAATGTACCGCCGTCCAATCTGCTGTAACCGTGTGATGCCATTGGGTCAGCATGGACCAACATCCCTGTGGAACGTTTCTGACACCTTGTAGAATGCCCCAAATATTTCAGGCTGTTCTGGAGGCAAAAGGGGGGTCCGACCCGGTACTAGATGTGTGTACCTAATAAACTGGCCGGTGAGTGAGTGAGACATTATTTTGTCTATCATGGCTAGAAGAGATCTCAGTGACTTTGAAAGAGGAGTCTCAAAGGATCAAAGGGGGGTTTAAAGGGTGTGTGTGTGTTTCAGTCACTAGATCGCAACCCAACTGAACACTTGTGGAGCTTTATTATCTTTATTTTGGCTGTTACCTGTATATCGGTCATATACACATCTCACATTTCTCCACCCGTGCAGGCTTGGTAAATATTCAGCCAAATTCACATCTTTGAGAAAAATATAGCATTTTCATGAAAGAAACCCATCTATGGCTTCATCCCAATTCTCCAACTTTCTCCTGAAATGTGTACTTGCACGCTTCCCATCATAGATTTAACAATGCCGGAAAACTATCCCAACCCAATATTTTTAAATCCATGACGAGGAGTGTGCAAGTGCACATTTCAGGAGAAGGTTGGAGAATCGAGGCACGGCCCATATGTCCCACAGAGAATATTGTACCTGGAGGCATGAGCTTCATGAGTACTCTGGCTCCGTCTCGCAGCAGATGCATGTTGAGGCTACAGCCCTGGTCTGCTACCTGCCACAGGAAGGAGATGTAGCGCAGGTGGAGAGACATGATCTGAAGACAGAGAGAGAGACCAGAGAGAAGAGACAAGGGGTTAGCTCTGGTCCATTTACTCATCTGCAATAATGCACCGATAGGCCAGACATCCACCTTTTTGAGACAAACTTGTTTTGATGACAGTAGTTACAAGTGTGGACTGTGGACTAGAGAACAGTAGAAACTGCAGAGCCCCTGTAGCTGAATATGGCCTTTTGACAAAGGAGACTTTCTACTATCTGGATGCTTTCCTATCAAAGGCAACAATTTGAATTGTTTTCTAGGCAGGGACCAAGAGAGCTAGGCACCCTTCCCAAGTAACGGTGACTGACGAGATAACATGAGAGGGGTGACGAGCCACTCTGGGGAAGCAGCTGTGAGAGTGTTTAAATTCACTCACCACTCCAGGGAGACAGCTCTCCACCTCGGGATTGGGCCCTTCGCTGAAGTGGTTGCCGTGGTTACCAGGTGAGCCAGTGGAAGAGTCCGAGGAGCTGTCTGGGCTGGAGGGCATGTTGGCACTCACCTGGGTCAGCTTGGCTGTGATCAACTACACACACGCACGCACATGGGAGAATATAAGACATCAGACAAACCATTTTGTATAAATAATCACAGAAACATTACCCAAACTCTAACCTACACAAAAAATAAACTGTCAAGACCAGAGGAAGAAAGAATGTGACTCGTCAAAACATTACGCTCACCGCTTTGTCTTTCAGGTTGAGCTGGCCAATCAGCTTCCTGTCGTCGGCCGGGTCGATGACCTCCCCGCCAATGAAGAGCTCTATCTTGGTGTGCGTGGCGTTGGCCTTGATGCGTGTGAGGATGCCGCGGCGCACCGAGCCAATGGTGTCGTTGGTGTGAGACCAGATGTCCAGGTCATCCACCTGACGGCCCTGGTTAGGGAAACGCACAATCAACGTGATGTGCTTCCCCCGGAACGCCCTGAGAGAAAGGAGAGAGAGGAGATTTTTACCTAACTTTATTCAGGGGAACCCATTGAGACCAGGGTCTCATTTCCAAATGGTGCCCTGAGGACAACAATACAACAAATTCAAAATGATCAGTAAAAATAAAATACAGATTACAGAATCAACACTACAGCTTCAAACACCACAAATACAATTATCCAATCCAAACAGTGGCAATTGTCATTCAATTCATACAACATTAAAGTCCTAAACTTCCCTAGCAGCACCAGGGTGTCAAGACGTAGGGCGTTTTATAAGCTATTCCAAAAACTGGGGCAGCACTAAAACTGAAAGCGGATTTACCTACAACGGTACGCACTAGTGGAACTTGGAGAGTTAACCATCCCTGTGAACGGGTTTGGGGTCTCATATTTTTTTATTTTAACAGTGAAATGAGGTAGGAAGCTTGTGTAGTAGCACTTTGTAAACAAAAACGGAGTAATGAAGACATCTACGGGACTTTAATGAGGACCAGCCAACCTTTTGATACATGATGCAGTGATGCGTTTTAAAACTGTAACCGGTGATAAAGCCAAGGGCACTATGATAAAAGGTGTAGTCATGAACTGGCAGGAAAGTTGACTGTACAATCTGCTTCCTGCTGTTTAGGGAGAGGCATGATCTATTTCTATTAGAAAAAGCCTACTTTGAATCTCAGCTTCTTAACTTGCCCATCGGTATGTTTTTTTTAAACTGCAAATTATTGTCAATCCAAAAGGCCAGATATTTATAGGCGGGAACCTGCTCGATGAAACACCCATCCAATGCATAAATGTGTAAGCCATCTGAAATATATATTTCAATGAGAATTACAAAACAGCATACATTTAGTTCTTTTAGTATTTTTTTTTTTTTATCAGCAAGGCAACAAAATCAGATTGCAGCTACAACAATTGGGGGCAATTGCATAAATAGGGGTGTCATAGGGGCAATAGCGTACATAAGTGTCATCAGCATACATACAGATGAATGTTACAGGTTTTTGCAGATAGACCAATATTATTTATATAAACTGTAAAAAGGACAGGTCCCAAAATCGACCCCTGCGGGACACCTTTAGTAATATCAAGGTTACTTGACACCATCAGAAAGCACACAGTGTCCTGTCTGACAGATAGTTCCCAAACCACTTGCAAGACACCTGGTCGAGGCCAATTTCATACAATCTTTGAATGAGTAGGGGATGGTCGACAGTATCAAAGGCCTTAGATAGGTCTACAAATATGGCAGCAGTGATTCCTATTATCTAAGCAATTTAATACACTACCGGTCAAAAGTTTTAGAACACCTACTCATTTAAGGGTTTTTCTTTATTTTTACTATTTTCTACATTGTAGAATAATAGTGAAGACATCAAAACTATGAAATAACACATATGGAATCATGTAGTAACCAAAAAAGCACCCCCACACCATAACACCTCCTCCATGCTTTACAGTGCGAAATACACATGCGGAGATCATCCATTCACACACAGCGTCTCACAAAGACACGGCGGTTGGAACCAAAAATCTACAATTTGGACTCCAGACCATTGCTCGTGTTTCTTAGCCCAAGCAAGTCTCATTTCATATTGGTGTCATTTAGTAGTGGTTTCTTTGCAGCAATTCGACCATGAAGGCCTGATTCAAACAGTCTCATCTGAACAGTTGATGTTGAGATGCGTCTGTTACTTGAACTCTGTGAAGCATTTATTTGGGCTGCAATTTCTGAGGCTGGTAACTCTAATGAACTTATCCTCTGCAGCAGAGGTAACTCTGGGTCTTCCATCCCTGTGGTGGTCCTCATGAGAGCCAGTTTCATCATAGCGCTTGATGGTTTTTGCGACTGCAAATTTTCCGGATTGAATGCCCTTCATGTCTTAAAGTAATGATGGACTGTCGTTTCTCTTTTGCTTATTTCAGCTGTTCTTGCCATAATATGGACTTGGTCTTTTACCAAATAGGGCTATCTTCTGTATACCCCCCCCCCCCCCCACCTTGTCACAACACAACTGATTGGCTCAAACGCATTAAGGAAAGAAATTCCACAAATTCACTTTTAGGAAGACACACCTGTTAATTGAAATGCATTCCAGGTGACTACCTCATGAAGCTGGTTGCGAGAATGCCAAGAGTGTGCAAAGCTGTCATCAAGGCAAAGGGTGGCTATTTGAAGAATCTCAAATATAAAATATATTTTGATTTGTTTAACACTTTTTTGGTTACTACATGATTCCATGTGTGTTATTTCATAGTTTTGATGTATTCACTATTATTCTACAATGTAGCAAATAGTAAAAATAAAGAAAAACCCTTGAATGAGTAGGTGTTCTAAAACTTTTGACCGGTAGTGTATATAATTTAAGACAAGCGTAGCTTGGTCTAAAACCAGACTGGTGCACATTAAGAATATCATTTGAAGTGAAAAAAGTTATTAGCTGAGAGTTTGCCAGTGATTCTAATATTTTTGCAAGGTAAGATAGTTTAGAAATTGGGCGGTAGTTATCTAGGCCAGAAGGACCTCCACTTGTGTAAAGGGGGAGGACATGCACCGCCTTCCAGGTCTTAGGGATAGCACCAGAAGCAATTGTTGAATAAAAAATGTGGGTCAAAGATTCTACAATGAGGCGGGGAGAAAGCTGCAGTAGAAAGGGATGAAGCGAATCAGCTCCTGTGGATTTTTTTGTACATACATTTTCCTGCAAATAAATGGTACAAAATTAATTAAAATAAATAGTGAGTGCCTGGAAGAGCATCATTCTCTGGTATCTGTTTAGAGTTGAATAAAGGACGAAAAGGGAGTAATGAAGGTATTTTCAGAAACCGTTCTTTCAAAAGGATGGCTAGCTGAGGCAAAATGGCTATCAATTAGCACCACCAATGTCATTTTGATCTGTTATGGTACCAGAGGCTTGAAAAAGAAAAGGAAAGCCGCACACTCTAGGAGCTCAGAGATGCAATCATTTAATATCCTAATAACCAACATTTCCACAGACAAGCTGTCTTCATCAGGGTATAATTTATTTCGCCTCTATAATGGTACCAGAGGCTGTCATAACCTGCTGGGGAAATGAGGGGGGTCGTTTTTTTTTGTTTTTTTTAAAGATTTGACCACTTTCCAGAATTTAGCTGGATTTCCACCACTCTCAGATACACAATTCAAGAAGTATGTTGACTTTGCCCACAGTAAGACATCTACTTCTCAAATGTCTGAAGGACTGACAGTCAGAGGTAGAATCAGTCAATCTAACCTTAGCCCAAGCTAAGTTTCTTTCATGAAATCTTTCAGACAATTCATGCGTGAACTATGGGTTAGATCTGTCCTTTACTCTTAATCTGTTATATGTGGCATTCTTACGCGCAACAGAGTTAAACAGAGGTAAAACATTTAAGGGCCTGATCTGAATCAGAGATGGAGGACACCCCCCCCCAAATCATACAGCCCCAGGTCATACAGGAAATGTTCCTCATTGAAAGTTCTAAAATGTATCTTTGTAATAATGCCTGGACACATTTTAAGTAGCTTAGTATCTCTAATACATGCAATGGGACAATGGTCACTGAGCTCGTTAGCAAAGATTCTGTTTGACTGTATACTTATGTTAGAAGGATATCCAAAATACTCGATTTTTTCAGGGTGATTTAAGTTGGGGCGGGTTGGTTTAGTCATCAGTTGAATTAAATTTAGCTCAGTACAAATATCCTCCAGTCTATCTGATACTGGAATCAACCAATCCAGGTTAAGATCACCCAATATTAATTGAGATTTAGCATAGGTAGACAGCAAATCAGACAATTTGTTAAGGGCAATTGGGAGGGCGATAAACTCCCACTAACGTTAGTTGGGCATTATTACCAAGGCCCACATTTAGGACAAGACATTCAAATTGCTTGTGGATAGAGCTAGTAATACAGACAGCAACATTCAAGTTGTTCTTTGTGAATATGGCGACACCCCCACCTCTGCTAGCTCTGTCAGATCTATAAACATTATATCCATTCAGAGAGACACAGTCTAGCACAGACTTTTTTAACTAAGTCTCAGCAATTATCTAAATGTATGAAAAAGAGAGAGAGCAGAGAGGACAGACAGACGGAGAGAAAGAGAGAGAGGTGGACAGGACAAAATGGGAAAACATGTCAGGAAAACAGGCTCAATATCAGTGCTTCTGCGTGCATTATTGTCTGTCTGCCTATGTCCTCCCCTACCTGGACATTGGCAGTATGGTCCTCTCCTCGTGGTAGTCACTGTCACACTCGTTGATGTACTCCTTGAGCACGGTGAGCACGCGGACCATGCGGACGGCCTCCTGCCGGGCCGAGTTGATGCTGTCCTTGTCCCCTTCCAGGACACACAGCGTATCATACGACGCCTTCAGACGGTCGAAACATGACTGGATGAAATCCTCGTGGATCTCTACCTGTATGGGGGGAGAGGAGGGGGAGGACAGTCAGAGGAGTGAGTTCAGGAGAAGGAGATTCATGTCTAATGGTTGACAGTGTTTGTGTGGTGCCAGGACAACAACCTCTCCCTCAACGTGACCAAGACAAAGGAGATGATTGTGGACTACAGGAAAAAAAAAGAGGACTGAGCACGCCCCCATTCTCATCGACGGGGCTGTAGTGGAACAGGTTGAGAGCTTCAAGTTCCTTGGTGTCCACATCACAAAACGAACTATCATGGTCCAAACACACCAAGACAGTCGTGAAGAGGGCACGACAAAGCCTATTCCCCCTCAGGAGACTAAAAAGATTTGGCATGGGTCCTCAGATCCTCAAAAAATTCTACAGCTGCACCATCGAGAGCATCCTGACTGGTTGCATCACCGCCTGGTATGGCAACTGCTTGGCCTCTGACCGCAAGGCACTACAGAGGGTAGTGCGTACGGCCCAGTACATCACTGGGGCAAAGCTCCCTGCCATCCAGGACCTCTATACCAGGCGGTGTCAGAGGAAGGCCCTCAAAATTGTCAAAGACTCCAGCCACCCTAGTCATAGACTGTTCTCTCTGCTACCGCACGGCAAGCGGTACCGGAGTGCCAAGTCTAGGTCCAAAAGACTTCTCAACAGCTTCTACCCCCAAGCCATAAGACTCCTGAACAGCTAATCATGGCTACCCGGACTATTTGCACTGCCCCCCCACCCCATCCTTTTTACGCTGCTGCTACTCTGTTAAGTATTTATGCATAGTCACTTTAACTCTACCCACATGTACATATTACCTCAACTACCTCAACTAGCCGGTGCCCCCGCACATTGACTATGCAACGGTACCCCCCTGTATATATAGCCTCCCTACTGTCACTTTATTTTACTGTATATATAGCCTCCCTACTGTCACTTTATTTTACTTCTGCTCTTTTTTTCTCAACACTTTTTTGTTGTTGTTTTATTCTTACTTTTTTGTTTAAAATAAATGCACTGTTGGTTAAGGGCTGTAAGTAAGCATTTCACTGTAATGTCTGCACCTGTTGTATTCGGCGCATGTGACCAATAAAATTTGATTTGATTTGATTTGATTTGATTTTGAACTAACTGCAGTGCGTTCCAATCCATCCATCAGGAATCAGGTGCTAGTACTGGAAATAGTACCAATTAGCGATGCACATTTCGGTCAATTCTGCTTCCGACTAACCAACCCTCATTAACCGGTCAACAAACGGTTATATTTTTCCAAACAGTAAAATGACGTGACCAACAGAAAATACTATGCATGCATACAAGGAACAGACATTTTTCATTAAGCTTAATGAAAACATGCAACAATAGCAAGCCTATCGTCTTAGTCAAAAGGCTATAGCCTATTATTGAACATGCAACTGCTTTAAAACCTCTTACGGATCGGACCCTTTTTTTCAATTTTCACCTACAATGACATACCCAAATCTAACTGCCTGTAGCTCAGGACCTGAAGCAAGGATATGCATATTCTTGATACCATTTGAAAGGAAACACTTTGAAATGAGTGGAAATTTGAAATTAATGTAGGAGAATATAACACATTAGATCTGGTAAAAGATGATACAAAACAAAAAAACATGCGTTTTCTATGATTCTTTTTGTTCCATCTATGAAATGAAAGAGAAAGGCCACAATATGATATTTCAGTTTAGGCACAATTTAGATTTTGGCCACTAGATGGCAATTTAGATTTTGGCCACTAGATGGCAATTTAGATTTTGGCCACTAGATGGCAGCAGTGTGTGTGCAAAGTTTCCGATTGACCCAGTGAAGCATTGCAATACTGGACTATTATGTATCAAGTCTGCCCAAATGTGCCGAATTGGTCAATTGATACATTTTCAAGTACATAACTATAGAGAACATACAAAAATTATATGGTTATACAAAATGTAAGTTTACACACTCCCAGGAATGTCATACATGATGGATCATTAGCTTATACACTAACTTTCACACATCTAGATGGCCGGGCGGGGTGGGTGTGGAGCCAGAGACCCAGTTCCTACATTTGAATATAAAAATTGATTTTATCAAACAAAACTATGCTACATTTTATCTCTGGGACCCTTAGGATGACAAATCAGAGCAAGATTACTGAATGTAAGTACATTATTTACCTTCAGAGGTGAATGTATCAAACCAGTTGCCTTGATACGTTTTTTGTTGTTGTGCACTCTCCTCAAACAATAGCATTGTATTCTTTCACTGTAATAGCTACTGTAAATTGGACAGTGCAGTTAGATTAACAATAATTTAAGCTTTCTGCCCATATAAGACTTGTCTATGTCCTGGAAAGTTAGCTGTTACTTACAACAGTCATGCTAATCACATTAGCGCCCGTTAGCTCAACCATCCCGTATACGGGACATCGATCCCGTAGAGGTTAATGAAGCAGCTAATAAAACGCCATTTTCAAACATTCGCCAAAATGCAATTTGTGGGGAAACACTGTTCTAAACAGCGCACCTAATGCGAACGATTCTATATGTGACAGAGATTAAAATCTCAGTTAGAAATTTAGAAAGAGGGGGAATCTAATAGCAACAACTGGGATGGGTTACTAATATGACTAGGATTGTGCCTTTGGCTTCCAGACAACAACAAAAAAGTTAATATGAAAACCAATAGAACAGGAGAGAAATGCTGGTTAATGGCACGAGGAAGTCTTTTCTAAAATAATTGCCTCAACATTTCTAGGGCTGAATTTTGTCTAGGCTACTTTGAAGCAAGGTAAGACATTCCTCATTATTTCAAGTAAAGTAAAACATTCAGGTTTCAAACAATTATACTGCCTCAAGCTCACATTGTAAAGCGGTGGGTGACGCGCTGATAGCCTGCCTACCGGTGACTATATCCTATGCACTCGAATGGCGAATGGGAGGAGCGTTTTAATTATGAGTTGAGATTGAGAAATAAAAATAGTAGCTCTTTTTAATTGTGGCCGTCAAAACAGTTATTAACACGCGATTGCATTTAGAATTGTTATTTGTTGTGCAACAACTGGGCTTAAAAAAAAGCACATATCACTCCAGTACCAGCTTTTTGAGAAGATGCTCTCGTGCTGTCTGACAGGTGATAGGCCATTCCACTCCTCAAACTAGGCTCTGTATGCTGTGCGCGTGTGATAGGTAGCTTAGTGGGTAAGAGCGTTGTGCCAGTAACCGAAAGGTCGCTGGTTCTAATCCCCGAGCCGACTAGGTGAAAAATCTGTCGATGTGCCCTTGAGCAAGGCACTTAACCCTAATTGCTCCTGTAAGTCGCTCTGGATAAGAGCGTCTGCTAAATGACGTAACTGTAATGTAAATGTAATAAATAAGATACATGACGACTAACGAAAATACACGCGTGCCAATTTAATTCCACTAAATTATTCAAATGAACCTATAAACAGATAAGCATGACTGGTCAAATGTATTTTCACCGGCTAACCGGTTAACGTCCCTAAAACCAATATGTGCAACGGGGCTCGCAGAGGAAGGGATGCTGTAGCGGTGTTTCACACGGACTGTCCCCGTCTAAATTATAATCAACTACAATTGATTGGCAATACAATCACTATTCTATTCATGACTGTGTTTATATGTAAGTGGTTGTCTCAAAATGGCTAGATGATTTCGGATGACCTAACAGCAGATTGAGCCGTTATTGTTACCGGGACAGCGGACACCCAGGTTACCTGATTGACTTGTAGTTTTGGTCCGAGGTTGGTGTAAATCTCTTTCAGCAGGTCTATGGCTCGACTGGCGATGTCATCGCTCCCTTGAATTACGACCTGGCAGGAGGAAATAACAGACGGAATCAATGGACGCCTCCGGCCCCCTCTCTCTATCATACAGCCCTGGAGACAACACTGAAAAGTGTGTGTGTGTTATGACTCATCCAGACTAGAGGAGGGGGCCATTAATAGGTACTCAGCAACAGCCCACAGAATCATCACCAGTCACTACCCGCTGACCCTGAGCAGGTCTCACACACTAACAGCACTTACAGCAGTGCACGAACCCAGCCTCAAATACTGTGTGTGTGTGTGTGTGTGTGTGTGTGTGTGTGTGTGTGTGTGTGTGTGTGTGTGTGTGTGTGTGTGTGTACGCGCTAAATGTGTACCACACACGGCTTACCAGCCAAATCAATAACATCAGTGCTGTAAAATGAGCTTTGCTTAGGATGCAAAAAAATACATAATTCGCAACCAAACATTGCATATGAGAAAATCCAATGAACTCAAATGTAGCCTAGACCCATACCGTGCAAAAAGGCTGAATACCCAAATATACAACAACACAACTCCTGAATCAGCTATGCATAGGAAGTGAGAACAAGGTTTAGAAATCCCACATCTAAAACAAATGAACTTGTGAATGATCTAATATACCCAGAGCGTGAATAACAAGGTTAGAAGAACACGTTGAACCAACACAGGTTTCATCATCATCAGAAGCCATTGGTCAGACTAAGGGTGTAATGGTTCGCAAAACCCACGGTTCGGTACGTATTGCGGTTTTGGGGTCACGGTTCGATTACCGTACAGCAGAAAAATGAAATTCCAACAGTTACTGCAGTTAATGTTTGTTTACTGGCAAAATACGCACAATTTAAAAGCACCCTATTTGTGGCCCAAGTCCAGTTTCTGTGACATCATTCACAATGTTCCTGGCATTTTCTGTTGTGACGGGGATTGTTATGTTGGGCCTCAAGGACCCGTTCCGAAATGGACCTGGGGCTTTCCCACCCTGACAAATATGCATAAATACATTTTTCAATATAGAGACCCGTTCCGAACGGACCCGAGGTCGACAAGTTCCGTATAGACGTGGTCGGATCCGAGTGAAGGAAGCAGCAGAAAATACCATTTGTAAGCTACTTTATTAACCAGAGCTGATACAACGCGAGGGAGAGCAGGCGGAGGAGGGACCTTGCGGTGTGTGTGCTGTGAGCGAGTGAAACGGGAGCAAGGAGGGAGGGAGGCAGCACCCAACCGAGAAGACTTGCGCTAGTAGACTAACTTCTAGCTTGTCATAGCTAGGTTATTTATCATCCAATATGATTACGTAGTACCTGTCTTGACTGCATCAACCCGAGAGAAGCTAGTTGGCTAAAACAGCTAGCTAAATTAGCTGCTATTTGAGTCTGCATGCGCTTTCGTACTGTCCTACAGTTACAAATAACAACACATCCATTCAGATGATTAAATAGCAGCCTAACTGTCGGCTCTTGTTTGTTGTAGCATATACTTTTCATTTCACTTTTAATTCCATCTTCCATTAATTAGATAATCTCCTAACTTGGTTTTCCACACAAGAACGCTCCATGACTGTAGTGGCGCGTCGATGACTTGTGATTGGACGACAACAAGCTACACGCGCCACTCTGCATAGGCTATTCTCGTTGAGCAGTGGAGAACATGCTATTAACGTTTTATCCACAACTGTCCATCGCCGTTTTAAATCGACTATGAAGCCAAAATGTTCCTAAACTGGAGATTTAAACAATGACGAAAAGGATAGTTTGAAATCCGGCAGTTAAGATAGGAATTCTGATTACAACGGGCGCATGGGCTGCAGTTGTTTTAACGGAATAGACTACAATGTTTTCTCAGCTCAGATTTCCTCACTAGGCAATGGCATACAATGCAGCGTAGGAATAGCCTATAGGCCTAGTGTTAAAAAATAAATAAATATTGGTTTTATGTACTCATTCAGGTTCACAGTGCGGACCGAAGTCTCCGTACCGAGCGGTTCGGTACCAATACCGTTAAAGCCCCGACTACAACATCATCAGAAGCCATTGGACTGACAGACTCTACAACATTAAAACAGCCCTTCCTCCTCAGCACCACAGAAGCTGATGTTCGGTTTAGCAGGCATCCAGAAGACTTGTCTGTTCCTCTGTGATGTAAGGACTGCATTTAACAACACAGAGGGATTACAGGCCATGTAGGTCACTAAACACAAACAGCTAGGCTGCTAACTAACTGGGTCAGCCACCCACCGCCCCCTCTCTCCCATACAGACATACTCACTAAATCTATCCGTTTCAGCTGCTCCTGAAACAATCCCACAGAACCCAGAGGTTTATAGATGCATGGAAATGACTAATGATCATCACCTCAAATAGCAGCATTCAGAGGGTATGGTCTTCTTTGAAGTTGTGCCTTTTGAATGTGGGCTTGGTGAGACAGAAGACAACATGATCAAGAAAGAAGGATAGTAAAATGCTTGAGCAGTTCATTAGTGCTCATACTGTAGGCCAGACATGCAGTCAGTCATTTCACCCTTTGTTTCAGACACAGAGGTCGCTGCACAGCTATTTTCAGGTCTCTCCAGAGATGTTCGATCAGGTTCAAGTCCGGGCTCTGGCTGGGCCACTCAAGGACATTCAGAGACTTGTCCCGAAGCCAGTGGTGTAAAGTACTTAAGTAAAAATACTTTAAAGTACTACGTAAGTATTTTTTGGGGGTATCTGTACTCTATTTATATTTGACAACTTTTACTTCACTACATTCCTAAAGAAAATAATGTACTTTTTACTCCATACATTTTCCCTGACACGCTAAAGTACATTTGACATTTTAGTCATTTAGCAGACGCTCTTATCCAGAGCAGAGTGCATACATTTTTTTTTTCATACTGGTCCCCCGTGGGAATCGAACCCACAACCCTGGCGTTGCAAGCGCCATGCTCTACCAACTGAGCTACACGGGAGTACTCGTTACATTTTGAATGCTTAGCAGGTCATGAAAATGGTCCAATTCGCGCACTTATCAAAATAACATCCCTAGTCATCCCTACTGCCTCTGATCTGGTGGACTCACTAAACACAAATGCTTCGTTTGTAAATGATGTCTGAGAGTCGGAGTGTGCCCCTGGCTATCCGTAAATTAAAAAAAACAAGAAAATGGTGCCATCTGGTTTGCTTAATATAAAGAATTTGAAATGATTCATACTTTTACTTTTGATACTTAAGCATATTTTAGCAATTACGTGTACTTTTGATACTGAATAATATTTAAAACCAAATACTTTTAGACTTTTACTCAAGTAGTATTTGTTTGTTTGGGTGACTTTTACTTGTGTCATTTTCTATTAAGGTATCTTTATTTTTACTCAAGTATGATAATTGCGTACTTTTTCCACCACTGCCCGAAGCCACTCCTGCGTTGTCTTGGCTGTGTGCTTAGGGTCGTTGTCCTGTTGGAAGGTGAACATTCGCCCCAGTCTGAGGTCCTGAACGCTCTGGAGCAGGTTATCATCAAGGATCTCTCTGTACTTTGCTCCGTTCATCTTTGCCTCAATCCTGACTAGTCTACCAGTCCCTGCCGCTGAATAACATCCCCACAGCATGATGCTGCCACCACCATGCTTCACCGTAGGGATGGTGCCAGGTTTCCTCCAGACGTGACGCTTGGCATTCAGGCCAAAGAGTTCAATCTTGGTTTCATCAGACCAGAGAATCTTGTTTCTCATGGTCTGAGAGACTTTAGGTGCCTTTTGGCAAACTCCAAGCGGGCTGTCATGTGCCTTTTACTGAGGAGTGGATTCAGTCTAGCCGCTCTACCATAAAGGCCTGATTGGTGGAGTGCTGCAGAGATGGTTGTCCTTCTGGAAGGTTCTCCCATCTCCACAGAGTAACTCTGGAGCTCTGTCAGAGTGACCATCAGGTTCTTGGTCACCTACCTGACCAAGACCCTTCTCCCCCGATTGCTCAATTTGGCCGGGCGGCCAGCTCTAGGAAGAGTCTTGGTGGTTCCAAACTTCTTCAAATTAAGAATGATAGAGGCCACTGTGTTCTTAGGGACCTTCAATGCTGCAGAAATGTTTTGGTACCCTTCCCCAGATCTGTGCCTCGACACAATCCTGTCTCGGAGCTCTCCGGACAATTCCTTCGACCTCATGGCTTGGTTTTTGCTCTGACATGCACTGCCAACTGTGGGACCTTATATAGACAGGTGTGTGCCTTTCAAAATCATGTCCAATCAATTGAATTGACGAAAGGTGGACTCCAATCAAGTTGTAGAAATATCTCAAGGATGATCAATGGAAACTGGATGCACCTGAGCTCAATTTCGAGTCTCATAGCAAAGGGTCTGAATACTTATGTAAATAAGGTCTGTTTTTTATTTTTGAATGCATTTGCAAAAATGTCTAAAAACCTGTTTTCGCTTTGTCAATATGGGGTATTGTGTGTAGATTGATGAGGATTTTTATTTAAGCAATTTTAGAATAAGACTAACGTAACAAAATGTGGAAAAAAGTCAAGGTGTCTGAATACTTTCCGAAGACACTGAATGTAGTCCAAAGGGAGTTCAAGGTTTAAAAAGATGGTTACAGCTGTCTGCTAAAACAGCTGCATAACCACAGTGCTAAGAGGCTTTATAAACCCCACCCTCCAGAGGAAGTCCAGCCTAATGTGCCCTCAAAGAAAATGAGGCACTGAGCAAATTTCAGGTCTGCTGAGCGCAAACTTGAACTTTGTGAAAATTCAGTTCAAATTCCAGCGCGCGTTTACTGTGAACACTGAGGCTGAACCCGCTTTAACTTACAATTTTAACAGCGGTCAAGTAGGTTACTGTGGCTATTTGATCATAATGTAGGCCTACCAGAAAGTCCTACCATCAAAAACAATGGAGAAATTGCATCCCATAACATTTCAACATGGAAATAGCTGTTCTATCAGTCAGCCTACAGTAACAGCCAATGTGTGGTGTTCGATGTAGACCTACATTCCATGAGACTTGAAAAACAACATGCAGGGCTTGACATTAACCTGTTTATCCACTTGTCCTTCAGACAAGGAAGTGACTGAATGTTTGATGCAAGAAACCACTTTACAAAATAAAATGCATCATTATTCCCATACCATTATTACAGAGAATCAGCATCAGCATTCTGCCTACAACAAAATCTCATGCATAGTTAGTTTTGCATACCAAGTCTTGCATAGTTCGTTTTTGTTTCGGTATGTTGCATTGAAAGTGGCTAATACTGCATTGATTCGATCACAATTCCCACAGTAAAGGGAAATGTTGATAGTGTTAACTAACGGGGAAAACTCTAGAAAGTTGAGTGAAGTTCAATCTCGTGCGTCTCTGCATGGGCTGATATTTCTTCTGGGCAGCAGTCCCGGGGGAGCTGCGCGAGAGGGAACATTGGTCCAACAGCTGCCAGTTATAACAGCTTCATAACAGTGATAAGTAGGCTAAATAACTCACCCTCCAGAGGTAGTCCAGTCCTATGAGCTCCAGGTCGTCCATCATGTAGGCCCTGCGTTTGGCCACCAGCTTGCCCTCCCGGCAGTTGACGGCCTTGAAGAACCTCTCAAAGCACTTCATGCCGTTCTCCGTGAGCAGAGACGGATCCAGCTGCAGAACGTTGTTCTCAAAGAAGTCCTTGTTGATGTCCGGGTCCAGGTCTGGCTCGTCTCCCATCAGCTTGGAGTACCTGGGGATGAACAGAGTTGACTTGGTGTTTCTCGTGTTGAGAAAATTGAGAACATTTGAGTTGTTCTCTATGAATGAGACAAAGGAAATAGAAATATGTTGTAGCCATATTCACCCTTTCGAGGTGATAATAATATTGACGATGGCAGCGTACCATTTGAAGCAGGCCTCTCGGTCACAAAGAAAGACTGCGTTCTCGGCCAGACACTTCCAGATCTGTTTTGCCTGAGGAGCACAGAGCCACAACTGGCCGTCCTTCAGCAAGAACCTGGGGACAACACAGACGCATACATGAACCATTATGATCAGACTACAGTGGCTCAGTTCACCGTTCACTTCCATTCATTGAATCCATGAAGATGAAGAGCTGGGTCGTATTCATTAGGTTACGCAATGGAAAACGTTTTAAAGGGCTTTGCAATGGAAAACAGAAAAGAGCGCGTCGGTCTCTGCCGGTTACAGTCTTTTCTTCTGTTTGGTGCCTAATGAATACTGCCCTGCGGATGTGATGTCATACCTCAGGAAGTTGAGTCTCTCCTGGACTTCCTGTACGTGGCTGTAGCGGCTCCCTACCCTCACCGTCTGGGGGTCAAACTCCGTCTGCTCGGCTACACGACAGACACAATCATCTATGTGAGGGCTCAAGGTGCATCTTTCAATTGTACCCAACTGCTGAGGTTTTTCCAAATGGAAATCTAACATGCTAATTGCCCCAGGGTTAGAAAAAGAGGGTAGAGAACATAGAGAAATAGTATTTAAGATTTTCTGCTATCAGAAAAGTCTGAAAGTCAAGAATGAGGCAATCGTGATGAATGAGAAAATGTCCCCTCCTGTGTGAGGTGGTCCATACCTTTAGAGAACTGCCTCATGGTCTCCATGTAGGCAGAGAGGTTCTCAGCCACCAGCGTGACCAGGGCATGGTTGTGTTGCAGCTGGTTGATCAGGTCATGACGATAGAACACATGAGGACTCCTCTGGGTCTGACTGTAGAGCAGAGAGAGAGAGAGAGAGAGAGAGGGGGATGGAGAGAGAGAGCGAGAGAGAGAGAGAGAGGGATGGAGAGAGAGAGAGAGAGAGAGAGAGAGCGAGAGAGAGAGAGAGAGGGATGGAGAGAGAGAGAGAGAGGGATGGAGAGAGAGAGAGAGAGGGATGGAGAGAGAGAGAGAGAGAGAGAGAGAGAGAGAGAGAGAGAGAGAGAGAGAGAGAGAGAGAGAGAGAGAGAGAGAGAGAGAGAGAGAGAGAGAGAGAGAGAGAGAGAGAGAGAGAGAGAGGGGATGGAGAGAGAGAGAGAGAGAGGGGGATGGAGAGAGAGAGAGAGAGAGAGAGAGAGGTGGGAAGGAGATAGACAGAAAGGTTCAGAGACTTTAGTCACCATGTCTATGACAGGCCGACAACATCAACTTTTACCCCCACTCCTACTAATGAAATTATTACAATAATTTATCTGCAGAATAAGTGGAATTTTGTTGCTTCTCTGCATCTGTAGTGCAAAGAAAGCAGTATTGGTATATCCAACATTCTAAACAGTACCCCATGATCTGTGTGTGTGTGTGTGTGTGTGTGTGTGTCTGTGTGTGCAGAAAGAGAAATGGTGAGGAATTTCATTCTTAAAATCACTACGATGTGTTTAGGAAATGTGAGTAAGCAGTGCTCCCAGAAATGCCCCCAAAATGTCACCCTGCAAACAGTCGGTGATTGAAGCTAAGAGGAGCCGGTGCAGAAAGAGACGCTTTTGAGTGCATCTCAAATTACACCCTATTTCCCATGTAGTGCACTACTTTTGTATGCAATTCCCCATGTAGTGCACTACTTGACAAGAGCCTTTTGTGGCTCTGGTGAAAAGTAGTGCACTATTTGGAGTCATTTGTGGCTCTGGTCAAAGGTAGTGCAGTAGTGTATATGGAATAGGGTGTAATTTGAGGTTTACCTTGAGAAAGGTTTGCTAAAGCAGATTTATGAATGAAAATAAACATTACAGATCTGTTGTACCATCTGAGAGAAAGAGTGAATTTAGACATTTTTTACAATTTCAAATAACAAAATGGCCATAATATCCCCCAAATTAGCTGTCAACTTACCCCACTAAGTTCGTTTGTATGTTAATAGGCATTTTCTTTCTGAAAAACAACAGGCATGTGGTGTGCTACATATTTGCTGCATTTACCAATGCTACTTCAGTCAGTACAACTGCATGTTATTAAAAGCAGCACCTAATTCAACAATATCTATGCTACTTTGAGAACTCAGCGTTTAAGAAGCAAGATACAGTACATTCGCTCGGTTTTAGTCTAAGAATGTTCACTGTTCGATCAAACTGGATGGCAAGGTCAAATCTCAGACTGTTAACAGAAAATGCCTGTTTACAAAAGAGTTGGCATGCTTCAGCCCCTCTGGAAATGTGATTAAAATGCCATTCTTTAAAGGCGTAGAGAAAACGTATAACCAAGCATAGCATCCTGAGCAAAACAAAAATTAAAGTGGGGTGAATATCTAAAATGTTGCAGATAGAAATCTAAAGTATAGAGCTGACAAAGAAGCATGGCTGCTATACAGTGTACATTTCTTTCTGTTATGTCCTTCTGAATTATCCTAAATTTGTACTCATTCCGTTTCTATATCTTTGTAAATCACAAGCATGTTCAACAGAGTTTATAAATGATGTCTCCCTCCCAGCCCGTAGTTGAACTCTGACCCTGTCCATTCCTTTACCTGAGATTCTGAGGAGCCTCTCCGAACAGGCTACAGATCTCTCGGATCTGCTTTAGTGCAGGAATCACCCATTTGTCATTGGTGCGCAACTCTTCTATGAAGCGATCGATCCACTGGATCTTCTGCGTGTCTCTATCCTGAAATGAACATCAACATCAACAGTATTCAAGGAACACACACACACACACAGCCATAAGCCAGTCCTTGCTAGCACCCCAACATACCCCTAAAAACATTGGCTGGTTCTCAATACCTTGAGCCGTGTGGGAAAGCAGTCGCCTGGCTCTTGACTGGTACCTAGTATTACCTGAGAGCAACTGTAGTCCAGTATCTTGATGTGAGCACTGAGGGCCTGGTCCATGATGTCTACAGGCACGTCGTCGCTGTGAGCCAGGTTCCACAACAGGTTCAGCACCTTGTGGTGAGAGGAGGAGAGGAACCTTCAGTACTCATATCCAAATGGAGCAGAGGAGGAGAGGAACCTTCATTACTCATATCCAAATGGCGCACAGGAGCTAGAAAAATACATCTCTTTAACCCATGTTTACCTTGTGGGCCATCACTCCATCCTTGTCGTCCTCCGCCAGACGACGGATCAGCTCCAACAGCTTCTCACGCTGCTTCTTACTGGCGTTCGTCCAACTCGCCTGCAGACCGCAAACAAACCACCACAGGGGTTAGGAGAGCAAAGTGTGTGTGTGGGCTTCCTCGTTGGTACCGGAAAGTCCCCACAAGGATAGTAAAACAAGTAAAATGATCCCTCGTGAGGACATTTCCCAGGTCCCCACGAGGACAAAAGCTATTTTAGGTTTAGGGGTTACATTTCGGGTTTAAGTTTAGGGTTAGGAGTTAAGGTTAAGGGAAATACATTTCTGGTCCCTACAAGGATAGTGAAACGTGCTGTGTGTGTGTGTGGAGAGAGGTCTCACCTTGAAGCAGTCAAAGAGGTGGTCAAGCTGCTCAGGAGAGAAGTCCCAGGCCAGCTTGGCCAGAAGGTCGTGGACGTTCTTCACGATGGCCTCATGTTTACCAGCCTGCCGGTGGAACAACATGTCAACAAAAAATGTCAACAAACAACATGTCAACAATCACACTGCTGGATTATCTGTTTTCAGCCTTACATTTCACATGGGGCACATTAACGCCATTTCATGGACCGAGCCATGCTTAGGTAAGGGCGTTTTCAGCAAATCAACCCCAAAGACCTGGAAATGCCCCAGGTAAGACGAAGGATTTCCCATTCTGTCGTAAGAGCTGTTACGGGTCATATCCCCTTCACCTGAACCATGCACAATATGTGTGATCATCAATGATTTTCTCTCTTCAAACGCATGCACTAACACACGCAGGCACTGTACCTGTGCAGCCCAGATGTTGTCCAGATCCTGCATGGTAAGAGCTTTCTCCTTGATGACGAAGCGGAGTATCTTCTCTAGTTTCTCTACGTACTGAGGCTGGTGGAGGCTGTCCCTCAGCACAATAGACAGGATGTGGTTCTGCTGGATCCACTCCTGACAGATAGACAGACATCTTTCAATCTCCATCAGTTCTGCCGACTACGCCACCACAAACCACACTACGGTATACTCTCTATACTACACACTTTGTGAAAAGGCGCTTGTGTAGCGTTAAACAAATACATTTAACTTCATTTTGTATGTGTGTATTCATGTTCGCTGACAATTATTATTACTAAATAAAAAATACATAGATTTGATTGATTGATGGTTAACTCACCGCCATGCGTTCTGCAGTTAGCCACTCCTCCTCCTCGGGGTTGCCATGCCGATGTGTGTAATAGGACACACTGGAGATTACCTTGTTTACTTCGTTTAGTGCATTCATTTTGCCGTTAAAAGAGGAAATTTGCAATAACCTGCAGATGAAAACATAACCACCACAGATTACTATCAACAAATAGTTCACATAGGGGCAATTCCTAACTAAAATCCACAAGCATTACTCAAATTTTTACATTGACATCAATACACGATGCGTGCACGTATCTCAGGTTAGCGTTCAGCCAATAGTTACCAAGACAGGTGTTTTAAAACAAAACCTTTAGGACAGTTTGGCCTGAAGCGAACTCACCTAAGAATCATTTTTAACCTAAATATTTCTAAGTTCTTGACAGTCTCCTCCTGCCCAGGCACCTTGGAAGCCAGGTTCTTCAGGGACTTGATGATCATGGACAGGGCATCGTTTTTGGCTTCGTTCTTGGCTTCCTTCTTCAGTTCCTCGTCCGTCAGGTTCTCCAGGAACTGAGGAACCATCTCGATGACGGGCAGGAAGTACTTCTTCACCGTGTGCAACGTGAGGAACTCGTAACACTGCCCGAAAGGCCTGGAGGACAAAACAACACAGTCACAACACATCCAGTAGACCATGCTGTTCCCATAGCTCTATTGGTTGAAGCATGACTCTTACAACACCAGAGTTGTGGGTTTGATTGCTCTATGGGCCACATTAAAGTGTCCGCTAAATGACCACATCTATCTAGTCATGAAGACAGACCCGTCACAGCAAGAGCCTGAGGCCTTCTTTAGCGATGGCACGGTGGGATGTTACACACTGGTGGTGAATGGTGTGAGTTAGCCCCATATAATGTAGAAAGCACTGAAGAGCTAGTGAAACATGCTCTTTAAATGTCATCCATTAAAGTGTGTGTGTGTGTGTGAATACAGTGGGGGAAAAAAGTATTTAGTCAGCCACCAATTGTGCAAGTTCTCCCACTTAAAAAGATGAGAGAGGCCTGTAATTTTCATCATAGGTACACGTCAACTATGACAGACAAAATGAGGAAAAAAAATCCAGAAAATCACATTGGAGGATTTTTAATGAATTTATTTGCAAATTATGGTGGAAAATCAGTATTTGGTCAATAACAAAAGTTTCTCAATACTTTGTTATATACCCTTTGTTGGCAATGACACAGGTCAAACGTTTTCTGTAAGTCTTCACAAGGTTTTCACACACTGTTGCTGGTATTTTGGCCCATTCCTCCATGCAGATCTCCTCTAGAGCAGTGATGTTTTGGGGCTGTCGCTGGGCAACACGGACTTTCAACTCCCTCCTAAGATTTTGGTCCTCTGTAGCTCAGCTGGTAGAGCACGGCGCTTGTAACGCCAAGGTAGTGGGTTCAATCCCCGGGACCACCCATACACAGAAATGTATGCACGCATGACTGTAAGTCGCTTTGGATAAAAGCGTCTGCTAAATGGCATATTATTATTATTTTATATTATTTTCTATGGGGTTGAAATCTGGAGACTGGCTAGGCCACTCCAGGACCTTGAAATGCTTCTTACGAAGCCACTCCTTCGTTGCCCGGGCGGTGTGTTTGGGATCATTGTTATGCTGAAAGACCCAGCCACATTTCATCTTCAATGCCCTTGCTGATGGAAGGAGGTTTTCACTCAAAATCTCACGATACATGGCCCCATTCATTCTTTCCTTTACACGGATCAGTCGTCCTGGTCCCTTTGCAGAAAAACAGCCCCAAAGCATGATGTTTCCACCCCCATGCTTCACAGTAGGTATGGTGTTCTTTGGATGCAACTCAGCATTCTTTGTCCTCCAAACACGACGAGTTGAGTTTTTACCAAAAAGTTCTATTTTGGTTTCATCTGACCATATGACATTCTCCCAATCCTCTTTTGGATCATCCAAATGCACTCTAGCAAACTTCAGACGGGCCTGGACATGTACTGGCTTAAGCAGGGGGACACGTCTGACACTGCAGGATTTGAGTCCCTGGCGGCGTAGTGTGTTACTGATGGTAGGCTTTGTTACTTTTGTCCCAGCTCTCTGCAGGTCATTCACTAGGTCCCCCCGTGTGGTTCTGGGATTTTTGCTCACCGTTCTTGTGATCATTTTGACCCCACGGGGTGAGATCTTGCGTGGAGCCCCAGATCGAGGGAGATTATCAGTCTTCCATTTCCTAATAATTGCTCCCACAGTTGATTTCTTCAAACCAAGCTGTTTACCTATTGCAGATTCAGTCTTCCCAGCCTGGTGCAGGTCTACAATTTTGTTTCTGGTGTCCTTTGACAGCTCTTTGGTCTTGGCCATAGTGGAGTTTGGAGTGTGACTGTTTGAGGTTGTGGACAGGTGTCTTTTACACTGATAACAAGTTCAAACAGGTGCCATTAATACAGGTAACGAGTGGAGGACAGAGGAGCCTCTTAAAGAAGAAGTTACAGGTCTGTGAGAGCCAGAAATCTTGCTTGTTTGTAGGTGACCAAATACTTATTTTCCACCATAATTTGCAAATAAATTCATTAAAAATCCTCCAATGTGATTTTCTGGGAAAAAAATCTCAATTTGTCTGTCATAGTTGACGTGTACCTATGATGAAAATTACAGGCCTCTCTCATCTTTTTAAGTGGGAGAACTTGCACAATTGGTGGCTGACTAAATACTTTTTTCCCCCACTGTATATATACGGGCCGACTCACTTGATAAGGGCAGCGATGATCTGGACGTTCAGTGCTTGGCCACTTATGAAGCGATCGTGCAGCGTTTGAAACCCGTTTAACGTGCCGAATTTGTTAATTAAATCCACCAACCAGCCCTGTGAACGAAGAGGAAAAAACAACAACACACTTGTTAAAAATAAATCAAAAAAGTTAAGAGATACTCACCATACTATCCACTCAAGCTGTTCAGTTATACAAATACATCCCTCAAGTCTCACAGCTGTTACACAGAAAAGCTTGGTTGAAGGGAAAATCAGAGGAAAACTGCCTGGCTTTTGATTCAACCCACAGACTCATATCAGAGGCTGCAGCAGTGTTTGTATTGGGCATCTACAGCAGACAGTGTTCACATTGACCACCCCCGGCCCACGCTCCATTCATCGCGCTTTTCATAGAAAAACTCACTCACTCTCTCTCCCTGGCAGCACCTAATCTAATTTAAACTCCACAACAGTCCAGACACCTCGAGTGCAGCCATTTGTTCTATTTCCATCTCTCTTATTTCCTACCCAGTCCACGGAGGGATCATCCTTTGTTTATGTGCACTGGCCCTAAGGCAAGGCCAGAGCAAAGAGCGCATTCGTTCAAAGAAAATAAATTGCAAAATAAAATAAAAAATAAAGCCTGTTCTCTGCATTTCTGTTGCTATGGCATCCAGAGGATATTTAATTTAGGCTCAATCCTAAAAATGGATTCAGACATTTCACACTGTGCCTATATGATGAGATTTGGCTGGGAAAGACAGACATTTACACAGTATAGCAAATATCACATCAGTCCCAGGACATAGTTTATTAAAACATCCTCAGTATATATTTTTGTTGATCCACCTTGTTACAAGAAAAGCCTCAACAGTAAATAGGGGAATTGTCCTTGAAGGTAGAGGGTTATATATTTAGCAAACTGACGATATAGACAAACTGAGTCAACATTTCTTTCCTTGGGAGAGTACTGGAAAATCAGAAGATCGATTATAGGGTCTTGGGGAAAAGTTGGGTTTATTAGTGATTTTGGAAAAATATCTTGGGGGGGAGGGTGGGTTAAGTTTGGGGCCGATGTGTTGCAGTCAAATATACGACTCCACGCCGGAGACCAGGGTTCAATTCATGTATCCACCCTTCCCGCCGTTTGTCTCCCCCTCTGACTTCCTGTTTCAATAAAGTGTCAATCGCTGAAAATATATATTTAAAAACAGTTTTGGGTCCTAAATAAGGAGTACATTGATAGAACAGGTGGTTGACCAAAGTGAGTAATAAAAGATCTTTGGGGGGCCTACCTTGAATTCAGACCCTACCTTTGGAGAGCGAGGGTCAGGGGGGCGGGCGAAGAGCTCGTCGTCTGCTAGCTGCGCCCCTGCGGGCACTGTCTCAGAGGGCCGCGTGCCATTGTAGATGTGGAACTTGCAGTGGGGGTTGAAGGCCATGGCCAGCAGCTCCAGCAAGGGGAACCAGTCCTGAGAGAGCTTGGCCACACACAGCTCCACCAGCCGGTGGGTGTTGTTGATGATACACCTCTGTGGATGGAGAGAGAGCGAGATCAGTGTAAGCAATAGGATGAAGGCTCCACATAGCCTCACTGAGGGCTTAGGGGGAGCTTCCTCCATATTGCTTACAACTACCCTGTTCCTTCAGAACACATTCCGAAGTCTGCGGTAGCAATGTATCAACTCAAAAGAGCCATCATATTTGCAGGGATGCGAATGGCCAGGAACTATGTCTATTGCAAGGTTTTCGTTAGGAAAATGTGGCACCGGACAACTTGACCGGGAAGATTTAAATATACCGGTCATTTGAGTTTTGGTTTATTTCATGACCATCATTTACGAGATTTGTAAATGTTTTCATTGTCTTTTGTTTGGAGTGCTCCATGTGAGTCCCGTGTAGCTCAGTTGGTAGAACATGGCGCTTGCAACGCCAGGGTTGTGGGTTCGATTCCCACGGGGGACCAGTATGAAAATGTATGCACTCACTAACTGTAAGTTGCTCTGGATAAGAGCGTCTGCTAAATGACTAAAATGTAAATGTGTCTGGTTTCTCTGTCCTGATAATGTTGAGGGAGCGCGTGTCTCAGCATGCATAGAAGTAACTGGCCTGCTGCGCAGAAATGTAAGAAAGTGTTTTTTTTTTACATCCATTGCGAATGATAATATATTAAAACTATAGTTTCTTATAGTAAGCTATTTTAAAACTCTTTCCAACAATCTCCCCCTCGATATTCACAATCCTCAGTGTGAAAGAGCTTATAGGCCTACTGCTGCATTGGCCTATAGGCTATGAGTTCCATGCGCTCATTTCTTTAGCCGCCAATGGACCACGATGTATCAGGCTGGTGATCTCGCATTAGTTGACTAACTTTTCGATTTTTATCATTTTAATTCAGATTTGTATGATTAACCACGTGACAATGACTTTCAGAAACTAAAACTTTATTATTGAAATGAAACTGTTCCATGAAAATCCTCATAAAAATCATAATTGGCACGCAGAACGGTAGAAATGGTACGATACATTGTAAGGGGGGCACAGCAGTCAGCTGAACCTGGGGCTAGAGATAGGGCTGGGCTGTCAAGAGTGGGTGACTCACGCTCCACTGAGAAAGGCTATTCAGTATCAATGTCACCGAGTTAAAGAACAGAAGAGCCAAGCCAAAGCCACTTCCTCCGATGAAAAGAGCATTGATCACCGCTGGTGTTCTCCCTGTTCATTCTCCCTTCTTTCATCCACCACAAGGGCCCAGATAGCAAACTGAATTTAGACTGAGGCAGAGAAATGTAAGCCACCTGCTGAGCTTTCAACAGAGGACAGAAATCATCGATCAGATCTCAACAGCAGGGTGCTTCTGGTGACATCACTCCCCTTACCAAATCCCTGTTTGAATACTTCTTCAGAAATGCATCCTTCCTTCCTTGAGTTAATCACACAATTAACACAATTGGATGGGCGAAAATAGGAGTTCCACTGAATAGGTTTCACCAATCCAATTGTGTCAAATGAGTGATTAGCCTAAGGAAGGGACTGGGAGGAGGATGGGTTTTCAAAGTATTGGAAGAGGGCCCATGACTCCTTGAAAAACAGTGGCCATTGCTTTTGAAAGCACAATCCTGATGAAATCAAATGGAATAAAAGAAAGACTCACATGTATCTCAAACTTCCACCCACTGACGGCCTCGTCTGTGAGGATCTTGGTGAAAGAGATGGTCAGGCCGTCTCTGAAAAACCTCTGGCACGCCTCACACTTCACATCAAGTTCTATACAGACAGAAAACAGACAAGAATTAAGTGCATGGAGATATTGTACTACCACAGATATATTTTTTCAAGGGCTGCAGGTCAAATATCAATCTAAAGAGAAACTACGCGGCTGACATTTTAATGAGTCGTTGACAAAGTGCAAGTACGCTAAAAGAGAGTCGGCTATCAAGCTAGTCTAAACTCCATACAACGTGGTTGAAATACATTGCTGTCAATGCGATTTCAGATGTGTACATAGCCAAGGACAAGCTTTCTATACCATCTTGATTGCCTTAGTTCAAAAAATTTAGTAGTGATTTGAGAAATAGAATTAGCTAATATTCTTACCCTTTTTACTAAGCTCTATAGCAGCTTCTAGAAGAACCTCTAACTCTCCCTTTGGCAGAACTGGAACCACCCAGCGGGGTCTGGAAACACAAAACATCCACATGAATACAGAGATACACATTCCTCCTCACAATCACACAGCACTTAGTATCACACACTGCGTATTGCCGCTTTCCATGTTATCTGTTGTCTTTAGCTTGTGAGGTGTGGAAACTCTGTTTGTTGCTTTTATGGATTTTGTTTTGTTGCTTTTTGTGCTATTGCTCTGTGTCTGCGTGCTACGTGTTGCTTGTCCAATGTTGCTGTCTGTCTGCATGCTACGTGTTGCTTGTTTTAGGTTGCTATTTGTCTGCGTGCTACGTGTTGCTTGTCCTTTGTTGCTCAGTCTGTCTGCATGCTACGTGTTGCTTGTCCTATGTTGCTCAGTCTGTCTGCATGCTACGTGTTGCTTGTCCTAGGTTGATGTTTGTATGCGTGCTACGTGTTGCTTGTCCTTTGTTGCTCAGTCTGTCTGCATGCTACGTGTTGCTTGTCCTATGTTGCTCAGTCTGTCTGCATGCTACATGTTGCTTGTCCTAGGTTGCTGTTTGTCTGCGTGCTACGTGTTGCTTGTCCTATGTTGCTCAGTCTGTCTGCGTGCTACGTGTTGCTTGTCCTATGTTGCTGTCTGTCTGCGTGCTACATGTTGTTTGTCCTATGTTGCTGTCTGTCTGCATGCTACGTGTTGCTTGTTTTAGGTTGCCATCTGCATGCTACGTGTTGCTTGTCCTAGGTTGCTGTCTGTCTGCATGCTACGTGTTGCTTGTCCCATGTTGCTGTCTGTCTGCGTGCTACGTGTTGCTTGTCCCATGTTGCTGTCTGTCTGCGTGCTACGTGTTGCTTGTCCTAGGTTGCTGTCCGTCTGCGTGCTACGTGTTGCTTGTCCTAGGTTGCTGTCTGTCTGCGTGCTACGTGTTGCTTGTCCTAGGTTGCTGTCTGTCTGCATGCTACGTGTTGCTTGTATTAGGTTGCTGTCTGTCTGCGTGCTACGTGTTGCTTGTCCCATGTTGCTGTCTGTCTGCGTGCTACATGTTGCTTGTCCTATTTTGCTGTCTGTCTGCGTGCTACGTGTTTCTTGTCCTAGGTTGCTGTCTGTCTGCGTGCTACATGTTGCTTGTCCTATTTTGCTGTCTGTCTGCGTGCTACGTGTTTCTTGTCCTAGGTTGCTGTCTGTCTGCATGCTACGTGTTGCTTGTCCTAGGTTGCTGTCTGCGTGCTACGTGTTGCTTGTCCCATGTTGCTGTCTGTCTGCATGCTACGTGTTGCTTGTCCTAGGTTGCTGTCTGTCTGCATGCTACGTGTTGCTTGTCCTAGGTTGCTGTCTGCGTGCTACGTGTTGCTTGTCCTAGGTTGCTGTCTGTGTGCTACGTGTTGCTTGTCCTAGGCTGCTGTCTGCGTGCTACGTGTTGCTTGTCCTAGGTTGCTGTCTGCGTTCTACGTGTTGCTTGTCCTAGGTTGCTCTGCATGTGTTCACTGCTCATTGTTTGTCTGTATGTTATTGGAATAGTTTTTAATAACCTGCCCAGGGACTGCGTTTGAAAATCAGCCGGCTGGCTAAAACCGGCACTTTTACTGAAACGTTGATTCATGTTTCACTGTTCCTGTAAATTTAAACTCAATAAAATTAAAATAAAGTCCAGTTTGGCCGTGTGTGTAAGCATGTGGGTGTTTGAGTGTGTGTGTGTGTTTACCTGTTGATCATGTCGTCCAGCTTGGCCAGGTCTGTGTGAGGGAAGGCAGGCTCCTCCTCCTCCTCCAGCTGTGGGGGCCCGTCCCCATGACCCTGCTCATCCGGGGGGCTCACTGGAGAGTTCTCATTGGACGAGTTAGGGGATGACGTCTGAAACACACAATCAGAATATAGGGCAGAAATTCACAAACAATAGGGTTGGACGATACGGTATTTTACTATATACACCGGTATTGATGAACGGACCGGTTTGAGTCAATGTTAGTTTGTTAAATGTGATACACAACTCTGGCACGTGTAAATGTCCGTTGTTATAGTTTACTACCTCTCCTGCATGCTGCTTCCCACACCAAGCCCCCTCTCACTCAACGAGAGCATGTTGTTGCTCGACCATTGGGTCACGAGCACTTCACTCGCCGTTCACTCTGCATGGTCAGACGCAACACGATGCTGGTGACACGGATGCTGCTTTCAAAGCGTTCTACAATCACACTATTAGTTTGTGCATCTTACAGTCCGCAAACAGCTAGTTTGTTTTATCTTAGCACGTCGTGGCTAAAATAAATCCTGTTAGCCGCTAATGCTAATCGCTAGTTAGCTAGCTGTTAGTATGAGCAGCAGTGGTAGCGGCAAGTGTGTGTGTGTCTGTTTTGTGCATAGCTGAGCTGCAGAACTTGGGAAATGTGGGGGTGTGTAGAGAATGCTCCTTCTGCTTGGATGACCTACATAGCCAGCTTGCCTCTCACGTCTGGGTACGACTCATCTCTAACACTCTCTCTGTCTTTATCTATCACTCGGGAGCTTGTGTTCATTGTATCCTTCCGCCTCCCTCCCAGTCTGCCTCTCTTCCCCTCTCCCCCCTCCCTCCCTCCCTCCCTCCGCTTAGGTGTGAGCACTGACTGTTGAAGGAAAAACTGTGCTGTAGTGTTTCCCACACACACACACTCTGTCATAACCTGTGGAGGGAGGAGGGAGGAGGGGGAATAACTCAACTACATGCGTCTCTGTACTGCTTCTGTGACACTGTGGGCCGTTGGTGCAGTAACACAGTGTCACAGACCAACACTCAGGTCTAAACAAAACATCATTACAGTATTCGTCAAACATATCCTGTGTTATGGTTTCAGAGGCTAAAACAGGTTGGATTCATATTTGGAGTTACCGTTCAATGATTCAGGAGAGCTTTTTGCCCCAGAGGAGGGAGTTAGTCTCATACTATGTGTTTCAGCAGAAAGACGAGCACAGGATGAGGGGAGGGGGGCAACAGGGGAATGAAAGGGAGAGAGGAGATAACAGGGCTCCAGACTGTGACCATTTATTAAATGTCCTATTTTTGGGGCAGATAAAATCATGAATTTGTTCAACAGTAAAGTGCATTATCACATCAAATCAATTTTTATGCCACATGCGCCGAATACAACAGGTGTAGACCTTACATTGAAATGCTTACTTACAAGCCCTTAAACAACAATGCAGTTAAGAAAAATAAGTGTTAAGTAGAAAATAGATATGTAAAAAATAATTAAAGAGC
The DNA here is from genome assembly GCF_964263955.1 of Coregonus lavaretus. Taxonomy (NCBI): domain Eukaryota; kingdom Metazoa; phylum Chordata; class Actinopteri; order Salmoniformes; family Salmonidae; genus Coregonus; species Coregonus lavaretus. The sequence goes on along the minus strand of NC_140003.1, from coordinate 40,931,799 downwards.
AGCAGTAAAATAACAGTATGGAGGCTATATACAGGGGGTACAGGTACAAAGTCAATGTGCGGGGGCACAGGTTAGTTGAGGTAATATGTAAATGTAGGTAGAGTTAGCGACTATGCATAGATAATAAACAGAGAGTAGCAGCAGCGTAAAGGGGTGGGGGACAATGCAAATAGTCTGGGTAGCCATCCTCATGATTCATGTAATAAAAGTGTCTGCCCTGCCGCTGTGCCTGCCTGTTTGCTGGGGCCGGCTGCTGGAATAAGCGAGCTGCTCACACTCCCTCTCCCCCTTCCTGTGCCCCTCGTGACTGTATAACATTTCAAAATGCAATTGCGGGGGGGGGGGGAACACATTTGGAAGCAACTAGCTATCCATATTAAAGAATGGATGGTCTCAGCTTTCTGTAGGTATAATTTTATATACAATCAAGATATCTGATATGGCTTTGAAATACGGAGCTCGCAAAATTGCGCATCCGCTATCGCAAGTGCACTAGGCCTCATAGTAAAGTTTACTGTTCGATTAATACATGGCTACTAGCAGTAGGTATTATATTTAAAGTTAATGATCAAGCTAATGTGTTTTGAGTTTCACTTTTTCAGATGGTGAATTAGCACCAATTGAATTAGCCCTATACATAATATTAGCACAACTAAAGATTAAGGCAAATTCATCTCTATTGAAAATAAAAATAATAATAATAATAATAATAATAAATATAAATATATATATATATATATATATATATATATATATATATATATATATACACACATACATACACAACCGGTCAAAAGTTTGGACACACCTACTCATTCAAGGGTTTAACACATATGGAATCACGTAGCAACCAAAAAAGTGTTAAACAAATCCAATTATTTTATATTTGAGATTCTTCAAATAGCCACCCTTTGCCTTGATGACAGCTTTGCACACTCTTGGCATTCTCTCAACCAGCTTCATGAGATAGTGACCTGGAATGCATTTCAATTAACAGGTGTGCCTACTTAAAAGTTAATTTGTGGAATTCCTTTCCTTCTTAATGCATTTGAGCCAATCAGTTGTGTTGTGACCAGGTGGGGGGGTATACAGAAGATGGTCTTTTACCAAATAGGGCTAAGTCCATATTATGGCAAGAACAGCTCAAATAAGCAAAGAGAAACAACAGTCCATCATTACGTTAAGACATGAAGATCAGTCAATAGGGACAATTTCAAGAACTTTTAAAGTTTCTTCAAGTGCAGTCGCAAAAACCATCAAGCGCTATGATGAAACTGAATCTCATGAGGACCGTCATAGGAATGGAAGACCCAGAGTTACCTCTGCTGCAGAGGATAAGTTCATTAGAGTTACCAGCCTCAGAAATGGCAGCCCTTCAGAGTTCAAGTAACAGACACATCTCAACATCAACTGTTCAGAGGAGACTGTGTGAATCAGGCCTTCATGGTCGAATTGCTGCAAAGAAACCACTACTAAAGGACACCAATATGAAGAAGAGACTTGCTTGGGCCAAGAAACACGAGCAATGGACATTAGACCGGTGGAAATTTGTCCTTTGGTCTGGAGTCCAAATTGGAGATTTTTGGTTCCAACCGCCGTGACTTTGTGAGACGCGGAGTGGGTGAACAGATGATCTCCGCATGTGTATTTCCCACTGTAAAGTATGGAGGAGGTGGTGTTATGGTGTGGGGGTGCTCACTGTCTGTGATTTATTTAGAATTCAAGGCACACTTAACCAGCATGGCTACCAAAGCATTCTGCAGTGATACGCCATCCCATCTGGTTTGGGCTTAGTGGGACTATCATTTGTTTTTCAACAGGACAATGCCCCAACACACCTCGAGGCTGTGTAAGGGCTATTGTACCAAGAAGGAGAGTGATGCAGTGCTGCATCAGATGACCTGGCCTCCACAATCCCCCGACCTCAACCCAATTGAGATGGTTTGGGATGAGTCGGACCGCAGAGTGAAGGAAAAGCAGCCAACAAGTGCTCAGCATATGTGGGAACTCCTTCAAGACTGTTGGAAAAGCATTCCAGGTGAAGCTAGTTGAAAGAATGCCAAGAGTGTGCAAAGCTGTCATCAAGGCAAAGGGTGGCTATTTGAAGAATCTCAAATATAAAATAAATGTTGATTTGTTTAACACCTTTTTGGTTACTACATGATTCCATATGTGTCATTTCATAGTTTTGATGTCTTCACTATTATTCTACAATGTAGCTCAATTGGTAGAGCATGGTGCTTGTAACGCCAGGGTAGTGGGTTCGATCCCCGGGACCACCCATACGTAAAAATGTATGCACACATGACTGTAAGTCGCTTTGGATAAAAGCGTCTGCTAAATGGCATATTATTATTATTATTATTATTATTATTATATAGAAAAACCCTTGAATGAGTAGGTGTGTCCAAACTTTTGACCGGTTGTGTGTGTGTGTGTGATATATATATATTACAGTTGAAGTCGGAAGTTTACAAACACTTAGGTTGGAGTCATTAAAACTCAGTTTTTCAACCACTCCACAAATTTCTTGTTAACAAACTATAGTTTTGGCAAGTCGGTTAGGACATCTACTTTGTGCATGACACAAGTAATTGTTCCAACAATTGTTTACAGACAGATTATTTCACTTATAATTCACTGTATCACAATTCCAGTGGGTCAGAAGTTTACATACAATAAGTTGACTGTGCCTTTAAACAGCTTGGAAAATTCCAGAAAATGATGTCATGGCTTTAGAAGCTTCTGATAGGCTAATTGACATAATTTGAGTCAATTGGAGGTGTACCTGTGGATGTATTTCAAGGCCTACCTTCAAACTCAGTGCCTCTTTGCTTGACATCATGGGAAAATCAAAAGAAATCAGCCTTCTGTCTCCTAGAGATGAACGTACTTTGGTGCGAAAAGTGCAAATCAATCCCAGAACAGCAGCAAAGGACCTTGTGAAGATGCTGGAGGAAACAGGTACAAAAGTATCTATATCCACAGTAAAACAAGTCCTATATCGACATAACCTGAAATGCCGCTCAGCAAGGAAGAAGCCACTGCTCCAAAACCTCCATAAAAAAGCCAGACTATGGTTTTCAACTGCACATGGGGACAAAGATCGTACTTTTTGGAGAAATGTCCTCTGGTCTGATGAAACAAAAATAGAACTGTTTGGCCATAATGACCATCGTTATGTTTGGAGGAAAAAGGGGGTAGCTTGCAAGCCGAAGAACACCATCCCAACCGTGAAGCACGGGGGTGGCAGCATCATGCTGTGGGGGTGCCTTGCTGCAGGAGGGACTGGTGCACTTCACAAAATAGATGGCATCATGAGGAAGGAAAATGATATGGATATATTGAAGCAACATCTCAAGACATCAGTCAGGAAGTTAAAGCTTAGTCGCAAATGGGTCTTCCAAATGGACAATGACACCAAGCATACTTCCAAAGTTGTGGCAAAATGGCTTAAGGACAACAAAGTCAAGGTATTGGAGTGGCCAACACAAAGCCCTGACCTCAATCCTATAGAAAATATGTGGGCTGAACTGAAAAAGCGTATGCGAGCAAAGAGGCCTACAAACCTGACTCAGTTACACCAGCTCTGTCAGGAGGAATGGGCCATAATTCACCCAATTCATTGTGGGAAGCTTGTGGAAGGCTACCCGAAACGTTTGACCTAAGTTAAACAATTTAAAGGCAATGCTAAGAAATACTAATTGAGTGTATGTAAACTTCTGACCCACTGGGAATGTGATGAAAGAAATAAAAGCTGAAATAAATCACTCTACTATTATTCTGAAATTTCACATTCTTAAAATAAAGTGGTGATCCTAACTGACCTAAGACAGGGAATTTTTACTAGGATTAAATGTCAGGAATTGTGAAAAACTGAGTTTAAATGTTTTTGGCTAAGGTGTATGTAAACTTCCGACATCAACTGTGTGTGTGTGTGTGTGTGTGTGTGTGTGTGTGTGTGTGTGTGTGTGTGTGTGTATATATATATATATATATATATATATATATATATATATATATATATATATATATATATATATATATATATATATATATATATATATATATATATATATATATATATATATATATATACACACACACACACACACACACACACACACACACACACACACACACACACATATACAGTGGGGGGGGAAAGTATTTAGTCAGCCACCAATTGTGCAAGTTCTCCCACTTAAAAAGATGAGAGAGGCCTGTAATTTTCATCATAGGTACATCAACTATGACAGAAAATTGAGAAAAAATAATCCAGAAAATCACATTGTAGGATTTTTTATGAATTTGTTTGCAAAATATGGTGGAAAATAAGTATTTGGTAACCTACAAACAAGCAAGATTTCTGGCTCTCACAGACCTGTAACATCTTCTTTAAGAGGCTCCTCCCACTCGTTACCTTTATTAATGGCACCTGTTTGAACTTGTTATCAGTATAAAAGACACCTGTCCACAACCTCAAACAGTCACACTCCAAACTCCACTATGGCCAAGACCAAAGAGCTGTCAAAGGACACCAGAAACAAAATTGTAGACCTGCACCAGGCTGGGAAGACTGAATCTGCAATAGGTAAGCAGCTTGGTTTGAAGAAATCAACTGTGGGAGCAATTATTAGGAAATGGAAGACATACAAGACCACTGATAATCTCCCTCGATCTGGGGCTCCACGCAAGATCTCACCCCGTGGGGTCAAAATGATCACAAGAACGGTGAGCAAAAATCCCAGAACCACACGGGGGGACCTAGTGAATGACCTGCAGAGAGCTGGGACCAAAGTAACAAAGCCTACCATCAGTAACACATTACGCCGCCAGGGACTCAAATCCTGCAGTGCCAGACGAGTCCCCCTGCTTAAGCCAGTACATGTCCAGGCCCGTCTGAAGTTTGCTAGAGTGCATTTGGATGATCCAGAAGAGGATTGGGAGAATGTCATATGGTCAGATGAAACCAAAATATAACTTTTTGGTAAAAACTCAACTCGTCGTGTTTGGAGGACAAAGAATGCTGAGTTGCATCCAAAGAACACCATACCTACTGTGAAGCATGGGGGTGGAAACATCATGCTTTGGGGCTGTTTTTCTGCAAAGGGACCAGGACGACTGATCCGTGTAAAGGAAAGAATGAATGGGGCCATGTATCGTGAGATTTTGAGTGAAAACCTCCTTCCATCAGCAAGGGCATTGAAGATGAAACGTGGCTGGGTCTTTCAGCATGACAATGATCCCAAACACACCGCCCGGGCAACGAAGGAGTGGCTTCGTAAGAAGCATTTCAAGGTCCTGGAGTGGCCTAGCCAGTCTCCAGATCTCAACCCCATAGAAAATCTTTGGAGGGAGTTGAAAGTCTGTGTTGCCCAGCGACAGCCCCAAAACATCACTGCTCTAGAGGAGATCTGCATGGAGGAATGGGCCAAAATACCAGCAACAGTGTGTGAAAACCTTGTGAAGACTTACAGAAAACATTTGACCTGTGTCATTGCCAACAAAGGGTATATAACAAAGTATTGAGAAACTTTTGTTAATGACCAAATACTTATTTTCCACCATAATTTGCAAATAAATTCATAAAAAATCCTCCAGTGTGATTTTCTGGATTTTTTTTCCTCATTTTGTCTGTCATAATTGACGTGTACCTATGATGAAAATTACAGGCCTCTCTCATCTTTTTAAGTGGGAGAACTTGCACAATTGGTGGCTGACTAAATATTTTTAGTATTTGATACACTGCCGATTTTGCAGGTTTTCCTACTTACAAAGCATGTAGAGGTCTGTAATTTTTATCATAGGTACACTTCAACTGTGAGAGACGGAATCTAAAACAAAACTCCAGAAAATCACATTGTATGATTTTTAAGTAATTAATTTGCATTTTATTGCATGACATAAGTATTTGATCACCTACCAACCAGTAAGAATTCCAGCTCTCACAGACCTGTTAGTTTTTCCTTTAAGAAGCCCTCCTGTTCTCCACTCATTACCTGTATTAACTGCACCTGTTTGAACTCCTTACCTGTATAAAAGACACCTGTCCACACACTCAATCAAACAGACTCCAACCTCTCCACAATGGCCAAGACCAGAGAGCTGTGTAAGGACATCAGGGATACAATTGTAGACCTGCACAAGGCTGGGATGGGCTACAGGACAATAGGCAAGCAGCTTGGTGAGAAGGCAACAACTGTTGGCGCAATTATTAGAAAATGGAAGAAGTTCAAGATGATGGTCAATCACCCTCGGTCTGGGGCTCCACGCAAGATCTCACCTCGTGGGGCATCAATGATCATGAGGAAGGTGAGGGATCAGCCCAGAACTACACAGCAGGACCTGGTCAATGACCTGAAGAGAGCTGGGACAACAGTCACAAAGAAAACCATTAGTAACACACTACGCCGTCATGGATTAAAATCCTGCAGCGCACACAAGGTCCCCCTGCTCAAGCCAGCGCATGTCCAGGCCCGTCTGAAGTTTGCCAATGACCATCTGGATGATCCAGAGGAGGAATGGGAGAAGGTCATGTGGTCTGATGAGACAAAAATAGAGCTTTTTGGTCTAAACTCCACTCGCCGTGTTTGGAGGAAGAAGAAGGATGAGTACAACCCCAAGAACACCATCCCAACCATGAAGCATGGAGGTGGAAACATCATTCTTTGGGGATGCTTTTCTGCAAAGGGGCCAGGACGACTGCACCGTATTGAGGGGAGGATGGATGGGGCAATGTATTGCGAGATCTTGGCCAACAACCTCCTTCCCTCAGTAAGAGCATTGAAGATGGGTCATGGCTGGGTCTTCCAGCATGACAACGACCCGAAACACACAGCCAGGGCAACTAAGGAGTGGCTCCGTAAGAAGCATCTCAAGGCCCTGGAGTGGCCTAGCCAGTCTCCAGACCTGAACCCAATAGAAAATCTTTGGAGGGAGCTGAAAGTCTGTATTGCCCTGCGACAGCCCCGAAACCTGAAGGATCTGGAGAAGGTCTGTATGGAGGAGTGGGCCAAAATCCCTGCTGCAGTGTGTGCAAACCTGGTCAAGACCTACAGGAAACGTATGATCTCTGTAATTGCAAACAAAGGTTTCTGTACCAATTATTAAGTTCTGCTTTTCTGATGTATCAAATACTTATGCCATGCAATAAAATGCAAATTAATTACTTTAAAATCATACAATGTGATTTTCTGGATTTTTGTTTTAGATTCCGTCTCTCACAGTTGAAGTGTACCTATGATAAAAATTACAGACCTCTACATGCTTTGTAAGTAGGAAAACCTGCAAAATCGGCAGTGTATCAAATACTTGTTCTCCCCACTGTATATGGAAATTCTGGAGCACTATTTTGACAGTAAAATATAACAAAAATAGCCTGTCAACCACTGGATTAGGTTGCATAAAAAAAATATTTTGATTCATGCATTCCAGCTTGGATATGTTAGATGTAACAACATATTTATTGAATAGCATCTTGGTAGTCTATTACACTTCTTAATAAAGCATTGTGAATTACTGTATAAGATGACTCAAATGTATTCTATTGTGTGACACCGCGAAAAGAAAAATAATTGGGTGTGCCAACAAATCATGGGCTGGTGCAACCAAGTGAAAAAGTTAGTGGCACCAGTGCCACCAGGGGAAAATGTTTTTCTGGAGCCCTGGATGAGGGGAGAGAGAAAGACAGAAAAAGGAAAGAGGACTAGAAGAGAGAACATGGTGAACACATGAGGTTGAGGTGAAGGACAGAGATGAGAGGGTGGGACAGACAGACGGACCAGACAGACAGGTTCCTGACCTGGTTCTGTGGCAGCGGGGGCTGGCTCTGGCTCGGACTCTGCCCCTGGGCGTCGGGCGCCTGGCCCTGGCCCGACTGGCTGTCGTTGCCCCCCACCGGAGAGCCACGCGTGGTGGCTGTCATGCTCGTCACGGGGCAGATCTTGGCCAGGAGGGAAATCACAGGAGGCGCCTCAGCAGCCTCAGAGGCAGAGCAGAGGGAGGAGAGCAGCGGGACAGAACCACCTGGAGATCTGGACAGGCCGCTGAGACCATTGCATAACCTGGACAAGAGAGAGGAGAGGACAGGGTTAGGGTGTATCATTGGGTTAGTTGTCATAGACCATCAAAATCCTGCATGGTGGTCCCCACTCACAAAAACGAATGAACGCGATAGGAGAGATTTTAACGCAGGAAAATTCAATCAATGGATCACTTCTACGTTCTGTGTTTGTTATATACGGTACATTTCTTTTTATAGTCATCATGAGTTATCAAATAGGTTGCTTGGTGTTGTCAGTGACCATCTGTCAGGTGAGCCTGGCTCTCTGTCTGATAATAAAGTAGACACTGTACATTGAAATAGAACTAATGCATTTACATTATATAACGTTGTAGGGGTAAAGATAAGCCTTCAATTCTTAACAAACACTGTCAGTCAAGACACTTTGGGACGTTTAACAATGGAAGGGAACAATCTTTTGTATTTTCCCCAGACACTTCCTTGCGTTCCGTGTGTGCAGTTAAAAAGCAGTATTGTAGAGGCAATGTGCGGAGGTAAGACTGATAAGCATTCGAGCGCTGACGTGATAAGGAGTAACGGTAGGCAGAGGAACCGGTTAGGCAAACACCATCTCTGGCTGGCTGCTGCCAAGTCTGGGTCTTTTATTTCCCATCACATCAGCTGAGAGCGTCGCATGGGCTGGCCAGGTCGTCAGCATGACCATCAGTGAAACACGTTATGACTTGGCTGCAAACTCAGCACTTGTTGGCACCACTTATGCGAGACGTCATAGGAAAGACATACACTAGCATTCTGGGCCGGTGTAATCTAGTATAACACCAAGCCATAGCTACTCATGCAGGCATTGGAATCAATCAAATGTTTGGTTGTTTTTAAGTCTGTGACAAGAGGTGAAAATAAAAATAAATAAATGTACTACAATGATATTGCTACTAACAACATACAGCGGTAAGAAAGTGGAAAATATATTAAGATATCAATCCTCAACAGATGGAAAGAATATCTCATTCAGCAGTGAGGCTGCCAACGAGCACTTTCCAAGGGCTGTAGTAAAGTTAGAGAGAGTAGGCAGCAGCGTCTCCAGTTAAAACAGCATGACATTAACACTGGAGAGGAAGAGGCCTAGACGACCTCAGACTGCTAGTACGGCATAGATACAATGAAGGCTAGTAGTGGAAATGCCCTCTATTGTATAAGGAAATGCCAGGGTTAGGGTCAATTCCATTTCAATTCAAAAAGTGAACCAAACTTCAACTCTACATTTTCCTCATTGAAACAATTGTCTCATGACGGCCTCCCGAGTGGGCAGCGGTCTAAGGCACTGCATCGCATCGCAGTGCTAGAGGCATCACTACAGACCCGGGTTCGATCCCAGGCTGCGTCAAAGCCGGCCGCGACCGGGAGACCCATGAGGCGGCGCACAATTGGTCCAGGTTAGGGGAAGGTTTGGCCGGGATGCCCATGTCCTATCGCACTATAGCGACTCCTTGTGGCGGGCCGGGCCCATGCACGCTAACTTTGGTCCCCAGGGTCGTGTTTCGGAGGACGCATGGCTCTCGACCTTCACCTCTCGAGTCCGTACGGGAGTTGCAGCGATGGGACAAGACTAACTACCAATTGGATATCACGAAATTGGGGAGAAAATAGAATAGTTTGGACACACCTACTCATTCCAGGGTTTTTCTTTATTTTTACTATTTTCTACTTTGTAGAATAATAGTGAAGACATCAAAACTATGAAATAACACATATGGAATCATGTAGTAACCAAAAAAAGTGTTAAACAAATCCAAATATAGTTTATATTTGAGATTCTTCAAAGTAGCCACCCTTTGCCTTGATGACAGCTTTGCAAACTCTTGGCATTCTCTCAACCAGCTTCCTAAGGTAGTCACCTGGAATGCATTTCAATTAACAGGTGTGCCTTGTTAAAAGTTAATTTAATGCGTTTGAGCCAATCAGTTGTGTTGTGACAAGGTAGGGGTGGTATACAGAAGATAGCCCTATTTGTTAAAAGACCAAGTCCATATTATGTCAAGAACAGCTCAAATAAGCTAAGGGAAACGACAGTCTGTCATTACTTTAAGACATGAAGGTCAGCCAATATAGAAAATGTCAAGAACTTTTCAAGTTTCTTCAAGTGCAGCCTCAAAAAAACATCAGGCGCTATGATGAAACTGGTTCTCATGAGGAACGCCACAGGAATGGAAGACCCAGAGTTACCTCTGCTGCAGAGGATAAGTTCATTAGAGTTACCAGCCTCTGAAATTGCAGCCCAAATAAATACTTCACAGAGTTCAAGTAACAGACACATCTCAACATCAACTGTTCAGAGGAGACTGCGTGAATCAGGCCTTCATGGTCAAATTGCTGCAAAGAAACCACTTCTAAAGGATACCAATAATAAGAAGAGACTTGCTTGGGCCAAGAAACACAAGCAATGGACATTAGACCGGTAGACATTTGTCCTTGGGTCTGAGGAGTCCAAATTTGAGATTTTTGGTTCCAACCGCCGTGTCTTTGTGAGACGCAGAGTTGGTGAACGGATGATCTCCGAATCTGTGGTTCCCACCGTGAAGCATGGAGGAGGGGGTGTGATGGTGTGGGGGTGCTTTGCTGGTGACACTGTCTGTGATTTATTTATAATTCAAGGCCCACTTAACCAGCATGGCTACCACAGCATTCTGCAGTGATACGCCATCCCATCTGGTTTGGGCTTAGTGGGACTATCATTTGTTTTTCAACAGGACAATGACCCAAAACACACCTCCAGGCTGTGTAACGGCTATTTGACCAAGAAGGAGAGTGATGGAGTGCTGCATCAGATGACCTGGCCTCCACAATAACCCGACCTCAACCCAATTGAGATGGTTTGGGATGAGTCGGACCGCAGAGTGAAGGAAAAGCAGCCAACAAGTGCTCAGCATGTGGGAACTCCTTCAAGACTGTTGGAAAAGCATTCCAGATGAAGCTGGTTGAGAGAATGCCAAGAGCGTGCAAAGCTGTCATCAAGGCAAAGGGTGGCTACTTTGAAGAATCTCAAATATAAAATATATTTTGATTTGTTTAACACTTTTTTGGCTACTACATGATTCCATATGTTATTTCATAGTTTTGATGTCTTCACTATTATTCTACAATGTAGAAAATAGTAAAAATAAAGAAAAACCCTTGAATGAGTAGGTGTGTCCCAACTTTTGACTGGTGTGTGTATATATATATATATATATATATATATATAAAATGAAGATCTGTGAAGTTATTTAAAAATCCAAATAACTTCACAGATCTTCATTGTAAAGGGTTTAAACACTGTTTCCCATGCTTGTTCAATGAACCATAAACAATTAATGAACATGCACCTGTGGAACGGTCGTTAAGACACTAACGGCTTACAGACGGTAGGCAATTAAGGTCACAGTTATGAAAACTGATCACTGATCTAGGAATCAACAGCTTACAGTGGCCAAAAGCCACAAGACGGAAACTCTTACAGTTTGTAATTTGCTTATAAGACTAAAAGGGTTAAGGATGGAAATCATATGGGATGGATGTGATTCATGTATCCCATATCATTGGCCATCTAGATACAGTGGGGGAAAAAAGTATTTAGTCAGCCACCAATTGTGCAAGTTCTCCCACTTAAATAGGTAAGTTCAAACAGGTGCCATTAATACAGGTAACAAGTGGAGGACAGAGGAGCCTCTTAAAGAAGAAGTTACAGGTCTGTGAGAGCCAGAAATCTTGCTTGTTTGTAGGTGACCAAATACTTATTTTCCACCATAATTTGCAAATAAATTCATAAAAAATCCTACAATGTGATTTTCTGGAGAAAAGAAATCTCATTTTGTCTGTCATAGTTGACGTGTACCTATGATGAAAATTACAGGCCTCTCTCATCTTTTTAAGTGGGAGAACTTAAACAATTGGTGGCTGACTAAATACTTTTTTCCCCACTGTAGATCTCTCCTACCGTTTCAGATTGGGCAACAACAAGCAAAACGAAACAAAAGCCATTGTTCAGTGATGAATCCCCAATCTAATATTCATCCGATTGAGATCAGAAGGAAAACCAAAAGAATAGGCCTAAGCACTTGACGCTGATATTTACATTTTTAGTCATTTAGCAGACGCTCTTATCCAAAGCGACTTACAGGAGCAATTATGGTTAAGTGCCTTGCTCATGGGCACATCGACAGATTTTTCACCTAGTCTGCTCGGGGATTAGAACCAGCGACCTTTCGGTTACTGGCACAATGCTCTTAACCACTAAGCTACCTGCCGCCCCGTGCTATCACATGACGCTGATAGCAGGTGAAGCTGATATCATGAAAACTGTTAGGTAAAATTGGGAGCAGACTGAAGATTTCATGTGACGATGGAAATGTGACATACTGTACTTGCTGCTCGCTTTTCCTACTACGATAAACACCTGACCAGATGGAAACTTGTCAATTATTCTACAAACCACATATGCTGGAATTGGAAATGAATCATACACCATTTAGAGTTGAGTCGTATTCTTGACATGTACAGAGGTTGTGGAGGCACACAGTGTTTTAGTATTTGAACACCATAAAGCAAAGACAACACAACTTTCTCAGTTTCAGACAAGAGGGGATTTCCTGAAGTAACCATGGGATCGTTTGGCCAGGAAGCAGGAGAGATATTTCTCATCCCTTTCGCTTTCACTCTCCTTTACGATTCTGTTCCAGACCAGCACAGAACATCTGGATGAAATACAAATGTATGCTTTTTTCCCCTCTCAGTCTTTGGGAAACCTGCTCAACCACTTCCCAATTTAAAATAACCTTCCTTGAAAATTAATGCCAAATCAGCAGCATCTTTCTTATCAAAATATTTAGTTTCAATATCTAGCCTACAGAAACACAAAGCCTCAACTTCATATAAAGTCTATGAGAAAGTCAACACCATAATTTATATTCTCCCTCCAGCTCGAAGGTACAATCTGGTTTATAACCACACCATGCACACTGAGCTTGTATGAGCCAACAAAGGCCAGCCGCAGCTCCAGAAGACACATAAGGCCATGAGCCATAAGGATGAGTATTATTTACTCTCTCCACCCACCTGAAAGCCTGGGCTGCGTTCAGTCTGGAACAACACTCCGATATAAATATATTGAGTACAATAGATAGACATGCCTCTCTCTGACATGACGAGTAGAGAATTGTGTCTGATGATCTATTCATGGCATTTCTATCTGCAAAGTTCAGTATGCTGCATCCTCCTGAACACATATGTGGCTGCAGTCAGTTGGCTGTAGGGACGACACCAGTCTTGCCTGGCAGAGATAGACAATATGACTGGAAATCCAATCCACCCCAGTTTGGAACAAGAGGGTTTGATCATATATTCCCTACACATCATATTTCCTTCATAGGCCTTGATGTATTCAGCGACATATTTAAATGGTTGGGTCTGGCAATGGACTGACTGTGACTAAGTTTGTCATTAAAGAAACCACAGCAGCTGTGCTGTCTGGTAGGCTGTGTGCTTGCGTCCGTGCGTGTTCTCTGACCAACACCTGGCTGCTGTATTCTTTGATGTTAGGTAGCTATAATGAGATACTGGTTCAAACAAAAAAAAAGATTGAGAACAGTGTTATCATTCCAGAGAGGACATCAGTAACATGATGATTCAACAGAAAACTAAATCCAGACTCAAGCCCTGCAAAACACAATCTGATCAGACAGAGATTAGGCGCAACCCTAAAAAAAAAACAATAGTGATTCTGCCGATATGTCATCTTCAGGGGATGCCCGAGTGTGGTAGTAGTAGGTCTAAATTATCTGCAGCACTATGCTCACATTTGTATCCATCTGCTAGTGGACCATTCAGTAAGGAAACAAATTGAGGTACTGAAACATACATTTCCTGTCCTTAGCAGGTGGCCACTGGCATCACAAACACGCCATTAAAATGCTTCTACTGCAAGACAATCCCTAGAGAGCCCAGCTCAAAACCACACTATTAAGTAGGCTACAGTTGGATTCCCATAAGTGATGAATGCATTTAGCCACTGCTGATTAAGCAACAGCATACTGCACAAAGAAAACACCAGTCAGTCAGTGATCATTCATTCTCATCAGTAACTGAGAATTGAAAATGAATCCATACTGAATGGCATTGAGAGACATGGGAGGTCATCCTCTGTTCAACATCCTTCAGTCTAACAGGACAACTAGCTAATAACACATAAATATTGTTGCGGCCTGTCGGGCTAGCTAGCCCTTTAAACATCACTGGCTGGCTATGTCATGTGAAATGGGCCTTTAACTATAGCTGTATCCCGAATGACAGGGGCCACAAAACAGTATTGGCCAAACCTGAGAGTCGAGTCCTAAATCAGACTCCGAAATAAGCTATGTCCATGACGACATTGGAGGTGACAACTATATATATGCCATTGATCTAGCTATTTATATTTCTTCCATCATTCTGATAAGATCACTATGAAAACAGTCACTGACTACCGTTAGTTAGCATTATGCAAGGATGTTGTTAGCAAGTAATTGATAGGTAATAGATTACGCATTCGTTTACAAGTTATGAAAAATAAATCAATATAATATTACAGTCCACCAAACAGGTCCATGATTATGCAGCTCCATCTTCGCTAGCTAAATAAAAGACATCCAACACGGGTGTATCTGTCAACTTAACTAGATAGCTAGCTACAGTTGTACTTCGCTAACGTGACGTTAGGTTGGCTGTGTGATCTGCTTGCATTCATCATCAAGGAAAGAAAGATCGTATAACAAAATCAGAAATGGCATATCATTACACTTCGAAATATCAAGACAGTCGACTTTTGTAAAAACAGCTAGCCATCTCAATTTGAAAAATAGCTAGCTAACAACAACCGTTTTAAGCTTGATTTCGCAGTGCGATCCGTCACTTGAAGGCCTAGTTTCCAAGCGCTGTTTTCCAGGCCTTTGACTGATCCGCTCCTGTAACCGTTGATACAAGTTCGTTAGGGTAGTTGTAGTAGGTTGCTAGTTATCTGGCAACATTTAGAGACACATACCACGAATTCGTCGTTTTGAAACATTTGCATTTCTGCAGACAATGCGCTAACGTTAGCTAGCTAACTGTAGTTAAGGAGCAGGCCGCGCAACCACGTCCATACTAGTCAGATATTTTATTGTGGTGCTAGCTAACCTTACAGTTCATCTAGCCAATATTGACTAGTTTACTGTAGATACGTCTAACTAACTATGTCACGGCGCGACATTTCTGGATTGAACCCCTATTAAAACAACAACTCAGACATCGGGTTCAGGGGTGGGGAACCGCCTTTCATTACGTTACTTAGCTAAAGACCTCGACAGCTAATTTAAACGTCAACTAGTTAGCTAGCAAGCTAAAATTACTAGTTGGCTGATATCGACCCGGCTTTCAAAAACATTAATGTTCACGAGCTAGCTAACTAACTATTAGTTTAGCTAGCCAACTCCACATTGACCTGCTCCCCCTCTGTCAGTGGGTGAGTCAGACAGTAACTTGGCAAACTTAACTAACGTACAGTAACGTTAGCTAACTACATTAGCTAGCGTTAGCTACCTAATCTATTCTGGCAGAACTAGTACCTAGCTAGCTAACATTCCCAATCCAAGTTAAATTATTTAATGATTGACGACGCGTATCAACGTATTTCAGTCCAATACATTTCTAACAAAATAAATAACGTTAGAGCTAGCTAACG
This sequence comes from Coregonus lavaretus, assembly GCF_964263955.1. Taxonomy (NCBI): domain Eukaryota; kingdom Metazoa; phylum Chordata; class Actinopteri; order Salmoniformes; family Salmonidae; genus Coregonus; species Coregonus lavaretus. Next base: position 40,916,044 of record NC_140003.1, on the reverse strand, counting down.
TTAGTTACCAAATCAGCTGCCATACCTGCATCCACCAGCTGACGCAAATGTTAACAGTGCAAGCTAGTTGCTATAACCACTTACCTGGAATTTGATCGGACTTCTCCTCTATTCACGAGCTACTCCAGCCTTGACGAGTGTGTCGTTGTTTATTACATAAATGTGCCCTATATCTTGCTATTTCTTATGAAGTTCAACTGTCATTTAGAATAATCTGGTTCCTTGTAATTTTTGTCAGCTCTTGGGTGTTTTTCCTGCGTCACCAGCGCGCTAGCAGCCCCCCCAACTCTATCTAGAGTCTGTCTAGTCCGATCTCTTCTCAGTTCAGTCCTGGCCAGTCAGTCACAACTTGCTGCTAGTGAACCGCTTCAATATGGCGGAAGCGCAGTCCTGGACAACGTGAAAACAGATGCCAAACGGCTTTCCAAACTCTAACCGGCAACATTAGTTAGCGAGCCAACTAGCTCTTCTGTGGAGAACAACTTCACAAATGGAACCTGTGCTGAATGGTAACAAAAATCAATACAATGAAGAATAGATGGTTGACTCCAGCCCCGATATTGGATTCACTTATCCAGGATTTTCTTCAACTCCAATATTCATTGCTTGCTGAATCAAAAGGGGATTTGTAGGGCTACATATCGCCTCCTACTGTCATGGAGCTGTTGAGTCTGATGGTTAGATATTCTATAACAAAAATGTATCAGTATGCAATAGATAAATATGATCTATGATAAATTGTGTATTATTGGGCTCCTAAGACAGTTCATATTTCAGTTGGCCCAAGGACAAAAACGAAGGTTCTGTTCAAATACCAGTAGGACAAAATGAGTCCCCTTCTAGGGGTAGGCGGGTCCCCTTTGCCCTTCCCAACACTTCTCTGTAGAACTGTGAGGAGTGTGCTGGTCCGTCAACTGATAGACAAATGAGGAGGGGTCAGATTACTAATCTTTGTCTCTCTGACTCCATCAGCACTGTTGCCATGGCATCAGCACACTGTCCATCCCTCATGCTCCCCCCTCTCTCTCTCTCTCTCTGTGTGTGTGTGTGTGTGTGTGTGTGAAAAATAAAAAAGGTTTAGAATGTTCACTTCATTTGGTTGCCATATTGAGCCCCTCTAAATTGCTGAAAACCGCTAGGCCATTGATTCTGTATGGGAACATAGAAGATGATGAAACAAAATACAAAGTCCAGTGTAATTTGGTTAAGATCAGAGACCTGCACAGTACCAGGGGAGTGGATATGAATGAATTAACTATGAACTACTGTTGGGAGACTGCACAGAGAGCGAGACAGAGACAGAGCGAGAGAGACAGAGAGCGAGAGACAGAGAGAGAGAGACAGAGAGAGCGAGACAGAGAGAGAGAGAGAGAGAGAGAGAGAGAGACAGAGAGAGAGAGACAGAGAGAGAGAGACAGAGAGAGAGAGAGAGAGAGAGAGAGAGAGAGACAGAGAGAGAGAGAGAGAGAGAGACAGAGAGAGAGAGAGAGACATAGAGAGAGAGACAGAGAGAGAGAGAGAGAGAGAGAGAGAGAGAGACAGAGAGAGAGAGAGAGACATAGAGAGAGAGACAGAGAGAGAGAGAGAGAGAGGGAGAGAGACAGAGAGAGAGAGAGAGAGAGAGAGAGAGACAGAGAGAGGGAGAGAGTGAAAGGGTGCTCAACTGCTGACTCACTAGACAGCCATAGTCCAGCGGCTAAAGTGGGATTAACCCCTGCACACACATTTCCCCTCTACAGTTGTGTGTGTGTGTACACAGTTGAAGTCAGAAGTTTACATACACTTAGGTTGGAGTCATTAAAACTCTTTTTTCCACCACTTCACAAATGTATTGTTAACAAACTATAGTTTTGGCAAGTCGGTTAGGACATCTACTTTGTGCATGACACAAGCAATTTTTCCAACAATTGTTTACAGACAGATTATTTCACTTATAATTCACTGTATCACAATTCCAGTGGGTCAGAAGTTTACATACATTAAGTTGACTGTGCCTTTAAACAGCTTGGAAAATTCCAGAAAATGATGTCATGGCTTTAGAAGCTTCTGGTAGGCTAATTGACATAATTTGAGTCAATTGGAGGTGTACCTGTGGATGTATTTCAAGGCCTACCTTCAAACTCAGTGCCTCTTTGCTTGACATCATGGGAAAAGCAAAATAAATCAGCCAAGACCTCAGAATTTTTTTTTTTAGACCTCCACACGTCTGGTTCATCCTTGGGAGCAATTTCCAAACGCCTGAAGGTACCACGTTCATCTGTACAAACAATAATACGCAAGTATAAACACCATGGGACCACGCAGCCGTCATACCACTCAGGAAGGAGGCGTTCTGTCTCCTAGAGGTGAATGTACTTTGGTGCGAAAAGTGCAAATCAATCCCAGAACAACAGCAAAGGACCTTGTGAAGATGCTGGAGGAAACCAGTACAAAAGTATCTATATCCACAGTAAAACAAGTCCTATATCGACATAACCTGAAAGGCCGCTCAGCAAGGAAGAAGCCACTGCTCCAAAACCGGCATAAAGAAAGCCAGACTACGGTTTTCAACTGCACATGGGGACAAAGATCGTACTTTTTTGAGAAATGTCCTCTGGTCTGATGAAACAAAAATAGAACTGTTTGGCCATAATGACCATTGTTATGTTTGGAGGAAAAAGGGGGTAGCTTGCAAGCCAAAGAACACCATCCCAACCGTGAAGCACGGGGGTGGCAGCATCATGCTGTGGGGGTGCTTTGCTGCAGGAGGGACCGGTGCACTTCACAAAATAGATGGCATCATGAGGAAGGAAAATTATGTGGATATATTGAAGCAACATCTCAAGACATCAGTCAGGAAGTTAGCTTAGTCGCAAATGGGTCTTCCAAATGGACATAGACCCCAAGCATACTTCCAAAGTTGTGGCAAAATGGCTTAAGGACAACAAAGTCAAGGTATTGGAGTTGCCATCACAAAGCCCTGACCTCAATCCTATAGAAAATATGTGGGCTGAACTGAAAAAGCGTGTGCGAGCAAGGAGGCCTACAAACCTGACTCAGTTACACCAGCTCTGTCAGGAGGAATGGGCCATAATTCACCCAATTTATTGTGGGAAGCTTGTGGAAGGCTACCCGAAACGTTTGACCTAAGTTAAAACATTTAAAGGCAATGCTAAGAAATACTAATTGAGTGTATGTAAACTTCTGACCCACTGGGAACGTGATGAAAGAAATAAAAGCTCTACTATTATTCTGACATTTCACATTCTTAAATAAAGTGGTGATCCTAACTGACCTAAGACAGGGAATTTTTACTAGGATTAAATGTTAGGAATTGTGAAAAACTGAGTTTAAATGGATTTGGCTAAGGTGTATGTAAACTTCCGACTTCAACTGTATGTATATATATATGTGTGTGTGTGTGTGTGTGTGTGTGTGTGTGTGCGTGTGTTGTAGCACTTTCCCTTTATCTCACCCTCATGCCCTTCCTCTGTCCTGTCAGTGGTTTGAAATGACAGCAAGGGCATAGCTGTTCTTGAAATCTACAAGTAGGTGAAGCACTCTGGTAAAGCCATAATGTGACCATACACTGTTTTCTCTGTTCTCCCCAGAGCTATGTCACTATTCCAGACAAGGCATCCATGTAACACAAAGAGTTTGACCAAAAAAAAGACGATTGTCACTTGTTTGGTTCACAGTCAGATTCTGTGTTAATGTTTTGATTCCCGTGTTATTTTGCAGGCATGTTATATTGGCATAAAGCTACGTATCATCCTGTAAAAAGGAAAAGGAAAGTATGGGAAAATAATTCCTATTACCTGCCTCTGGGAATTGAGGAGTCAGCAGGTCTTCCAATCGGAATTCCCCCCTAATACCGTTACCATTGACTCTGGCACTGCCAATATATTCTATGGCTTTAATTGTTTTTCTTTACCAGCCATTCAGGTCTATGGGGAGTTGAAATGTATCAAATCGTATACTGAAGTTTCATTTAATTTATTTGACAGGGACAACGCGCATCAATCCTTGAAATATATCATATTTACACCAGTGTATGTGTCTATTTGTTTTGTCCTGTATTTTGTTTTGTCTGTATGTTCTCCTCAGGGACAAATAATGTCATGTCATGCACAATTTCCCATACGAAATGACAGGAGGACATATTATAAAAGCCGAATAGATATGATAAATGTGGTGGATGTTTCAAACTGTGAGGAAAATATGTTATATAGTTAAAATACCACTGATTGGTTACATTTATTATCACTCACAGAACCACTGGCGCTGATCAGGAACAGTTTAATTGTTTCTGGCCTGAACTAATTGACAAAGAACCTAGTGAATGAATACGAACGACTCCTTCCGTTTGGTTATTTTAATGATTGTTTCTCCAATCCATGTAATCCGTGTACGGGTATTCCTTTCCACCTAACTGTGATCACTTCCCGTCAGACAGTAAAGATGGCGGTTGAACAGCATTGAATATTTTCTGTAATAAGCCATTAAAACGCGGGTATTTTCCGACGTTTCTATGGGGCGAAGACGCCGAGCCCTTACTTAATAATTACATCGCGCGAAATGGTGTAGAATACGTGTAAAAAATTTTCCAGTTTGAAGTAATTGCGAGTCGGTAGTTTTTATTTTTTTCGGTGTCCATCGGTGGCGCTTACCTTGTTATTTTAAAATGGCTCCAGTGCAGATTGGATCAGATGGGCAATTGGTCCCTATCGGGGGTCCCACCTCGGCCACCCAACCGCCTTCATCCGGACCTTCGGCGACCCAAGGGGTCCGGCTGAGCCTGCTGATTGAGTTTCTTCTGCAGAGGACCTACCATGAAATCACCCTGTTGGGTGAACTGTAAGTAACTAATGACGAGACCCCGTCAAGTGGGATGTTAATGTTGACATATCTGATCCTGGTCCCTCAGGCTCAAAATAGTGGTTAAGATGTGTTTTGTTTCATGGCAAAATGATTGGAAAGTAGCTAGTTGTGCAAGTAGCCTACTTGGAATCTTTTATTTCACCCATTTCTTTCACCCTTGCGTCCATATTAATTGAGATTCCTTTATTTTCTGTGTTCATATGATGTGGTAAAATGACGTTGTGATATCTGAAAGTTACCCATAGTGTTTCTGTCTTTCTTGCAGTCTACCCAGAAAAACAGACATGGAACGGTAAGTGTGTCTCTTGGTTCACTCTGTGTGCTCACTGATGAAATTGACTTGTCAAAATGGGAATGTTGTATGTGACAGGCAAATGTTTGCTCTTCTTTGACCATTGGTGCCAATGAGTTTGAAAACTTTTCTACTGTACTTTTCTACTGTTTCTGACAGAAAAATCGAGATTGTCCAGTTTTCTAGTCGGACCAGGCAGCTGTTTGTGCGTCTCCTTGCCCTGGTGAAATGGGCCAGCAATGCTGGGAAGGTGGAGAAGTGTGCGGTATGTAGGCAAGACTACAGTACTCTACTACACCAATCATATTCTCACAGTGGGCATACACAACCAGATACTAGCTTGAGTTATGCACATACAACTCAAACCTTCTCACCATTTTCCCCACTGACATCAATGCATTGTTTACGTGAAACTTTGAGTTAGAACTACTTGCACATTATTCAAATTAGTACTACTTAGTAGTCATTAAAAGTCGTACGCTAACCCTACCTCTAATCCCTAACCTCCGGTTTCCACGGTAACAGATGATCTCCAGCTTCCTGGACCAGCAGGCCTTCCTGTTTGTGGACACGGCTGATAGGCTGGCATCACTGGCGAGGGATGCCCTGGTGCACGCCCGCCTGCCCAGCTTTGCCATCCCGTTTGCCATCGATGTGCTCACCACTGGGTCATACCCGCGCCTGCCCACCTGCATAAGGGTAAGACACCCCTAACTGGTCTGTGTTGTCCATCTTTCTGTTATTTATTCTTATTGTATTGGTGTGTTTTGGCCTCTTGACCAGGCCTCTTTATTATAAATGATAGCTGGTTCTCTGTTGACTTGCCTGGTTAAATAGTGGTCATTGGTCAAATATAATGAGGCGCCTGATGCCTCTGTGTTTAAATATAATGAGGCGCCTGATGTCTCTGTGTTCATTAGCTACTGTGGCTGAAGTAGCCATGGTGTCTGGTTGTCTGGTTTAGCCAGCAATTTTGTCCTTCATGTACTCTTCGTTTGTGTGCGTGATGTACATATGTGCACAAACACATATACCGTTAGTAGTGCGTTACCACCACCAACTGGACGGGAGTGTGGAATAGGGACGGATAAATCTGAAGCCCTATTTGGGCCAGTGCATTGACAGCCGTGTGTGTGGTGTGTGTGTGTGTGTGTGTGTGTGTGTGTGTGTGTGTGTGTGTGTGTGTGTGTGTGTGTAGGATAAGATCATTCCTCCAGACCCCATCACTAAAGTGGAGAAACAGACAACCCTGAACCAGCTCAATCAGATCCTGCGACATCGTCTTGTCACAACAGACCTACCACCTCAGCTAGCCAACCTCACCGTGGGTAAGAAACACACGCACAACCACACACATACACACACACACAAAGGCTTCCATTGAAATCCTTGGGCGGGCCACCTAGGCATCCCGAAGAAATGCTTAAGTTCAAACAGTGTAAAAAATATATATAGATATTGTGGACACCCCTTCAAATTAGTGGATTCGGCTATTTCAGTCACACCCGTTGCTGACAGGTGTTTAAAATCGAGCACACAGCCATGCAATCGCCATAGACAAACATTGGCAGTAGAATGGCCTTACTGAAGAGCTCAGTGACTTTCAACGTGACACCGTCATAGGATTCAACCTTTCAAACAAGTCAGTTCGTCAAATTTCTGCCCTGCTAGAGCTGCCCCTGTCAACTGTAAGTGCTGTTATTGTGAAGTGGAAACATCTAGGAGCAACAACGGCTCAGCCGCGAAGTGGTAGGCCACACAAGCTCACAGAAAGGGAACGCCGAGTGCTGAAGCGCATATCGCATAAAAATTATCTGTCCTCGGTTGCAACACTCACTACCGAGTTCCAAACTGCCTCTGGAAGCAACGTCAGCACAATAACTGTTCATCGGGAGCTTCATGAAATGGGTTCCATGTCCGAGCAGCCGCACACAAGCCTAAGATCACCATGCACAATGCCAAACGTTGGTGTAAAGCTCGCCGCCATTGGACTCTGGAGCAGTGGAAACGCGTTCTCTGGAGTGATGAATCACGCTGCACCATCTGGCAGGCCGACGGACGAATCTGGGTTTGGCAAAGGCCAGGAGAACGCTACCTGCCCCAATGCATAGTGCCAACTGTAAAGTTTGGTGGAGGAGGAATAATGGTCTGGGCTGTTTTTCATGGTTCGGGCTAGGCGCCTTAGTTCCAGTGAAGGGAAATCTTAATGCTACAACATACAATGACATTCTAGACGATTCTGTGCTTCCAACTTTGTGGCAACAGTTTGGGGAAGGCCCTTTCCTGTTTCAGCATGACAATGCCCCTGTGCACAATGCGAGGTCCATACAGAAATGGTTTGTTGAGATCGGTGTGGAAGAACTTGACTGGCCTGCAGAGAGCCCTGACCTCAACCCCATCGAACTCTTTTGGGATGAATTGGAACTCTGACTGTGAGCCAGGCCTAATCGCCCAACATCATTGCCCAACCTCACTAATGCTCTTGTGGCTGAATGGAAGCAAGTCCCCGCAGCATTGTAGTATTGACTTTGCTGTTATGTTTGCGCGTAAGATCACAGCATTAGCCATGGCAAAATGCATAGAATAGGACATTAGCATTAAAACTGCAAAATGTTTTCTGTTCCATGGCAGAATATGTAGAATCTCAGGAAATTAGCTTTAAAAATGAAACAATTTCTCTCAGCTCCATGGAGAAATGTGTAGAATTGCAGAGAATTTGCTTTAATATTCCAAAAGTTCTCTGCACCGCCAAAATCCAGTGGCGCCGACGGGTGGACCACGCCCCTTTTTGTTCCAGGAAAAAAAAACTACACACACACAAAGCTGGCCAACCTCTCCATGGGTGAACATCACACAGCAAGACAGTTTCTGGCTATTGCAAAGGTGGCAACCATTATATATTGTGTGTGTGTTGTAGTTAACGGGCGTGTGAAGTTCCGCGTGGAGGGGGAGTTTGAGGCCACTCTGACAGTGATGGGGGATGACCCAGATATTCCCTGGAGACTGTTGAAGCTGGAGATACTGGTGGAAGACAAGGAGACTGGAGGTAAGATACACAACACCTGAAGGACCACACACCAAACACACAGAACCCACTGCTAACACACAGAACCCACTGCTAACACACAGAACCCACTGCTAACACACAGAACCCACAGAACCCACTACTAACACACAGAACCCACTACTAACACACAGAATGCACTACTAACACACTACTAACACACAACCCACTACTAACACACAGAACCCACTACTAACACACAGAACCCACTACTATCGCACAGAACCCACTACTAACCCACAGAACCCACTACTAACACACAGAACCCACTAATAACACACACAACCCACAGAACCCACTACTAACACCAAGCACACACAACCTACTACTAACTGGTGAGATGAAGGAAGGTTGGAAATGAAAGGCCCAGAGATGAAGGAAGGTTGGAAATGAAAGGCCCAGTGTTCAACATTTTCAATCTTTTCCCCTCCATCCTCCCCCGCCCCCTCCTTCCAGACTGCAGAGCTCTTGTCCACAGTATGCAGGTGAACTTCATCCATGAGCTGGTGCAGTCGCGCCTGTTTGCAGACGAGAAACCACTGCAGGACATGTACAGCTGCCTGCGTATCCTTTCTGTGTGTGTGTGTGTGTGTGTGTGTGTGTGCTGCTTCTGTGCAGACAGTGAGCTCAGGGCCAAGTCTGGCTTGAGCTGCTGCAGTGAATGTAATTGTGTGTGTGCATGTACTGTATTGACCGGTAGTGATCATGCATACAGCAGGCCCAGACAGCAACAGCATTCCAATGGTCGAGGCCTCGGGGTCAGGGACTGCCTCAGCCAAACAGCCACACAATGTCTTTCGGTTCATCAGGTTCCATGAACCAAGCAGAAATATAGACATTTCATATACTATTTAGTGTGAAATGAGAAAGCAATTCAACACATGAACACACGCACCTGCATATATATACAAACACACACATTCAAGATTGAGAAAAAACTGGTGTAGTGTTATGGGCCTGTTGCTCAGTGGGAAATGTGGACCTGGGACATTTTTCAAGATGGCAGTAGTTATGGCAGAAATGCATCTGGCAACCCCCAGCAGCTGCTAGTTACCCTCCCATGTTTTCACTGCACTGTCCATCAAGATAATGGGGTTATAACAACATTAGATATAACGCTGTCACACACAAAAAGAATGCTACATGTATTTATAATACCGTTATGCCCAATAGACCACCAATAATTAAATAGGTTGAAAGATTTGTTTCTATCAGTCAAATTAACCTTAACACAACTCTGTAGCAAGTGTGTTTTTCCCATTTTATATATTTTTCATTAGTTTTGCTCCGTAGCAAGTATAACCGCCAGCTGGATCCTGCCAGCGTCCATACACCACACACATACACAGTCAGCATGGGTGTGTCTGCATTTGTGTATCTGTGTGTATTGTGAATGTGTGTGTATGCCATCCTCCTGGCCCAGCCCTTCCTTGACCCCCTCCCGTCCAGACTCTTTCTGCCTGTCTCTGCAGCTGGAGGTGCTCCACTCCCAGACCCTCATGCTGTACCGAGAGCGCTGGGGAGACCTGGTGCAGGTGGAACGCTACATGCCTGCCAAGTGCCTCACACTGGCCGTCTGGAAGTAAGAAACACTTGATTGGTTTGTTAGTTAGTTGAATGAATACGTCATCACAGGGAAATTGGTCCATCATCATTTCACCCCTCGCTCTCCTCTCTCGCTCTCCTCTCTCTCGCTCCCTCTCTCTCCCTCTCTCCACTCTCTCTCTCTCTCTCCCTCTCTCTCTCTCCCTCTCTCCCCCTCTCTCTCTCTCTCTCCCCTCTCTCTCTCTCTCCCCTCGCTCCCCCCCTCTCTCTCCCCCCTCTCTCTCTCGCTCCCCCCTCTCTCTCGCTCCCCCCTCTCTCTCGCTCCCCCCTCTCTCTCTCCCCCTCTCTCTCTCTCTCCCCCTTTCGCTCTCTCTCTCTCCCCCTCTCGCTCTCTCTCACCCCCCTCTCTCTCTCTCTCTCTCTCCCCCCCCCCCCATCTCTCTCTCTCTCTCTCTCCCCCCTCTCCAGCCAACAGGTCCTGGGCAGAAAGACGGGCACTGCGTCGGTCCACAAAGTCACCATCAAGATTGATGAATCAGACGGCTCCAAGCCTCTGCAGATCTCCCATGATCCCCCGCTCCCCGCCTGTGACTCCAGACTGATGGAGAGAGCCATGAAGGTGAGCTAACGCCTCGTTTCTCACAGCTACAGTGCTCTACTATTATTTTGTTGTGATGATGACCTCATTTCCTGTCTCTGTTCCTGCCCCCTCCTGTAGATTGACCACTTGTCAGTGGAGAAGCTTTTGATTGACAGCGTGCACGCCCGCTCTCATCAGAAGCTGCAGGAGCTGAAAGCCATCCTGAAGAGCAGCAACCCCAGCGACAGCTGTGAGTCTCTCTGTCCTCTCTGACTTATCAGTACACTAACTGATCCAACGACACTGACCCAGAATGAAATGAACAGTGTTGTGGAGAGAAACAACCATGTTGTCAGTGTGTGACATTATTGTTGTCCCTCCTTGCCTGTGTTTCAGCGTTCATAGAGACCGCTCTGCCCACCCTGGTCATACCTATCCTGGAGCCCTGCGGACGCTCTGAGTGCCTGCATATCTTCGTAGACCTGCACTCTGGGATGTTCCAGCCCATGCTGTATGGGATCGGTAAGCAGAGAGTAGCAGACACTCATACACACACTCCTATACACACACACACACACACACACACACACACACACAAACGTACACATACACTGTACTGACTTCCACTGTCTGTCTCTGTCTCCAGATCAATCCATGCTGGACGACATCGAGAAGACCATCAACGACGACATGAAGCGCATCATATCCTGGCTACAGCAGCTCAAGTAAATCCACCTCCTGTCTCTGTCTCTGTCTCTCTCTCTCTCTGTCTCTCTCTCTGTCTCTCTCTCTCTCTCTCTCTCTCTCTCTCTCTCTCTCTCTCTCTCTCTCTCTCTCTCTCTCTCTCTCTGTGTCAACTGCCTGTCATGTGGCTTATCACTCCTCCTCAGAAGGCCTTCATACCTCCATATCCACACCGGGACACTATTTAGTATGCAAAGTGCTTCACCCTAGTACATTAGTAGTCTATACTTTGTAGTATACCTATATGAATACGAGAACAGATATTGTCCCGTTTCCTCCTCTTCTGCCCTAACACAGTGTTTAGCATTGTGTCTGTTATGTGTGTGTGTGTGAGAATAAACTGTATTTTCATTAAAATGTGCTTCAATGCAGGCTAAGAATATCTTAAACATGCACTATCCAGAAATCGCTACGCCATTTCCTGGTTGCAAAAATTTGAATAGTTCGCTTCATTTCAGTTTATGTGACAAACAAGCAAGTATAGTGTAGAGAATCATTGTAAGGGAAAGGGTACCATCTAAACCGCTGTGAAATATATTTTCCATAACCGAAACTATTGTTTCAGCTGTTTTGAAGCTGGTGTATAAAACTGAAAGTAAAAGACGCAGGAAGGAAACTTAAGAACGGGAAGCATAGAAATAGCGCACATAGCACAGATTTAGAGCTTCTTGCTTTCAATGAGAATGACAGGTCTATAACTCACATCACTATGTGAATTTGGTCTATCGCCTGTAAGCGCTGCCCTGTCATAGTGTGATATGCATAGAAATAGAATTACTAGAAAGGGTATTGCGTTTAAGTAAATGTTCTGGGATTCTAGTTCTATGATAGTATAATCTGGCCAGGAAATGGCCTGTTTGTATAGTGCTACTGATGTGTAAATGTAGGACCGTGATATAGCTGCTCGTTGGCAGAGTCTGGCCTATTTGGACAATGTGTCAAATTTCTGTCTCCACTCTTCTCCCTCCCTCCAGGTTTTGGTTAGGAGAGCAGAGGTGTAGACAGTCTGTGAAACACCTCCCAACTATCTGCACAGACTTACTACACCTCTCCAACTCCGCTTCGCACCCTGCTGGCAGCCTGTCAAAGCACAGGCTCTTCATCCAGCTGACCCGCCTACCACAGTATTACATTGTAAGCCCCTCCCACCTTATGCCTATTATTTGTCACAAAGAAGCAATTAGTTTGTAGCAAACAAGAAAATGTGTATATGTATATATGTGTATATATATATATATATATATATATATAGATAGATAGATAGATAGATAGATAGATAGATAGATAGATAGATAGATAGATAGATAGATAGATAGATAGATAGATAGATAGATAGATAGATAGATAGATAGATAGATAGATAGATAGATAGATAGATATCTATCTATCTATCTATCTATCTATCTATCTATCTATCTATCTATCTATCTATCTATCTATCTATCTATCTATCTATCTATCTATCTATCTATCTATCTATCTATCTATCTATCTATCTATCTATCTATCTATCTATCTATCTATCTATCTATCTATCTATCTATCTATCTATCTATCTATCTATCTATCTATCTATCTATCTATCTATCTATCTATCTATCTATCTATCTATCTATCTATCTATCTATCTATCTATCTATCTATCTATCTATCTATCTATCTATCTATCTATCTATCTATCTATCTATCTATCTATCTATCTATCTATCTATCTATCTATCTATCTATCTATCTATCTATCTATCTATCTATCTATCTATCTATCTATCTATCTATCTATCTATCTATCTATCTATCTATCTATCTATCTATCTATCTATCTATCTATCTATCTATCTATCTATCTATCTATCTATCTATCTATCTATCTATCTATCTATCTATCTATCTATCTATCTATCTATCTATCTATCTATCTATCTATCTATCTATCTATCTATCTATCTATCTATCTATCTATCTATCTATCTATCTATCTATCTATCTATCTATCTATCTATCTATCTATCTATCTATCTATCTATCTATCTATCTATCTATCTATCTATCTATCTATCTATCTATCTATCTATCTATCTATCTATCTATCTATCTATCTATCTATCTATCTATCTATCTATCTATCTATCTATCTATCTATCTATCTATCTATCTATCTATCTATCTATCTATCTATCTATCTATCTATCTATCTATCTATCTATCTATCTATCTATCTATCTATCTATCTATCTATCTATCTATCTATCTATCTATCTATCTATCTATCTATCTATCTATCTATCTATCTATCTATCTATCTATCTATCTATCTATCTATCTATCTATCTATCTATCTATCTATCTATCTATCTATCTATCTATCTATCTATCTATCTATCTATCTATCTATCTATCTATCTATCTATCTATCTATCTATCTATCTATCTATCTATCTATCTATCTATCTATCTATCTATCTATCTATCTATCTATCTATCTATCTATCTATCTATCTATCTATCTATCTATCTATCTATCTATCTATCTATCTATCTATCTATCTATCTATCTATCTATCTATCTATCTATCTATCTATCTATCTATCTATCTATCTATCTATCTATCTATCTATCTATCTATCTATCTATCTATCTATCTATCTATCTATCTATCTATCTATCTATCTATCTATCTATCTATCTATCTATCTATCTATCTATCTATCCAGTCACACCTACTCATTCTTTATTTTCTACATTGTAGAATAATAGTAAAGACATCAAAACTATGAAATAACACATATGGAATCATGTAGTAAATAAAAAGGTGTTAAACAAATCAAAATATATGTTATATTTGAGATTCTTCAAATAGCCACTCTTTGCCTTGATGACAGCTTTGCACAGTCTTGGCATTCTCTCAACCAGCTTCACCTGGAATGCTTTTCCAACAGTCTTGAATGAGTTCCCACATATGCTGAGCACTTGTTGGCTGCTTTTCCTTCACTCTGCGGTCCGACTCATCCCAAACCATCTCAATTGGGTTGAGGTCGAGGGATTGTGGAGGCCAGGTCATTTGATGCAGCACTCCATCACTCTCCTTCTTGGTAAAATAGCCCTTACACAGCCTGGAGGTGTGTTGGGTCATTGTCCTGTTGAAAAATAAATTATAGTCCCACTAAGCCCAAACCAGATGGGATGGCGTATCGCTGCAGAATGACTTGAAAAAACGTTCAAAGTTCTTGAAATTGTCCGTATTGGCTGTCCTTCATGTCTTAAAGTAATGATGGACTGTTGTTTCTCTTTGCTTATTTGAGCTGTTCTTGCCATAATATGGACTTGGTCTTTTACCAAATAGGGCTATCTTCTATATACCATCCCTACCTTGTCACAACACAACTGATTGGCTCAAACGCATTAAGAAGGAAAGAGATTCCACAAATTAACTTTTAAGAAGGCACACCTGTTAATTGAAATGCATTCCAGGTGACTACCTCATGAAGCTGGTTGAGAAAATGCCAATAGTGTGCAATGCTGTCATCAGGGCAAAGGGAGGCTATTTGAAGAATCTCAAATATATTTTGATTTGTTTAACACTTTTGGTTACTACATGATTCCATATGTGTTATTTCATAGTTTTGAGAAAACTATGAAATAACACATATGGAATCATGTAGTAACCAAAAAAGTGTTAAACAAATCAAAATATATTTGAGATTCTTCAAATAGCCTCCCTTTGCCTTGATGACAGCTTTTAACACTCTTGGCATTCTCTCAACCAGCTTCATGAGCTTCCTGGAATGCATTTCAATTAACAGGTGTGCCTTCTTAAAAGTTAATTTGTGGAATCTCTTTCCTTCTTAATGCGTTTGAGCCAATCAGTTGTGTTGTGACAAGGTAGGGATGGTATATAGAAGATAGCCCTATTTGGTAAAAGACCAAGTCCATATTATGGCAAGAACAGCTCAAATAAGCAAAGAGAAACGACAGTTCATCATTACTTTAAGACAGGAAGGTCAGTCAATATGGAAAATTGAAAGGACTTTGAAAGTTTCTTCAAGTGCAGTCGCAAAAACCATCGAGCGCTATGATGAAACTGGTTCTCATGAGGACCACCACAGGGATGGAAGACCCAGAGTTACCTCTGCTGCAGAGGATAAGTTCAGTAGAGTTACCAGCCTCAGAAATTGCAGCCCAAATAAATGCTTCACAGAGTTCAAGTAACAGACACATCTCAACATCAACTGTTCAGAGAGGACAGTGTGAATCAGGCCTTCATGGTCGAATTGCTGCAAAGAAACCACTTCTAAAGGACACCAATAAGAAGAAGAGACCCGCTTGGGCCAAGAAACACGAGCAATGGACATTAGACCGGTGGAAATGTGTCCTTTGGTCTGGAGTCCAAATTTGAGATTTTTGGTTCAAACTACTGTGTCTTTGTGAGACGCGTGTGGGTTGAATGGATGCTCTCCGCATGTGTATTTCCTACTGTAAAGCATGGAGGAGGAGGTGTTATGGTGTGGAGGTGCTTTGCTGGTGACACTGTCTTTGATTTATTTAGAATTCAAGGCACACTTAACCAGCATGGCTACCACAGCATTCTGCAGCGATACGCCAGTCCCACTAAGCCCAAACCAGATGGGATATCATTTGTTTTTCAACAGGACAATGACCCAACACACCTCGAGTCTGTGTAAGGGCTATTTTACCAAGTAGGAGAGTGATGGAGTGCTGCATCAAATGACCTGACCTCCACAATCCCCCGACCTCAACTCAATTGAGATGGTTTGGGATGAGTCAGACCGCAGAGTGAAGGAAAAGCAGCCAACAAGTGCTCAGCATATGTGGGAACTCCTTCAAGACTGTTGGAAAAGCATTCCAGGTGAAGCTGGTTGAGAGAATGCCAAGACTGTGCAAAGCTGTCATCAAGGCAAAGGGTGGCTATTTAACATATATTTTGATTTGTTTAAGACTTGTTTGATTACTACATGATCCCATATGTGTTATTTCATAGTTTTGATGTCTTCACTATTATTCTACAATGTAGAAAATAGTCAAAATAAAGAAAAACCCTTGAATGAGTAGGTGTGTCCAAACTTTTGACTGGTACTGTATATTAACCATGCACAACTTTCCCACTATTTAATTTTTCTCCTTCCCCTATCTCCCTTCTTTTGCACCCGTCTACCTTTCCCTCCCTCCCTAGGTGGTGGAGATGCTGGACGTGCCTGGCTGTCCCACAGAGCTGCAGTACAAGTACTCCTTCCTGTCTGTGTCTCAGTTGGAAGGTGAGGAGGGACCTCCATGCGCCCAGCTCCTGCAGCACTTCAAGCCCAACCTGGAGCAGCTCGTCCTGGACAATTCCGCTGGCCGAGGGGCCCGCCCTGGAGCTAAGAGAAAAGTAGGAATGGATTGCGAACTGCTTGTATGGGTTACAATTATTTATATATAGACAATCTGAAACCATGTCCTAAAAGGAGTAAACCGAGGAAAAATCCTTATAACATACATATAAACCTTGATATTTTCAGAGCGTGTGTTATAAATGAAATGTATTATTATTTATCGTCATTAGGTGTTGGGTCATCTCCTCTCTCTCTCTTTGTCCTCCAGTTATCAGGAGACCAGGGAGCTCTGGAGCCCAAGAAGCCCAAGCGCTCGGGGGAGATGTCTGCCTTTAACAAGGAGCTGGCTCACCTAGTGGCCATGTGTGACACCAACATGCCCTTCATAGGCCTCAGAGTGGAGGTATGGATGGAGGGAGTACACCCTTTTATTCTCTCTCTTCTCTACATCTTACAACTCTCTTCCTCACTTTTTACTTTTCCACCACTCCGTCTCCACCACGCCGTCTCCACCACGCCGTCTCCACCACGCCGTCTCCACCACGCCGTCTCCACCACGCCGTCTCCACCACGCCGTCTCCACCACTCCGTTTCCACCATGCCGTTTCCACCATGCCGTCTCCACCACGCCGTCTCCACCACGCCGTCTCCACCACGCCGTCTCCACCACGCCGTCTCCACCACGCCGTCTCCACCACGCCGTCTCCACCACGCCGTCTCCACCACTCCGTCTCCACCGTCTATCTTCATCATCCCTGTCCTCATCCATCCCTCCTGCTCTCTGTTTCTCTCCTCTGTCCAGCTATATTTTATGGAGATTCCTCACCTCTCCTCTCTCTCATCTACATTCCTCCTCTGTCTAACATGTGTCTCTCCTCTGTCCAGCTGTCTCAGATGGAGATTCCCCACCAGGGTGTGCAGGTGGAGGGAGATGGCTGCAGCCACGCCATCCGCATCCTCAAGTAAGACTCCACATCCCACGATACCATGCAAATCCAGATGTCAGTGGCACTGCCTAATAATATGGAAGTCAATTGGAATTTTTAAAGAAAATTCTAATATGATTCTAATATGATTTTCTCGCAGTGAACTAACATGCCCCCAAAACAAAGATGATAGATAAAGATGATGGTTTTGTACCCTTTATTTTAGTGATTGATGTACAGTATGTACTATGTACCTGACCCCATGTGGTCCTCTCCCCCTCCCTAGGATCCCACCCAGTAAGGGTGTAGGGGAGGAGACGAGGCTGGCTTTGGAGCACTCTCTACTGGACTGCACCTTCCGTCTGCAGGGCCGGAACAACCGCACATGGGTGGCAGAACTGGTTCTGGCCAACTGCCCACTCAACAGCACACACAGCAAAGAGCAAGGTACAAACACACACAGAAACACACACATATGGACACCCAAAAAACACCACACAAAGAAACGCACATACACACACACACACACTCTACCCAAACTGTGCCCTTATCTCTCCCTGTTCTGTGTGTGTTTCCAGCCTCTACGCGCCATGTGTATCTGACCTATGAGAACCCTCTGTCTGAGCCTGTGGGAGGGAGGAAGGTGGTGGAGATGTTCCTCAACGACTGGAGCGCCATCAACCAGCTCTACCAGTGTGTCCTGGTGTTCTCACGATCACTACCAGGTGTGTGTGTGTGTGTGTGTGTGTGTGAGAACATTTGCAGTACGAGAGTGGGGAATAAATCATACAGTTAAAAGGTGAGTAACACATGACCATTTGTATTGACCTACTTTACTAATATGTTTTCTCCCTCTCTTAGAGATGCCTTCCTACCTGAGTCTGTTCAGTGAGATCCGGCTGTATAACTACCGCAAACTGGTCCTGTGTTACGGCAGCACCAAGGGCAGCTCAGTGAGTAGCATTACACCAATGCCCTGTCTGAACTTTAGCCCGCCGCTAGTTCCTCTCAAGGTTCCTTCCCAACTAGGGAGTGCATGGTCCCTTGTAGGGGTGTGAACGTTTCAACTGAATTGAATCGTTAACGTATAGAAAAAAAATCCACACATGAAAAACAATGTTTTTTTTTTTTTTTTTTCTCATAAAATTGCCACTAACAAGTCCCCATCATCATCGTCATCATAACGGGAAACATTTTAATTGATCAAATAGGCTGTCAAGTTAGTAAGAGGTGATATGCATCTTTCAAATTGCTTACCACGTATATAAAGCACTCCGCACATCGTAGTCGTTAACAGTTTGGGGGGAAAGCTGATTACAGAAATGATTGCAGTTGAAATGCAGCCAGTATCAATGGCCTACTTGAGTTGCTTGGTAATTTGCTAAATGAAGGGCTGCAAGCGCCGTTTGAGCCGCGACTCGCACTACTGAAACAGGTGCATCTTCCTCATCAATTTCACTGTTCACTGTTTACTCCAGTTTCAACAGGGTGTTATTCCCTTTATAATGGGAGTTGAGACATACAGTTAACATCATTAGAAAGCTACAATTTTTCCCTTTTTTTAGCCAGTAGAGACCCACATTTGGCATGTGTTTTTCTTTTGTCCTGTTTTTGATTAGTGAGCTTAAACTTGGCTTTTGTTAAACATGAAACAAAGTTTTTATTTATTTTTATTTAACCTTTATTTAACCAGGTAAGCCAGTTGAGAACAAGTTCTCATTTACAACTGTGACCTGGCCAAGATAAAGCAAAGCAGTGCGATAAAAACAACAACACAGAGTTACATATGGGGTAAAAAAAACAAAGTCAAAATATACAACAGAAAATATATATACAGTGTGTGCAAAAGTAGCCCCTAGACTAATGAATACACCATTTGCCTTCATCTAAACAATGTTTTTGTTGCATATTTCAGTCTGAAACCTGCTTATAGTTGAAGTCGGAAGTTTACATACACTTAGGTTGGAGTCATTAAAACTCGTTTTTCAACCACTCCACAAATTTCTTGTTAACAAACTATAGTTTTGGCAAGTCGGTTAGGACATCTACTTTGTGCATGACACAAGTCATTTTTCCAACAATTGTTTACAGACAGATTTTCTAACTTATAATTCACTGTTTCACAATTCCAGTGGGTCAGAAGTTTACATACACTAAGTTGACTGTGCCTTTAAACAGCTTGGAAAATTCCAGAAAATGATGTCATGGCTTTAGAAGCTTCTGATAGGCTAATTGACATCATTTGAGTCAGTTGGAGGTGTACCTGTGGATGTATTTCAAGGCCTACCTTCAAACTCAGTGCCTCTTTGCTTGACATCATGGGGAAATCAAAAGAAATCAGCCAAGACCTCAGAAAAAAAATGGTAGACCTCCACAAGTCTGGTTCATCCTTGGGAGCAATTTCCAAACGCCTGAAGGTACCACGTTCATCTGTACAAACAATAGTACCCAAGTATAAACACCATGGGACCACGCAGCCGTCATACCGCTCAGTAAGGAGACGCGTTCTGTTTCCTAGAGATGAACGTACTTTGGTGCGAAAAGTGCAAATCAATCCCAGAACAACAGCAAAGGACCTTGTGAAGATGCTGGAGGAAACAGGTACAAAAGTATCTATATCCACAGTAAAACGAGTCCTATATCGACATAACCTGAAAGGCCGCTCAGCAAGGAAGAAGCCACTGCTCCAAAACCGGTATAAAGAAAGCCAGACTACGGTTTGCAACTGCACATGGGGACAAAGATTGTACTTTTTGGAGAAATGTCCTCTGGTCTGATGAAACAAAAATAGAACTGTTTGGCCATAATAACCATTGTTATGTTTGGAGGAAAAAGGGGGTTGCTTGCAAGCTGAAGAACACCATCCCAACCGTGAAGCACGGGGGTGGCAGCATCATGCTGTGGGGGTGCTTTGCTGCAGGAGGGACTGGTGCACTTCACAAAATAGATGGCATCATGAGGAAGAAAAATTATGTGGATATATTGAAGCAACATCTCAAGACATCAGTCAGGAAGTTAAAGCTTAGTCGCAAATGGGTCTTCCAAATGGACAATAACCCCAAGCATACTTCCAAAGTTGTGGCAAAATGGCTTAAGGACAACAAAGTCAAGGTATTGGAGTGGCCATCACAAAGCCCTGACCTCAATCCTATAGAAAATATGTGGGCAGAACTGAAAAAGCGTGTGCGAGCAAGGAGGCCTACAAACGTGACTCAGTTACACCAGCTCTGTCAGGAGGAATGGGCCAAAATTCACCCAACTTATTGTGGGAAGCCTGTGGAAGGCTACCCGAAACGTTTGACCCAAGTTAAAAACATTTTAAGGCAATGCTACCAAATACTAATTGAGTGTATGTAAACGTCTGACCCACTGGGAATGTGATGAAATAAATAAAAGCTGAAAGAAATTATTCTCTCTACTATTATTCGGACATTTCACATTCTTAAAATAAAGTGATGATCCTAACTGACCTATGACAGGGAATTTTTACTAGGATTAAATGTCAGGAATTGTGAAAAACTGAGTTTAAATGTATTTGGCTAAGGTGTATGTAAACTTCCGACTTCAACTGTAGGTTTATGGGGGGTTGTAACCTACAGTATTCTAAATGGCACATTAGAGCAGTTCGCAAAAAAGCTTAAGACTCATCTATTATTCCTCAACCGCGGCTCGTGATTGGAACACATATTTCCCTACTTTAATCAACCAGCCTATTTTGAATTTGTGATAAAGCTGTTATGATTTGGCAAGGAGTGTAGCTTGTCTACAGTTTTGGTTGTGTATCCCATCAGTTAGATATGTTTTTATAGGCAGTTATTTCTGTAGGCCTAATGGGAGCTTGGGTGCGCAGTATGCGTGTGTGTAGAGGGAGGGGTCGGATCGAAATTAAATGAGAGATCTGTAACAGAGGTAAAAGGCAATGTAAGGAGAAGAACTGTGATCACCTAGCTAGGTTCATTGTTTTGTTGTGAATTGCTAATGCACATAACAAATGGAAGGAACACTAGAGCCAACGTGAATTTACGGTTGTCTTCCGTTCGGGCAGCCTCAAACAGATTCCAGATGACTACGCTAGAGAGAACTGAATTGCCCACTAGCCGTCATACCCAATAGGATTTCCTGTGGAATTTTATGAAAGGTTCTTATTGAAAAAGAAAAACGTTTTATTTATTTTTTTGCTGTTTAAACGTTTAAGACAATTTTTACATTTGTGCCACATCCCTAGTGCCTTGTATGTTCCGTCGTTTGCATGCTGTTTGTAAAAAGTACTATATGAATAAATGTGATTGATTGAGACGCTTGCGCGCTCTCTCTCTCTCTCTACCTCCCTCTCTCTACCCCCCTGTCTCTCATTCCCCCCCACCCCTCTCTCCCTCTCTCTCTCTACCCCCCTCTCCCTCTCTCTCATTCCCTCCATCTCCCCCTACCCTTCTCTCTCTCTCCCTCTCCCTCTCTCCTCTGTCTCTCCTATAGGTGACCATCCAGTGGAACAGTAGCAGCCAGAGGTTCCATCTCTCTTTAGGGACAGTAGGCCCTAACTCGGGCTGTAGTAACTGTCACAACATTATACTGCATCAACTACAGGAGATGTTCAACAAGACCCCTACTGTGGTCCAGCTACTACAGGTACTGCACACACACACACACACACACACACACACACACACACACACACACACACACACACAACCTAACTATACAGGGGCCACATGCACTGGTACTAACACAACCTCCACCAAAGGAGCCTGAATTCCATTCCATTACTTTTCCATTCATTTTCTAACTTCTCTTTTCTCCTCCCTCCTCACCAGGTGCTGTCAGACACCCAGGCCCCTCTGAATGCCATCAACAAGCTGCCCACGGTGCCCATGCTGGGGCTGACCCAGCGCACCAACACGGCCTACCAGTGTTTCTCCATCCTGCCCCAGTCACCCACACACATCCGCCTGGCCTTCCGCAACATGTACTGCATCGACATCTACTGCCGCAGCCGTGGGGTGGTGGCCATACGAGATGGAGCCTACAGCCTCTTCGACAACACCAAGATCGTGGAAGGCTTCTACCCCGCCCCGGGGCTCAAGGTACGAGGGAGAGGAGAGGGTTCGGGGTGTGGGGATAATTTGTTTCAGGAATTTGAAAGTGTCTAGTTTCAGTTGAATGAAAGTATCTGATGTTGGGTTCAATTATCCCTTTATCTCTCTCTCTGTCTGTCTCTCTCTTTTCTTTATGTGCCCCCCCCCCCCCCCCCCCAGACGTTCCTCAACATGTTTGTTGACAGTAACCAGGACGCTCGGCGACGCTCCGTCAATGAAGACGACAACCCGCCCTCGCCGGTGGGAGGCGACATGATGGACACCTTTATGAACCAATTACAGGCCCAGCAGCAGCAACAGCCAATGAGAGGGGGTCCTGGGGGGGTGTACCCTCCCCTCACCTCCCCTCCCACCTCTTACCATCCCAACGTGCCTACACAGTCCCCAGGTGATTGGGAGTGGTGTGGGTGTGCTGGCGTGTGCCATGTGTGCTTGGCATCCCTCGACAGAGCAGAAGAAAAAGACCAAATGCTCTCTGGTCCTCTCCTCACCCATCATCCACCCGCTAAGTGATGTCACTCCGTGTGTGTGTGTTCACCCTTTCGCTGCGGTCATGCACATGCTGAATGGCAAACTGAGTGTGAGAGAGTTGAGACCAGAAGGGAGGAAGCATTATCCAGTCCTGCTCACCCATCTCAGCCCTAGAGCCAGCGTCTGCTGCCCAACTTTAGCTTGTGTGTGTGTGTGTGTGTGTGTCTGTGTCTGTGTAGGAGTGTGTGTATGAATGGATGTATGTGAGTGTGTGAGCTGATCCTATTGGCCCGTGTCTGACAAGTCTTTTTGGTCTGTGTGTGTGTGTGTGCTCGCAGGGACCATCCATGCATAGAGGGCCCCCTCTCCCTTTGGGCCGACCCCGTCTCCCTCCTCTCTGGGCATAGCTATGGGCCCGACCAGCTTTGGTTTAACTGTGGAGAGATTTAATTGGGGAGTAAATGGGAGAGAGAAAGTGTTTCACTTTGTGAGTGTTTGAGAGCGTGACAGTGTGTTTATGTGTGTTTTAGTGCGTCTTGGTTAATGTCTGACTGTTTGTCTGAGTACACTAATGGATTCATGACAATGTAACTGGCCACTTGTATTAAGAAGATTATTTTTGACTGTGATGTTGAGGAGGAGGATGATGACAATGATAATATCAGTGGACACTATATTGATGATGATGAAGATGATGAAGATGGTGTGTGTGTGTTAAAAAGACAAAGGTTTAGAATGTCTGTCTGTATGTTTCCCAGGTGCTCTGGACCCCAGCTCCCCCTATGCTAGGGTGTCTCCCAGCCAGAGGGGCCAGTGGCCAGGCTCTCCCCAAGTCTCAGGGCCCTCTCCTGGGGCTCGCATCCACGGCATGTCCCCTGGAAACCCCTCACTCCACTCACCCATCCCCGACGCCTCACACTCCCCGCGCGCTGGCTCTAGTGAGTACCACACACACACACACTGTAGAAACTCTCTACATCCCCATACATGACTCTCTGACTGGGTTGGCGCGGGACATTTGACCGGCAACATTTTAATTTACCGGCCATTTGAGAAATTTACCGAACCCATATGCATTGGGTGCGTAACCTAATTAGGGCGTCCACACACTGTGCTCAGAATGACAAATCACATTTAGAATATGATAATTCATATTAGCAGAACATGCAAGTCGAGGATGCAACGATGTGCTGTCCTTCTTACCGAATTCTTATGTGCACTTTGAACATGTTAGAATAACTGTCCACATTTACTTTTCCTCAGCCAACCAGACGAGTAACGAACAACAAAATCACTAGCCTATGTCAATCCATTATAGTAGAAAATGTTAGGCTACCTATTCTATTGGTCAGCTTTTCGAGATCGAAATAGCCTCTTCCAAACAGACTCTGGGACTGTTGTGGGACGATAGATCCTAAATTCATCCAACCAGTATGCCTAGGCTACATGAGTCTGATGCAAAAGATCAGAACGTTTAGCTTAAAATGTTGATAAACTATTATTTCTTAGTAAAGATCAAGAAGGCCCACACACTGTTAAAGCTCCCAATTCACCTCTTTATTAATAACGTTTCGATCCGTAACGGATCTTCGTCAGGTCAAAAAAACTCTTATTTCTTCACATTATAAGCGCAGCAATGCACACAAGGCCGTAGGCTATGCACGAATGTTCGTTCCATAATTCAATTAGCGGGAAAACACTTGTCAAAAGGGAACTGCACATGCGAGCGGTTTCATGTGACATAAATTAAAATATCTGTTAGAAATGGAGATCTAATAGGCTATGTATTAAAATGTTCAGCTTTCAAACAATTTAAGTATATGTTTTCATAATGCATACTGCCTCCAGCTCATTGAAAAGAGGTGTGTGACACGCTGATGAACAACTCGGAAATGTCCGACTTCAGTGCGTTCAAGACGACTGGGAACTGGGAACAAGAACTATCTCCGACTGGGAAAAATAGTTTTGAACGGTTATCCAACTCGGAATTCCAACTCGGGAACTCTGGCCTCTTTCTAGAGCTCTGACTTTCCGTCCTGAAGATCACTGACGTCATGATTTGACCTCGTATTTTTCAGAGTTCCCAGTTGTCTTGAAAGCACCTCAAGATGCTGCTGCAGCAGCTCTCCCACTGTCTGACAGATTTTCCACTCAAAGGCTCTGTATCTGTATGTTCTATGCGTGTGATAAATAAGATACATAACGTATATACTGTAGCCTACACGCGCCAATTTAATTCCACTAAATTATGCAAATTAACCAATAGACGATAAGCATGACCAGTCAAATGTATTTACAGTACATCAACTGGTATTTCCATCATTCAAGAGGCTAAAAAGCATTATTTTATAAATGGGATTTTGTTCTTCTTCTCCCGGACAATGGGCCGGCGGCAATTTTATTTATCGGCTTTTCAATTTTTTTATTGGACAAAAGCCGGCTATTACCGTATAGCGCAAACCCTGCTCTCTGAATAACAATCCACTCCATTGAAAATCAGATCTGTTTTCCAAATATTGAAGATGTTAAGACATCTTCATGAATGTGTATAAAAAATACATATTTTAAAAAATCTGTATAGAAATGGCATGTCTGTGTGTCTCCCTCTACAGGTTCCGGGGCAATGCCCAGCAGTATGCCCCCGCCCCGTAAGCTACCACAGCGCTCCTGGGCTGCCTCCATCCCCACCATCCTCACCCACAATGCCTTGCACGTGCTGCTGCTGCCCTCGCCCACCCCCTGCCTGGTTCCGGGCCTGGCAGGAAGTTACCTCTGCTCTCCGCTGGAGCGCTTCCTGGGCTCGGTCATCATGAGACGCCACCTGCAGAGGATCATCCAGCTAGAGCCCAACGTGAGTGGTGATCTGTGGTCGAGTCATCTCTGAGTTTAGTCCATCTCTGTCTTTCTTGTTTGGTGTCTGTGTCGCTCTCTCTGTCTTTCTTGTTTGGTGTCTCAGTGTCGCTCTCTCTGTCTTTTTTGCTCCTCTTCTGTCCCTTCCTCACTCACCCTCTGGCTTTTGTTTTCAATGTATTTCTGTCCTTCTCACATCTTCTTTCCCTCTCTCCATTTCATCCCTCCATCTCTCTCTCTCCATCTCATCCAGCTGGAGGCTAACGTGAGTGTTAACTCTGTCCTGAAACATCTGTTCATACCCTATCTCTCCTCAGCTTAACCGTCTATCTCTCATCCCATTTCTTCATCCCATTTCTTAATGTCAAATGAAGCCCAATTTACAGTGAAATCCTTACTTACAAGCCCTTAACCAACAATGCAGTTTTAAGAAAAGAATAAGTGTTAGTAAAAAATAGATAAGTAAAAAATTAAAGAGCAGCAGTAAAATAAAATAACAGTAGCGAGGCTATATACAGGGGGTACCGGTACAGAGTCAATGTGCGGGGGCACCGGTTAGTCGAGGTAATTGAGGTCATTTACATGTGGGTAAAGTTAAAGTGACTATGCATAGATAATAACAGAGTAGCAGCAGCGTACGGGAGTGGGTGGGGTCGGGGGGGCAATGCAAATAGTCTGGGTAGCCATGATTAGCTGTTCTGGAGTCTTATGGCTTGGGAGTAGAAGCTGTTAAAAAGCCTCTTCCTCTATGGTTTACACACACACCAAGCCCCTCCCCCTGCCTCTCAAGCCAACAAAGTTGAAAGATCACATCTTCCTCTCTGACAAGAGGTTTCAACTCGCTATTTGCATTTGAGGTTTGGTCTAACAGAATCGGTCATATGGACACCCAAACACATTGAGACATTATTTTACTGTAATTAAGGAGAAGTTAACTTGTCTAACGATGCCCTTTTTATTTCTCAACTACTCAAATTGCGTGCAGAGCAGACACTACTAAAACGAGAGTATCAATGAACATTGATTCTGAAAAATGTATGCTCAGTTTGTCATTGGGGTACCACGTACCGCTAGCAGCATTTTAGCCAAAGACTGTTATAATAGCTGTCTAGTCTGTGTTTTATAAATGTGCAATAAGCATAGAACACAATTATATAAGGAATTGGCAACTCGTTCTCATTCTGAGAAATAAGGTAGGCCACTTGATCTCAACATCTGAACAAAGTAGACAGGCTAACATGCTTTTCAAACAGTTGGAGGCAGACAGAAGGGTGTGTTCATAACAATTCAACTGTTCAACCTTGTTAGCTAGCAAATAGATCCAAGTTGGCTAAACTTGAAATATAAAGATTAGCTGGCTAATCACTAGCACGTCGGCTTGCAAGATTGTTGATGAGACCTGTGTAAATGTTTTATAGCCTAATGCCTGCTACAAGAAGTTAGTAATTTATTAGTGAATGTGTATTATACATGGTTCTAGTTAAATTTGTAGCAAAAAAGTGCATTTCCTAGACAGACTTGGAAGCCAGATCAGTGATTATGGCAAAAGAAGATCAGGTTAAACTATTTTGATAAAATCATTAAATTATTAGTGAGTTTTATGGTTGTGGAAGACTTTTATTTAGCCTACATATAACTTCACAAGCCCTGAATTCATTAGATTATTGCTGACTGTTTTAAATGCATTGTATTTTACCTTTAATTGTACAACAATGCTTATTTAGAGTAAACATTTTTTTTAAATAGAGATGGTTTTTAGGCCATATCGCCCAGCCCTAGTCTAATCACTTAATCTCTGTCTAACTCCTTGGTAGAAGCTCTCTGCAGGGCTGTCCCTTATCCCCACTGCTTTTCCCCAACCTTCAATCTCTTGAACCTTCAGCCCAAGCATTAGTAGATAGAGGCTAGTTTCCTTCCCCCATTAAAATGTAATCTTTCAAAAATGACATATCTCTCCATGTAGATGTGTTACTTTATATAGCTAATGTGGAACAATCTTTCTATTTTTCTTCTACTATACATTTTTACATTTACATTTTAGTCATTTAGCAGACGCTCTTATCCAGAGCGACTTACAGTTAGTGAGTGCATACATTTTTTAAATTATAATTTTTTCCATACTGGCCCCCTGTGGGAATCGAACCCACAACCCTGGCGTTGCAAACGCCATGCTCTATCAACTGAGCTACATCCCTGCCGGCCATTCCCTCCCCTACCCTGGATGACGCTGGGCCAATTGTGCGCCGCCCCATGGGTCTCCCGGTCGCGGCCGGCTACGACAGAGCCTGGATTCGAACCAGGATCTCTAGTGGCACAGCTAGTACTGCGATGCAGTGCCTTAGACCACTGCGCCACTCGGGAGGCAATAATAAACCTTCTCTCTCTCCTCCCCTCCTCCCTCTCTCCAGCTGTCTATTGTGAACTCAAACGAGCCGGGTGTGATCATGTTCAAGACGGAGGTGTTGAAGTGTCGCGTGGCGCTTAACCCAAAGACCTACCAGACCCTGCAGCTCAAAGTAACCCCCGAGAACACTGGGCCCTGGTCACAGGAGGAGATACAGGTCCTGGAGAAGTTCTTTGAGACTCGGGTAAGACCAGTGACTTGTACTAGACTAGTGACTAGCGTCTTTGGGTTCTTGAAAAATGCTATAAAACCTGTATATATATTTTTTTATTACACACTCATTAACCAGTATGCTAAATAACTCCACCTTTATCAGTATTTGTTGTTAGAACTGCAATCACTTAATGGTAAAATGTCAATGAAACAAAAGAGAATCGTGTGGCTTTTTATTATGCTTATTTATTGGTTAGAACAGTGTGGGCCTGTTGACAGCATTGAGTTCATTACGCTGAGTTCATTACAGCATTGGTGGTGTTCTCTTCACATTGGGAAGAGCAGGAAGCCACTGAAGGTGTCGTGGTTACTAGAAGTATCGTAGAGCATCCTGCCTGAAGGGAGACGCATGTAGACCACATCTCTTCCAGCTCTAAAGTCAATGCATTAGACATATACTTAAAATAGCCATGGTGGTGAAAGTATTCCTCATTGTCCATAATTCTCTGGTCATTATGGTTTAGGTATATATGAGTAAGATGACCCATGGCAGTAAATCTGAAGTAGTAGACTCCTCTCACTGATGTTGTGAAAATATCTGCATCAGAGAAAAGCAAGGAGCATTTTCTGTCTCTTTAAGACATGGTTACAGTGAGGGGAAATAAGTATTTGATCCCCTGCTGATTTTGTACGTTTGCCCACTGACAAAGACATGATCAGTCTATAATTTTAATGGCAGGTTTATTTGAACAGTGAGAGACAGAATAACAACAAAAAAATCCAGAAAAATGCCTGTCAAAAATGTTGTAATGTAAATTGATTTGCATTTTAATGAGGGAAATAAGTATTTGACCCCCTCTCAATCAGAAAGATTTCTGGCTCCCAGGTGTCTTTTTATACAGGTAACGAGCTGAGATTAGGAGCACACTCTTAAAGGGAGTGCTCCTAATCTCAGCTTGTTACCTGTATAAAAGACACCTGTCCACAGAAGCAATCAATCAATCAGATTCCAAACTCTCCGCCGTGGCCAAGACCAAAGAGCTCTCCAAGGATGTCAGGGTCAAGATTGTAGACCTACACAAGGCTGGAATGGGCTACAAGACCATCGCCAAGCAGCTTGGTGACAACAGTTAGTGCGATTATTCGCAAATGGAAGAAACACAAAATAACTGTCAATCTCCCTCGGCCTGGGGCTCCATGCAAGATCTCACCTTGTGGAGTTGCAATGATCATGAGAACGGTGAGGAATTAGCCCAGAACTACACGGGAGGATCTTGTCAATGATCACAAGGCAGCTGGGACCATAGTCACCAAGAAAACAATTGGTAACACACTACGCCGTGAAGGACTGAAATCCTGCAGCGCCCGCAAGGTCCCCCTGCTCAAGAAAGCACATATACAGGGCCGTCTGAAGTTTGCCAATGAACATCTGAATGATTCAGAGGAGAACTGGGTGAAAGTGTTGTGGTCAGATGAAACCAAAATCGAACTCTTTGGCATCAACTCATCTCGCCGTGTTTGGAGGAGGAGGAATGCTGCCAATGACCCCAAGAACACCATCCCCACCGTCAAACATGGAGGTGGAAACATTATGCTTTGGAGGTGTTTTTCTGCTAAGGGGACAGGACAACTTCACCGCATCAAAGGGACGATGGACGGGGCCATGTACCGTCAAATCTTGGGTGAGAACCTCCTTCCCTCAGCCAGGGCATTGAAAATGGGTCGTGGATGGGTATTCCAGCATGACAATCACCCAAAATACACGGCCAAGGCAACAAAGGAGTGGCTCAAGAAGAAGCACATTAAAGTCCTGGAGTGGCCTAGCCAGTCTCCAGACCTTAATCCCATAGAAAATCTGTGGAGGGAGCTGAAGGTTCGAGTTGCCAAACGTCAGGCTCGAAACCTTAATGACTTGGAGAAGATCTGCAAAGAGGAGTGGGACAAAATCCCTCCTGAGATGTGTGCAAACCTGGTGGCCAACTACAAGAAACGTCTGACCTCTGTGATTGCCAGCAAGGGTTTTTCCACCAAGTACTAAGTCAGGTTTTGCAGAGGGGTCAAATACTTATTTCCCTCATTAAAATGCAAATCAATTTTTGTTGTTATTCTGTCTCTCACTGTTCAAATAAACCTACCATCAAAATTATAGACTGATCATGTCTTTGTCAATGGACAAACGTACAAAATCAGCAGGGGATCAAATACTTTTTTCCCCTCACTGTATGCCGGGATTCAATTTTGATCGTGGGTTGTCGACAATGCAGCTTTTAATCACAATGTTCCCGCATTTGTGGAGCATTCACAGTAAACGCTGCAGATTTTGTGTTTTTGTACCCCGCTGATCTTAACTTTTTTTGTACATAATGTTTCGGACGTAGTTTACTGTGATCGAAAAGAGCTTCTGGACGTCAGAACAGCGATAACTAAGCTTGATTTTGATTAAGATTTCTACTACAACGAGTCGGTGGAGCACGACATACTGCTAACCCTGGACAAGTCCCTAATCCCAGACACTCTGAAGAGAAAGAGACGGTGATATAGAGGCCGATGTGTGGGCATAATACACATTTAGCTGGTTTTTCTATGCATTGGCAGGACAGAACGGCAGTAAGCTCAAGGGGGGTGGTGTGTGTCTCTTTTGTTAACAGCTGGTTGGCGATCTCTAATATATTAAGGAAGTCTCGATAAGCTGTAGACCATACTATTTACCAAGTTTTCATCTATATTTTTTGTAGTGGTCTATTTACCACCACAAACCGATGCTGGCACTAAGACCGCACTCAACCAGCTGTATAGGGCCAAAAGCAAACAAGAAAATAGTCATCTAGAGGCGGCGCTCCTAGTGGCCATTGATTTTAATGCAGGAAAACTGAAATCCATCTTACCTAATTTTTACTAGCATGTCACCTTTGCAACTAGAGGCGAATAAGCTCTAGATCACCTTTACTCCACACACAGAGATGCATACAAAGCTTCCCTTGCCCTCCATTTGGCAAATCTGACCATTACTCTATCCTCCTGATTCCTGCTTACAAGCCAAAAATCAAACAGGACGTACCAGTGACATGCTCAATACAGAAGTGGTCCGATGAAGTGGATGCTAAACTACAGGACTGTTTTGTTAGCAAAGACTGGAATATGTTCCGGGACTCATTCAATGGCTTTGAGGAGTTTACCACATCAGTCATCGGCTTCATTAATAAGTGCATCGACAACGTCGTCCCTACAGTGACCATATGTACTAAGGCTGAACGATTTTGGAAAATAATCTAATTGCGATTTTTTGCCCCCAATATTGCGATTGCGATTTAATATGCGATTTAATTTATTTATCCTTTTTCCCCTACAAAACATAATGAATGATTTAAATATGACCAACACAATAGTATATACATTTAGTGTGAAATGTTCTTTCCCATAGGCTGGGTCTATTTGTTAGAATTAAATTCAAACATGTATGACTTGAAATAAATGACATTTTTATTGAACTGCTCATTACAGAAACATCTGTGGCTTTGCCACTGTGCATTTAAATAATTTAAACAAAGGCATGAACTTTGTAAACACTGTGTGCAAAAGGTACAGTCTTAAGAAAAAAATAATTTTAAATTGTATGTATCTTACTGCTCCCAAGTCAGTAACATTTCACACAACTGAAACAAGGAATTTGCTTTGAAAATATTTTGTAAAATCAAAGTAAATAAAGTTATAAATAAAAAATGAGAAATGCACTTTTAATTTAGACAAACTATTTTTTATAAACGATTTGAATATTATAATATAAAATAGATGAGCCTCACTTATCTCAAGTACACAACAATAACACACCACACAGACTAAAGTTCACTACGAGTATGGCACTGCCAGCCATACTTATCCAACAGTTCTGTTCTCAGTGGCTCACAGGTTTTTTGCTAAGAAAACCAGAATATTGACTTTTTCTGGCTTCAAGGCTGAGCGAGTGCAAGTCACAATATTCCCTCCTGTGCTAAAAAGACGCTCTGAGGGAGCGCTTGTAGCAGGTACACAAAGATACTTGCGTGCCATGGTGCACAACTGTGGGTAGCTGATCTTGTGCACCCTCCACCAAGCCAATGGATCATCTTCTCCATCAATGGTAGGAGTCATCAGGTAATTGTTTATCTCTGCCTCTGCGACATCTTCAAGATTTACAGGCAAAGAAGGAGAGGCTGAACTGGTCTTGAAAAAACTGCCAAGAGACCTCTTCGTCTTTTCCCCCAAGGACTGTGCACTTTGAGGCATCTGAACAGTTTCAGTACGAGACCTCTTCTCCTATTAGATGAAAACAACAGCCATTAGTTTTCCAGTTAGATTTTACAGAAAATTTTTGTTTTTGTGAAATACATAATTATTTACCCAATGATATGTACTTTGTGCCAAGTCTACTATCTCTGTCTTCAGACGAGTCTTGATAGCAGGGATGTTGTCTGTACTGATGTACTGTATTTTGAACCTAGGGTCCAGGAAACAGGCAACATCCAAAAGCTCCTGGATGTTTGGGTCTCCATATTTGTTATTGAGGTATGCTAGGACTTTGGTTTTTATTGATTTAGTCAGGTCAGTGTCCTCAGCATCTTCAGCCAGGACTGATGTGGCAAAAAGGTGGAGAACTGGCTTGAGGTAGGAGATGCTTACATACTCCTCTCCAGAAAGAGCATCAGTAAACTCCAGTAGAGGATGCAGTGCCTTGTGAATCGACTCCAACACGTCAATATCCTGCCAGGTTGGGATAAGGGAGCGTGCATATCGATCTCCAGACAATACCTGAGAAATGGCTTTGGCCTGTTCAAGCACTCTGGCAATCATCATTTCTTTAGAACCCCATCTTGTTGGGCACTCCGTTATGAGGTTGTGCTCAGGGAGTTTGAGCTCTCTCTGTGCCTCCGTCAGGGCTGCTTTCTTCTTCCAACTGTGGGAAAAGTGCCCCACCAGCTTCCTGCACAGTGCTGTTGCCCTTGACACTCTGTCATCTTTGAGTGCATTTTCTAAAAGAAATAAAAAGTAGTGTATTACACACAATTTGAGTTTTGATACAAGGCTCTCACTATTACACACTCAAATTAGCTGTAATTCTGAAATACACACATCCACAACACATCCTCTCTCTCTCTCTCAATTCAAAGGGTCTTTATTTGCATGTCAATTCTCTCTCTCTTTCTCTCTCTCTCTCTCTCATAAACACTAAAAAAACATGTAAAAAACAAAAACAAGAAAAGAAAAAAAATGCAGGTGGGCATTCCACCACAGACAGACATATGATATAAGCAAGTAAAATGAATTTACATATTAGAAAAGGAGTGGAAGTATGAATTTATTTAATCCCATCCGATTTATATAATATCATTTATATATATTTGTATATTCAGCTTTACTAATCGACGCATCTCTCTCTCTCGCACTCGCGCACACACACACACACACACACACACACACAAACACACACACACACACACACACACACACACACACACACGATAACTTACCAATGGCAAGATGTAATCTGTGGCCAAAACATTGGAGCCTCGTCCATTCATTAAGCCGCGCAGCAAGCACCATATTCGACGCGTTGTCCGTCGTGATGCAGACGTGATTCTCCTCGTGGAGATCCCAGCTGACAAGCCCTTCTCTCAGGCCGGCTGCAATATTTTCCCCTGTGTGATCGTCTGGGAAGTAGGTAGTTTGTAGGCAGCGAGCTCGGAGGTTGAAATCTTCATCAATAAAATGGACTGTAAGACTCTGGTACGGCTCAGCTGTGCGGCTTGACCACATATCAGTAGTGCTAGCAAAAAACTCCACCGTTTTAAGTTCCGCGGCGACTTTCTCTTTGCACTTTTTGTACAGCTCCGGTATGGCAGTCTGACTGAAGTATGTGCGGGAGGGTATACTGTAACGTTTATCAAGCGTATGTATTAATGCCATGAACCCAGGCTTGGTCACCGTGCTGAGAGGCATCATATCTTTGGCTATGAACTCGGTTATTGTCCGAGTGATTTCTCCGTGCCGTTTTGAATTACGTTCATACGGAGTGACACTTTCGAACATTTCTGTCAGTGATCCCTGTCTTGAGGTATTTGGCTTGTCTCGCGCACTGATGCTCGGCATTTTGGTCATACAACTGTCATGCATTGATTTGTGGTATTTTTTTAAGTGCTGAAACAGGTTTGTAGTGTTACCCCGTGAAGTAGCAATCGGAGCACGGCATGCTCTGCACAACACCTGACGCTGCTCAGCATCTTCTTTTTTAAAACCAAAATAGTTCCACACCACCGACGTGCTGTTCCTCTTCGATATTAAAGTATCAGCTGTGTCAGTTTCTGACTGTTCCGTCGAGCAAGAGGCCATTGCGCTGGACAGCATGAAAAGTCGCGTCACGTGACCACCTCAAATCGCGCACGTTGCGATTAGAAAATCGCGTTCAGTCAAATCGCGATATTATCGCGAATGCAATTAATCGTTCAGCCCTAATATGTACATATCCCAACCAGAAGCCATCGATTACAGGCAACATCCTCACCGAGCTAAAGGCTAGAGCTGCCGCTTTCAAGGAGCGGGACACTAACCCGGACCCTTATAAGAAATCCCGCTACGCCCTCTGATGAACCATCAAACAGGCAAAGCATCAATACAGGACTAAGATCGAATCCTACTACATCGGCTCTGACACTCGCCGGATGTGGCAGGGCTTGCAAACTATCACAGATTACAAAGAGAAACCCAGCCACAAGATGCCCAGTGACGCGAGCCTACCAGACGAGCTAAATGCCTTCTATGCTAACACTGAACAATGCGAGAGCACCAGCTGTTCCGGACGACTGTGTGATCACACGCTCCATAGCCGATGTGAGTAAGACCTTTTAAACAGGTCAACCTCTCCCTGACCCAGTCTGTTATACCTACATGTTTCAAGTAGACCACCATAGCCCCTGTACCCAAGAACGCGAAGGTAATCTGTCTAAATGACTATACTCCCTGTTCACCCACGACTGCGTGGCCGTGCAAGACACTAACACCATCATAAAGTTTGCTGATGAAATGACGGTGGTAGGTCTGATCACAGCGGAGTGAGGAGACGAGGAAACGGCCCTTGCCTTAATTGTCTAAGAAAGTTGAGGAGAGAGGCAACACCAACTGAATTAGCTCTATAATCATAGCCTAACTGTTAAACGTGCCTGGCTTTTAAATCATCCATATATACAGTACCAGTCAAAAGTTTGGACACACCTACTCATTCAAGGGTTTTTCTTTATTTTTCACTATTTTCTACATTGTAGAATAATAGTGAAGACATCAAAACGATGTAATTACACATATTGGAGAACCACGTAGTAACCAAAAAAGTGTTAAACAAATCAAAATATATTTTAACTTATAGATTCTTCAAAGTAGCTGGCACTCTTCTACTGGCGTTTCTTCATGTTCTGCATCAGATAGTGTTTCAGATCGTCCTCCCAATGTTCAAAGTGGATGGCCCTTGATAATTTCTCTCACCTGAGCCACCACTGTCCTTTAAGAAAATACCAACATTTCTAAGACAAATGTCAAAGAGCATAACAATACACTTGTTGAAACCATTTTGCACATTTGCTTATACTCCCTTATCATACTGGCGACCTCACCGCAGAGTTACTGGGTCAGGGAGTTAGAGAGCTAACCCTTAGGGAGAAATCAGGACCATACAGCAAACCCCATCTGGTGAGATTTGTATCGAAAACAAAGACAAGAACAACCAAAACAACAACAGCAATACACTTCTTCATATTATAATTAAATCTCACCCAATGTCTGTATCATTTCTAGTGAGGTTGATCAGGCCTCACCAGAAAGTCAGGACAAAGGTCATTTAACACCATTAAGTATTTTCTTTCCCTGTTCTTTCCCTGTACTTCTGAAACCATTTCAAACATTTCCATCATTCTGCTTACCTGGTTTACAACCACACAATAAATAAAACACGGTATTAACACCACTAACAAATATTCATAATCTGTGAGTTGTGTATGTGTGTGTGTGGTAAAACATAGGGCAAAAACACAAACAAATGGCTTACTTACTTATTTGGGAGCTCCCTCTACGGCTGGATCCGGATACCTTTATAAAACTGCTGAATTTCACTAACTGTTCTCCCAAGACAACAACCTCGAGAAACATTTCAAAGAGAGAGAAAATAAACGTTTTGTTAGTCCAAACAATTTAAAATTCGAATTCTTACTTTCCAATTAACTTCCCGTTTCCTTTGTTACCTTCACTAGTCTACATATCTGTTACCTTCAACTCAGAAAGCCCTCTGTCTTTCCGTCTAACATTACTTTACCAGGTGAACAAAAAGTTTTAAATTATAGACAAAACATGATCATTTCTGTTCACAGGGAGGCCACTGTCCTCCCTCCATTCATTAATCGTTTGTTTTAATCCATCCCAATGTTTATGTACCCTTTATGTAGTCTATACAGTATGAAAAATGTATGCACTCACTAACTGTAAGTCGCTCTGGATAAGAGCGTCTGCTAAATGACTAAAATGTAAATATACTACACTTAGACATGGAGGCTAACGATCTACTCCCGTATATGACTGGTCTCTCTTTTCCCCCATGATTTTACGTAACCACCGCACTCCAATGCCCTTCATGTTTATGAACAAACATTTTAAAAGGTAATTTTAGGTTTGGCAACCCCAATGCTGCTGCCTGACACAATTGCTTTTTCAAAACTATACAAACAATTACTCACAATATTAACTCCACTCTAATCTCTTGTGACCCCTCCTCCCTTTCGTCAATTCTATAAATCTATTTCAGAATAAGACGGAATAAAGTGTCTCACAAGATAAATAAAAAAACAAGGTTTTCTGAGCTTGCAAGCAGTGTTTGGTCTGGTAATTTTAACTTGTTACCTTTTTAGAATCCATTCCCCT
Source organism: Coregonus lavaretus (assembly GCF_964263955.1). NCBI lineage: Eukaryota > Metazoa > Chordata > Actinopteri > Salmoniformes > Salmonidae > Coregonus > Coregonus lavaretus. The sequence goes on along the minus strand of NC_140003.1, from coordinate 40,878,800 downwards.
GGCATTTCGCATAGATTCTTCCAACCCCAAAATTGGTTCCACACCCATCGCCGTGTAACATTATCTGGGTATTGTTACTGGTCCTATGGTCAGAGACATGGTTAGTAGTCGTATCGCTTTTGATTCTGCCTGTTACCCTGCTGAATGTAAATACTTTTACCTTGGGGTAAATGTAGCCTATTTCGAGCTCCCTTGCCCCGCTACACTCACACTTCCAACGGCCCCACACCTAAAACAGGGATCTATCGTTCTACCCTTTGGTATTTTTCCGCTACCCCCGCAATATCCGTTTCGATAACAGGTTTCAAACCTGCCATCAAAGCATAAGTACACATTCTATCAACATACTCACATACCCAAGCTGTGTTCGAATACCCATACTAACATACTGTATACTACATACTTAATGAGTGTATATACTACATACTATCAATTCATTTTAGTATACTGTAAATGAATGGTAACCTTTCAGTTGAGCTTCGCTTGTCTACCGGAAGTTGATGCTGTTGCTATGCAACCTCTTGCTAGCTTGTTAGCATAACAAATGACTAGCTAGACAGCTTACGACTTCGTAAATTCAGACTGTTCAGAGCGCACACTGCCCGCTCAGGCCGATGAGTAGGATTGATCCGAGCGTTCTGACCTCACAACGGCATTCAAGCACCCAAGCTAACTGGCTAGCTTGCTAGCTACTTCCAGACACAAATGAGAGAACACCTCACTCTGACCATTTTACTCGCCCTAGCAGAGCTGGTTAGGCTGTTTTCATGTTATCCAGAGCGTTGGTGACTGTAACTGTGCTGCTGGCAACAATTTAATTATGCTTTTATGCTGACGTTTACTGCCCCCGGCCATATTCAACGGGTGTTGAGTGTTCGTAAATTCAACAGTTATTCTGCGCTCTGGCACATTCAGACGAGAGTGCTCTGAAATCGGAATAGATAGCCAGAGCGAATTTACGAACGCACCTGAATTAACAATGTCCATTGCGAACGCACAACGACTATACCATTTAGCTAAGCTAAGAATGACGTGAATAAATGAAGTCAATAAACGTTTGCTCGTTAGATAGCATATAGTTAATATACTGGCAAGTTTGATGTATTAGTAGCCAACTAACGTTAGGTAGCTAGCTAACATATATTACCGGTACATACTGCTGTAATGATATGCTATGCGGTTCATAAGGATAGCGTAACTAATAAATTGTCAGGCAACATAATGTGTAACGTAACTTATTTGAAAAGTCTTTACTTTATAACATTGCTCAACATTTTCTTAACATTTGTCATAATTAGTTAAAGCAATGAATTTATATCCGCTCTCGTTGGACTTCGGATAGATAATTTCCGCCGTTTTCTTCAAATCTGAAAACGTTGTGAAGCCATGCCCATTTTCTGAAGAATTGCATTATGGGCCCTAAAAGCACGGAAATAGTGTCCGCTGCTTGTATACTTCAAATTTTGCCGACTGTAGTACGACATCCGGGAACATTTGGCATACTAACTATCCATACTATGACCAATAAGCATACTACATACTCAATTTACGTAAAAAAATAGTATGATTTGTGCAGTTATGCTAAGTATATAAAGTAGTTTTGGTTTTATCGGTTTTGCTTTTCTTGTTGATAGAACGCTAACATCAAAACGCTGGTGTATTGAGATTCTGATTTGTATTTTATGTCATTGTGCCAACTCACAATAGCATCTCTGAATTCTTTATTAGTTTGGAATTTTCCGTCAGCGGGGAAATGCTGCCGTTACAAGCGCCATGCTCTACCAATTGAGCTACAGAGGCCTCTGGCTTTGCTATAGTTTACCTCTTCTATTCCCACACAGTGCAGCCAGTTGGGCCTGATAGGATCCATCGTTCGTCCATAATATAAATCTCTCGTCAATACACACACATACTCAGGAAACAAAAACAAACACACAAAACAAACAGTATTTGGTTAGGAACGTCTTCCTTTCTTATAATTTAAAAAGAGTAATTTCTTCTCCATCAAAATATTTTTTAATTACTCGATGTAATTTTAAATGTTGTACCCACATGGTAGTTCCTCCTATGCACATTTCTGTGTAGGGTTTAAATGTATAGCTGGTTTCCCAATCATAACCAACTGTCTTTTACAATGTTTTTCTAACCTGCAGGAATATTTTTTTACTTCTATATTAGGATCCGAGTTCGGAATGACATGACACATGCATTTACATCTCACGATAGTAACGCATGGCATATTACTTTAGGACCTTGTCCTGGAACACTTTCATCAGGACCCTGTGCTGGTATCTCTAACACACGTGACCTATTCCCAGAACAGGATTTTCTAAAAGTTTACTTTCCCCAATTGGAGGTTGCATTTAAGAAAATCACTCTCACCCTTAACTCTGTCTGTTCGGGATGGTGTATACGTCCACTGATGCTCCCTGCCGGGTCTGAGGCGGGTCCCTTTCTGCTCCGCTTAATCGGAGTGTGGGCTCCCTGAGCCACGTCTACTGTAGCCCCCCTGCACGGTTAACCTCTGTTTCCACGGGAGCGATCAGCAGGCGGAGTTAGCCATCCCATCCTCGTCGCCAAATTGTTGTGGAAATTCTAAAGAGAGACTGTAGATTCTTAAAACAACAACTTTATTATAAGATTTGCAAAAAATGGAGCCGTTAACAATCACTCAATGCTGCAGAGTTAAGAGCCCAACGAACAGAGTTGGCTCTCTGCTTTTATAGAAAGTACAACATCTTTGTCTTCGTGGCAGTTTAGCAGATGTGTGGAAAAAGGGGCAGAACAGAGTGTGTAAAAGGCGATTGGTTTGTCTGTACAGATTAAGATCGCACGAGTGCTCAACCATCTAACTCCATTTGTCATAGTTCAAACTATAATGTGCTCCTTCCTGCAAGTTTCCATACAGCTGACTTCCAGCAGATGGTAAAACCACGGGATGTGTCACATGCTGCGGTCGCACCCAAGCGGATCTTAGCTATACGCCCAGTGGTGGCTCAGGTGAGAGACATTATCAAGGGCCATCCACTTCGAATATGTGCCATTGGAAGGACGACCTGAAACACTATCTGAAGCAGAACATTAAGAAATGCCCTTGAAGAATCTATGCTACTTTGAAGAATCTAAAATGTTAAATATATTTTGATTTGTTTAAAAACAAAATTGGTTACTACATAATTCCATATGTTATTTCATAGTTTTGATGTATTCACTATTATTCTACAATGTAGAAAATAGTAAAAATAAATAAAAACCCTTGAATGAGTAGGTGTCCAAACTTTTGACTGGTACTGTATATGTACATACATACATACATACAGTGCATTCGGAAAGTATTCAGACACCTTTTCTTTTTCCACATTTTGTTACAGCCTTATTCTAAAATGGATGTTACTTTTTTTTTCTTTTTCTGATTAATCTACACACAATACCCCATAATGACAAAGCGAAAAATAAAAAAATAAAAACGTATTTACGTAAGTATTTAGACCCTTGGCTATGAGACTTGAAATTGAGCTCAGGTGCATCCTGTTTCCATTGATCATCCTTGAGATGTTTCTACAACTTTATTGGAGTCCATCTGTGGTAAATTGAATTGATTGGACATGATTTGTCCCACAGTTGACAGTGCATGTCAGAGCAAAAACCAAGCCATGAGGTCGAAGGAATTGTCCGTAGAGCTCCGAGACAGGATGGTGTCGGCACAGATCTGGGGAAGGGTACCAAAAAATGTCTGCAACATTGAAGGTCCCCAAGAACCCAGTGGCCTCCATCGTTCTTAAATGGAAGATGTTTGAGCTGGCCGCCCGGCCAAACTGAACAATCGGGGGAGAAGGGCCTTGGTCAGGGAGGTGACCAAGAACCCGATGGTCACTCTGACAGCGCTCCAGAGTTCCTCTGTGGAGATGGGACAACCTTCCAGAAGGACAACCATCTCTGCAGCACTCCACCAATCAGGCCTTTATGGTAGAGTGGCCAGACGGAAGCCACTCCCCAGTAAAAGGCACATGACAGCCCGGTTGGAGTTTGCCAAAAGGCACCTAAAGGACTCTCTGACCATGAGAAACGATATTCTCTGGTCTGATGAAACCAAGATTGAACTCTTTGGCCTGAATGCCAAGCATCACGTCTGGAGGAAACCTGGCACCATCCCTACGGTGAAGCATGGTGGTGGCAGCATCATGCTGTAGGGATGTTTTTCAACGGTAGGGACTGGGAGACTAGTCAGGATCAAAGGAAAGATGAACGGAGCAAAGTACAGAGAGATCCTTGATGAAAACCTGCTCAGGACCTCAGACTGGGGCGAAGGTTCACCTTCCAACAGGACAATGACCCTAAGCACACAGCCAAGACAATGCAGGAGTGGCATCGGGAGAAGTCTCTGAATGTCCTTGATTGTCCCAGCCAGAGCCCGGACTTGAACCCAATCTAACATCTCTGGAGAGACCTGAAAATAGCTGTGCAGCGACGCTAACCATCCAACCTGACAGCGCTTTAGAAGAATGGGAGAAACTCCCCAAATACAGGTGTGCCAAGCTTGTAGTGTCATACCCAAGAAGACTCAAGGCTGTAATCGCTTCAACAAAGTACTGAGTAAAGGCTCTGAATACTTATGTAAATGTCATATTTCAGTTTTTTGCAAAAATCAATCTAAAAACCTGTTTTTGCTTTGTCATTATGGAGGTTTGTGTGTAGATTGAGGGGGGGGAAAACAATTTAATCCATTTTAGAATAAGGCTGTAGCGTAACAAAATGTGGAAAAAGTCAAGGGGTCTGAATACTTTCCGAATGCACTTTATGTCTCTGACGGAAAACGTGGAACTAAAGCCAAGAACTCTGATAAAGAGTAACGCTGGGTGAACTGACCTCATAGCAGGTCATTTGAATCTGAAGCTGGAAAAGGCTATGGGAAAGCTGAACCTGTTAATTGGTTGGAGGTCTCTCTCTACCTTCATAAAGTGCAGGAATATACAGCTCTGGAAAACATTAAGAGACCACTGCAAATGTTTCTTAAATCAGCATATCTACATGTATGACAGCCATTCCATTCCAGTGTCTGTTGAATTCCAACACAGGCACACCTCATTCTACTGAATTAGGTACTGATTAGGTGATCGCCTGAACCAAATGTTATTTAACGAGGAAAAGTATAAAAACCACTGCTGTGGTCATCACTATCCTCTTGCAATAGGACCAGCAGGATGGCAAAAACAGTGCTAATAGTACCTCAAAAGTAATATTAATCAAAAAATAACTATTGACCATGCCAAAAGAGTTGAAAAGGAAAGTTTTGATTGAGGAAAAGAAGGGTTCAATTCTGGCTTTACTGGCAGAGGGATACAGTGAGCGTCAGGTTGCTTCCATCCTTAAAATGTAAAAGACAGCGGTTCATAAGAACAAGGTCAAGCAGCAGACATTGGGGACAACAAAGCTACAGACCGGCAGAGGGCGAAAACGACTCTCTACTGACCGGGATGACCGCCAACTCATTCGAATGTCACTCAACAACCGTAGGATGACATCGAGTGACCTACAAAAAGAATGGCAAACGGCAGCTGGGGTGAAGTGCACGGCGAGGACGGTTCGAAACAGGCTCCTAGAAGCAGGGCTGGAGTCGTGCAAAGCTAGAAAAAGCCCTTCGTCAATGAGAAGCAAAGAAGAGCCAGGCTGAGGTTTGCAAAAGACCATAAGGATTGGACTGTAGAGGACTGGAGTAAGGTAATCTTCTCTGATGAGTCCAATTTTCAGCTTTGCGCAACACCTGGTCGTCTAATGGTTAGATGGAGACCTGGAGAGGCCTACAAGCCACAGTGTCTCGCACCCACTGTGAAATTTGGTAGAGGATTGGTGATGATCTGGGGGTGCTTCAGCAAGGCTGGAATCGGGCAGATTTGTCTTTGTGAAGGACGCATGAATCAAGCCACGTACAAGGTTGTCCTGGAAGGACACTTGCTTCCTTTTGCTCTGACATTGTTCCCCAACTCTGAGGATTAGTTTTTCCAGCAGGACAATGCGAGTCACAGCCAGGTCATTCAAGGTGTGGATGGAGGACCACCAGATCAAGACCCTGTCATGGCCAGCCCAATCTCCAGACCTGAACCCCATTTGAAAACTTCTGGAATGTGATCAAGAGGAAGATGGATGGTCACAAGCCATCAAACAAAGCCGAGCTGCTTGAACTTTTGCGCCAGGAGTGGCATAAAGTCACCCAACATCATTGTGAAAGACTGGTGGAGAGCATGCCAAGACGCATGAAAGCTGTGATTGAAAATCAGGGTTATTCCACCAAATATTGATTTCTGAACTCTTCCTGAGTTAAAACATTAGTATTGTGTTGTTTAAAAATGAACATGAACTTATTTTCTTTGCATTATTTGAGGTCTGACAACAATGCATATTTTTTGTTATTTTGACCAGTTGTCATTACAATATTTTTTATTTGGAATTTGGAAGAAATGTTGTCAGTAGTTTATAGAATAAAACAAAAATGTTAATTTCACCCAAACACATACCTAATAAATAGTAAAACCAGATAATTTTTGCAGTGGTCTCTTAATTTTTCCTAGAGCTGTATGTGTGTGTTGTGTACTGTTAGGCTCTGCCTGAAAAGTTAAATGACTCACTCTTTCCTCCCCACGTCCTTTTTCTCTCCCTGTCCCTTTATCCTCCCCCCTCCCTCCTCCTCTCTCCAGGTGGCTGGCCCACCATTCAAGTACAACACGCTGAATGCCTTCACCAAGCTGCTGGGGGCCCCTACCAACATCCTCAGGGACTGTGTCCGCATCATGAAGCTTGAACTGGTGAGGTCCTTTTCCTCTGGCTGTGTGTGTGTGAGAGAGAGAGAGAGAGAGAGAGATATATGTGTAATGATTGTGTAGCTCTCTAACTTCTGTCCTCTCTCTCAAGTTCCCTGACCAGGCCACCCAGTTAAAGTGGAATGTCCAGTTCTGTCTGACCATCCCCCCCAGCGCCCCTCCCATTGCACCCCCAGGAACCATCGCTGTGGTGCTCAAGTCCAAAATGCTCTTCTTCGTAAGTACTGGTTTTCCCCTGCTTGCTAGTTTTATTAATTAATTAAAGCAGTTGATTGGCCAAAGTGTCCACTCACCTGTTGTCCCTTAGTCGGAGTCAGTCTCTGTTTGCTGGCTTTCATCCTTCCCCTGTAATGTAGTTTAGTCAGTTGTCATAGCTGCATATCAGTTAGGTAGGGCGGCAGGTAGCTTAGTGGTTAAGAGCGTTGTGCCAGTAACCGAAAGGTCGCTGGTTCTAATCCCGAGCCGACTAGGTGAAAAATCTGTCTGTGCCTTTGAGCAAGGCACTTAACCCTAATTGCTCATGTAAGTCGCTCTGGATAAGAGCGTTTGCTAAATGACTAAAATTTTTTAAAAATGTAGGTGTCACAACCTATCTTACAATTCCATTGAAGTGCACTGAAGTTGTGACATAACTAACCCTGTACTCTCCCTGTATTCTCCCCTTCAGCTCCAGCTGACCCAGAGGCTGACGCTGCCCCAGGAGCCGGTCAACATCATTGTTCCCATCGTATACGACATGGCCACAGGCCTGACCCAGCAGGCTGACATCCCCAGACAACACTCCTCCTCTGGGGCAGCAGCACTTATGGTCTCCAACATCCTCAAGAGGTTCAGCGAGCTGCACCCAGCACGACAGGGTCAGTGGGATTTTCTGCACACAGAAATAGAAGATAGACTGAAATATTTGATTGGGACTCTGACAGAAAAGCTAGAAATACAACATTGGTTTAGATGTTTTTTTTTTCTTCGTATTATATTGATGTTTTTGTCTCCTCAGGTGAGTGCACTATCTTTGCCTCAGTTCACGAGCTCATGGCCAACCTCAACCTGCCCCCTGGTGGTCGCCAGTAGCAACCGCACCTCCCTAGCCGGAAACGGAAACGGAACCAGAACCGGAACACGACTCAATACGGTTCCATTCTGGAACAGGGAAAGGTTCCTTTCTGGAGTCTCATGAACAGGAGATGACGTGTGCCCACTGGATTTCCTAATGCAACATATCTCCTCTCTGCCTCAGCCAACTGACCTAAAACTGATGTACAGTTAGTTATTTTGTCAAAAAAGGGAGCAGAATTATGCAGAACCATCAGTTTTTATTCTTGATAAAGAACACATTAATGACCCAAATAAAGGAACAACTGCAGGTGTGAGTGTATCTTGAAAGAGAGACAAGTATTCATTGTAAGAAGAACTTCAAAAATATTTTTATTTTTTTCCTCCAGATGCACTTCTTATCAAAGGATTCACAAATTAAGAATATAGGTGTTTACCTAAAGATGCACATTGTTGTATATTTCAGCATTGAAAAGGATAATAAGCCAGTTGGATGAGTAGGACTTTTGCTAGAGCGTGAATTCACATTCGTTCTTTTTTTATAACGCAAGATATCAATACTGTTGTGGTACTGGGGCTGTATTCTATCTTAGTACACTATTTAAATGTCTTATTCCCTTGATGTCAAACCTAGTCCCTTCCTAGTTCAAACGGGTCACTTTGAACACTGTAAAACTGTGACAAACTTTATAAGCCAGCTGTATTGTATTATGACTGCTTTTGAGTCCTGAATGAAGATCCAGTCTGTCTTTGATTACTATTTAATAAACCAATTTAAAAAATGATTTGGTTTTGTCAATTTGTGTATTTTTTTTATTTTTATTTTTAAGTCCATTCTCTGTGGTGATTCACAATGAGACTGAAAGCTGCTGGATCGAAAATGGGCGTTATATATATGTACTGAACAAAAATATAATATAAGATTTTGTACGTTTGCCCACTGACAAAGACATGATCAGTCTATAGTTTTAATGGTAGGTTTATTTGAACAGTGAGAGACAGAATAACAACAACAAAATCCAGAAAAATGCATGTCAAAAATGTTATAAATTGATTTGCATTTTAATGACGGAAATAAGTATTTGACCCTCTCTCAATCAGAAAGATTTCTGGCTCCCAGGTGTCTTTTATACAGGTAACGAGCTGAGATTAGGAGCACACTTTTAAAGGGAGTGCTCCTAATCTCAGCTTGTTACCTGTATAAAAGACACCTGTCCACAGCTCTTCTCACTGTGACTACCATAGACCTGTGTCTAATGTCCCTTTTTATTTATCCAGGGGCAGAGATTATTATCCAGTACATAGAGCACCTGCCAGAACCTATCCCACAGCTGGAAGTACTAATACATCACAGGAAGCTGCTGAGGGGAGAACCACTTAAGATGCCACCAACCTCCTGTTTAGCACATATAATAACAATGTCACATCTGTTGACCTATGTATATTCTCAAGTATTTTTAGGAGATGTTCAATTTTTTCATTAATGTGATTTTTCAATGTTGTGAAAGATGTCTGGTTTTCCCAGGACTATCTGGACATGCTGGGTATGTTCCTCATCCAGGGCAGCCCAGTAGACATGCTGGAGAAACCCTCAATGGACGGTAGGGTCAGGGGTTAGAACAGCCCAGTGGAGATTCCCCTATTGATGGGTTAAGGGGTCAGTTCAGTTCATCTTTATTTAAACAGGATGGTCCACGCCACTCAGCAATACTTGTCCCAATAAGGGGTTTGGGAGCCCTAACAGACCAAGCACTGACACACCTGATTCAACTAATCATGGGGCTCGATTCAATCCGTAGCGCTGAAGATCCGCACTGTAGTGCGATTTAAATGTAAAGATGATTTCCGATTGAGCCGACATATGCAGCGTTTACAGTGAATGCAGTCTCCGTGAACGCGGGAACATTGCCTTTAAATTTCTGTTGTGCTGTAGTTTGGCTCTTCAGCGCTATGGAATTAATTGAGCCCATGCATGGTCTTCAATTTAAACCACAATTATTTGAACCAGGTATGTTAAAGCTGGTCTGGAACAAAACCTGCCCTTCAGGGCCAGAGTTGCCCATACACCGTTTGCCAGTGATTTAGGAACTTTATCTTACATACATGTGTTGCAGCAAGTGCTCTGCTCATTCCAAGGCTTCCAGCCGATGTCGGTCCTGAAGAAAGAGTTTGAGGCCATCTTCAGAAGACGTCTCTGGTGGCAGAGGAGGGCTCCAGGCTGGAGCCTCAGCTCTCAGCACACCACATCAGCTGGTGAGAGCAGAAGCTCCTGCTCTACTTCATGGACTGCATTAATTCATCACTGTTTCCATAACCCAAACCCAGTTGTGATTCATCAGTTTAATGTTATAACTTTACTGTGACAATCATACTCTGCTTTCTTGGAATACTTATGTTTGTGTGTGTGTGTGTGGGGGGGGGGTGTATGTCTGCCCCTACAGGATATTGGAGCTTAAAGAAATCAGTATAAAGTCGAACAGCGACCTCACTACCAGAGGAGCTCCCTGAAGACACAAGTCCAGCCATTACTTTTGTGTCCTAGCTATGACATCACACCTGACCTCCACCTGGCTGCTTCACGACACATAACAATGTGTTACCTACCAACCTGTGGAGAGGAGGGTCAACATTTTATAAATGTTTTGAATTTATTTCCAACAGACCCAGACAGTGAATAAAAAATGATGTTACAAGTGTATTGGGGAAAGGTGGGTTGGGGCAGTGTGTAAACTGAGAAGTATAGATGGGTTAGCTGACAATGTCACGGAAACAGTGTTGTGATTCTGGATGGATAGATAAGCTAGGAACAATGACAAGAAACTGCGATGTGGGGAATCATGACTAATTTCAGCTAGTTTAATCTTGTTACTGATACCATGTCTTGTTTTGATGGATTTCATATCAATGCTAATATTGCTAAAATTATCTAGCTAGCAAACCAACAACTGTAACAATGTATTTGAGAGACAAGTGCTCATTGTGCTAATGTATTTATATAGTTTACGCATTGTCAACAATCTATGCCAACACCGTCTGTTGTGCCCAATAGATGCTCACACTTCTATAATAAGAGTCTGGTAGAAGCAGATGGTCAATCCAGTTCAAAAGGCAGGGTGGCGAGGTCAGAGCAGATTCCCTACTATCTCTTGATTGAAGTTTCAGCGCGGCATATATAGCTTGTTGCATTTCACAAAATGACTTTTCCACAAAATGATAACAATGCTTTGCTAAAACAAATGTTTCCATCTTTTGATTATTTGTCAAATTTGTCCACAAAGTCACTTTCACGACTGATTTTGAAGAAATCCATAAGCGCGGCACAAGGTCAGTTGACAAACAACATCCTCAAGCAACAGTTTATCATAAAACAAGACATCAGGGGAGAGCGCGAACGCAGTCCCCCACATTCAGAAATTATGCAATCAAGATTTCCACATTTTGGAACTTCGCATGAGTCAGCACAGCCAGAGCACAAAGGCTTGAGCCTCGCCCTGGGTGAACCGCCTTATTGATCACAGTATCTCCCTTGCCAGGTAAGTATGAGTTGTACACGTCGGTGGAGGGCAGGTCTTTCCAGTGCCAACCTTTTCGGCTGACGGTAACCACTTTTAGTTTAATAATATTCCACAAAGTCACTTTCACAACTGATTTCAATTATAAGCGCAGCACAAGGTCAGTTAATGCACAACAATCTCAAGCAACAGTTGATCATTAAACAAGACATCAGGGGAGAGCACGAACGCAGTCCCCCACTACCAGAAATTATGCAATCGAGATCTCCACATTTGGGAAATCCCCATTCGCATTCCGCGTAAGAGGTCGAGTCTACAGTAGCGCAACGACTGTAGACGACTGTAGACGACTGTAGACAGTTACGCGTTCTGATTGGTCTAGAGTCTATAGTCACTGTAGACTCTAGACCAATCAGAACGCGTAACTGTCTACAGTCGCTTGCGTCACTTGAAAAAAAATCTCATTAGCAGCCTCGCAAAAATCGCATTAGCCCCGTATTTGGACCCGACTTTCGCTCATTACTTTATTCGTATATCATTCATTGTCTTGGGATTTGGTGGAAGTTATCTGAGACCCTTGGAGACCTTAACCAACGTTTTTGTTTTGTGCGAATTGGTCTAGTTTTTCTCTTGATGAAAACGCATCTTTTCACTGGCTTGTGGAAAACGATGTGGGCTACTTGAAGTAGTAAGTATATTATATTTAATACCATTGGAGGCAATGCATTTATTATACAATTTTAATGGCATGCTTATAATAAATGGCAGTATACTTGACAAGCACAGATCAGAGGAGACCACTCAACATAGGGAGGGAGAGAGAGTGAACCAGGGAGTGAACATGATTCCAGGTACACAGGTGTATTCTCTATACTTGTAACAAATTAAATATGTGACCCTGTCATTAAGCAATAATGACAGGAGAGGGGGTGCGATTGTACTGAATATATCACAGCTGTGATTTGGATATAGCTTTAATACAACCATTCTACAATTGCCATTTATTAGTTAACAGTAATAAGCCACAACAGATTATGATTTGTTTCTTTTTTTAATCATTTATTTTCCTCCGCCAACACAAAAAGATCTGCAACTGGACTTCGGACTTGACTTTTGCCAAGCAACACAAACAAAACATTTATTAGAACACCTGTAAAGCGGAGTGATACATGTAGTTAAAAGTCCCCGTGCAGTAACGCTCAATATAGGAACTCATGGAATGCCCATTGTCCAATCAAACTAATTAGTTGAAAAAGTGGAACTAACTGTTGTATAATACCTTCAATTTTGATTTTCAGGTCCCCACTGTGCAGCACGGCCCTATCAGGTTTACCTGATCAGTGGCATTGCACGGTGGAACTCTGACAGGAGCGGGGATGCCGTGTTTGGTGGCAAAGGACGGCACCACAGGACCTATTCGGCGCCGCTGATTGATCGCCTCAACGCTCGCTGTCAGCAGCTGTTCGGAGAGACTGTGGAGGAGAATTTCCGGGCCCCTGCTGATGTCTCTTCCAACGAGCTGCTCGGGTAGTAACTGTTCAGCCAGAGCACGGGGGAATCTGGGCCCTTCTCTCTTCAGGACATTGTCAACGATGGACCTGGTCCAGAAGAGGAGGTGCTCCGACCTGGGCAGCCTGATCCAGATGACGCAGACGAGGCGTACCAGAGCGATGTGGAGGCACACGACCGTGCGCTGGATGCCGTCCTGCCCCACATCACACTCACCAGCGACGAAACCGCCACTGTTCACCCTCCGGCCTTTGTGAGTAGCCGTGTGTCTGCTAGAATGAAATACAATGCACCAGTTACTGAAAAAGACAACATATTTGAACTTACCACATTCATATGGCTTTTTCTTTTACAGGAGGATGCCTGCAGTCCAAACCCTCTTCCTGGCTTTCCTAAGTTGGAAATGTTCTGCTCTGTGCTGGTGGAGATTGGCCTGGCAGAAGAAAAGCTGTCACTCACCACCGAGCAGAGAAACCAGGTCCTTAAAGCCTGGAATGCCGTGGAGGAGCATGACAAGCAGCCACAAAAGTTCAACCAGTTGTACAGAACACACTGGGGCAACACCCTCTACTGCCGCACAAAAAGGGACGATCTTGTTGACGCTGCTCTGATACAGAGGGTAAAGATGGCCAAGCGCTACGCACCAGCGCAACAGGACATCAGTGCTCAGCACAACAGGCTGATGTACACGCTGGTGAAACTGTTGTGGTTGCGCTCACCTCAAGGCTCTCGCAACAGTCCTGAGAAGAGAACCCTCTTGAAGGCGTACGAGCGAGTCCAGCACCGGATTTTAGTGGAGGATCCAGTCCTGTGCAAAGCAGGCATTCCTCTACCCAAGATTAACAGCAAGACTGTGCAGGACTTTATCCGTCGCCAAGAGAGGCTCCTCAACTTGCACGCCACAAAACAGCCCTCCACCATCACTAAGACCACCTCCATCTCATCTGCAGACCTTCCACCAGCACCACATCAGCCTGCAGTCCTCCCTCCACCAGACTACCCCCTGATGGAATATGTGCCCACACCCAGCACAGCAGGGACCAAGGTGTTAAAGGGAAGGACAGATATGATGGCACCACTCTCCCGGCCTCAGCCACCGATGCCACATTTGCTACTGCCACCACCAGTGAGAAAACCCAACGCCCCCTCTACCATCACCAGACCTGTGCCCTCCCTCTCTGCATCTACAGCAACCCCAGGAATTGCTGGCCCCTCCACATGGCCCATAATGCCTGCTAGTGAGGCAAATCCAGGGATTGATGGTCCACCTAAATCAGTCCCTCCAACTCTGCCCAAAATGCCTACTACAATTGGCACAGCACACAGTAGTACTTCATTCTGGGCAAGAGCTACGCAATTCAAGCGGAAGCATAAGGAACACTCCTCAGAAGTAGGAGCCAAAGTGTCAAGGGTGCAAAATCTCCCTGTCTGTACACTCTGTGGCCAAACAACCCAGGGACATAAAAAATACAAAAAAAAGAGTTTCTGCCCTACAAATATGATGTCCCCATCAAAAGGTCTGGACAACAAAGTGTACAGCAGCTACGAACACTTCACCTCTGTTGTTGACAAGTTGTAGTAATATAAATATGTTGTAATACATCTGTAAATATGGGACGGTTGCATTGTACATATGGTAAATAGGCTTTGATTTTATGACATTTTATATTGTCTAACTTATATTGTCTACACTGTAGTGCTGTGTTTTTTATAAGTGTTCCCCAATATACATGCACTTTATTCATTAAAGTGGTCAGTGCTACAGTAACAGTTGTGGAATATCAATTAATGAATTGAACAATGGGGTTATATTTGTATGTATCAAAACATAAAGACACAGATAAAGTAACTGAGGTAAGGAAATGTGCCAATAGCACAATGAAATCAGATCATTTTGCACATATTTTAGTAGAAAAGGTAAAGCCACAAAACAACATTAAATTCCTTGGGAAAAAACTAAATAGGAGGCATGGAAGCAGTTATTGCCATCTATCAGTTCAATCTGTCCTGAAGTTCAATTAATTCTGTTTAACTCACACACTGACAAACACCATATAATTAAAACTTCCAGCCAATCACGATCAGGGGCAATTCTCACACACTGACAAACACCATATAATTAAAACTTCCAGCCAATCACGATCGGGGGCAATTGCACTACTCTACGGCGCATGCCCATTGGCGGGGGTCAGCACAGCCGGAGTGCAATGGCTGAGTCTCGCCCTGGATGAACCGCCTTCTTGATTACGGTATCTCCCTTGCCAGGTAAGTATGAGTTGTACACGTCGGTGGAGGGCAGGTCTTTCGAGTGCCAACCTTTTCGGCTGACGGTAACCACTTTGTGTTCTGATAATATCACATCATATCGACCTGCGTTAAATGCCGTTTTGGATTGCAATTGCAGACAGAGCGGTGGAAAAGTAGTTTATTTTCTTTACTAGATTATATAAATGAACCGCTAGTTTCCCATCATGCAGCACTGTTGAAATAATCACCACTTTCTCTTTGAAGTTTCAGCGCGGCATATATAGCTTGTTGCATTTCACAAAATAAAGTTTCCACAAAATGATAACAATGCTTTGCTAAAACAAATACTTCCACCTTTTGATTATGTGTAACATTTGCCCACCAAGTCTATTTCACAGCTGATTTCAATGAAATCCATAAGCGCAGCACAAGGTCAGTTAATGCACAACAATCTCAAGCAACAGTTTATCATTAAACAAGACATCAGGGGAGAGCGCGAACGCAGTCCCACACTAGATGAACGGCGCCGGAGAAGATGGCTGCCATTTTACAGCCCTCTAACCAATTGTACTATTATGTGTGTTTTTCCGCGTTATTTGTAATTTATTTTGTACATAATGTTTCTGCCATCGTCTCTTATAATCAAAAAGAGCTTCTGGATATCAGAACAGCGATTACTCACCTCGTATTGGACAAAGATTTTTTCTTCAACGAGGCGGCCACGAAGGATATCCTACAGACACTCGACAAGGCCCAAATCCCCATCATTCGCATGAGGAAGAGACGTTTTTAAGACATAAAAAGCCTGTCAAAAGTCACTTTGTTAAAAAAGCTGTCTTCGGTCCTTTGTACAAAAACGGGGTGAGTCCTTATCAAAAAAGCCTCCTCTTGCTCTTCCTGAATCGACTCCGTACCCATCCGTCGGGGCCCAGAGGAGACTCCTCCCCTAGGCGCATCGCCCTAGGCACCGCAGTGCTGTCAGGCCGTGGCCGCCGGGACCTTGGGTGTTGTGGGGGACCCTTCGCCTGGGGTCGAGGCCCCCTGTCGTTCGTACCACCCCAGGGCTTCCGTGGCTACCAAAGCCACTGCCTGGGGGGTGGTCTCTACCTGTTTCCCTACCAGCAGGTTGCGGGAGGACCACAGTGCATCCTTCAGACACGTGAGGGTGGGCCAGAGTTTTGTGAAGGCCTTTGGTTGAATAGGCCTTCGGCCCACCCCATACAGCACGAGCTGCGGCGTTAGGTCCTCCCCTGCTGGCAGGCGTGGGGAGATCAGGGGGCCTGCTTCCTTCCACAGGTCCTGTGCGGCTCTGCACTCCCAGAGCAAGTGCCTCACCGACTCCTCTTGGCCGCAGCCTGGTCGGGGTCACGCGGATGTCCTCACCATGCCCCGGGAGTGCATGACGGCCCTGACCGGGAGGATCTCATGGGCGACCATCCAGGACAGGTCACGGTGCCAATTCAGCAGAGCAGGATGGGCCACGTTGCGCCAAACCGTTGTGGGCTCGCCTATAGCAAGCCTGCGCACTGGACACACCGGTTCCCGTTCCTGCACAAGAGAGAGAAGAGAGCGGTGCTTAGTTAAAACTGTGACAGGCTCCTTTTCCAGTTTAAAATGTCTTAAAAACGTTTTGAGCTGGACGTGGTGTGTGGGGAGCAGGAAAGAGACTGGGGCTCGCAGGTCGACTGGGATCAACCTCAGAGACCTGAGGTAAGACCCCAGCCAGAAACGTGCGAGGGCCTGGGTCTTGTTGCTGACCGGGGAGGTGGCAAGAGTGAGATGTAACGCTGTATAGCGGCTGCCCAGGAACAAGTAGAGGTCAGGCAAGCCTTTCCCCCCCTTGAGCCTGGGCCTCTTTACCACCTCCCTCCTCAGCCTCTCCCACTTGCTTCCCCACAGGAAATAAAAGAGCATCCGGTCCAGAGCTAAAAGAGTTGATCTTGGGGGGATAAAAACAGAACTGATTAATAAAAGGACAGGTAAAATCACAGCCTTGATGATTAAAACCTTTCCCTCAAAAGTCAGTCGTCTTAGTCCCCAAAAACCCAGTCTCTGTCTTACTGTCCCTAACATCCCGGTCCAATTACCACTACCTCCTCCCTCCCTGTCAAACTTTACTCCCAGAACCCTTATGTCTGTCATTTTTACTGTCAGTGGTAGTCTGGTCAAGTCTGAGTCTGCCCACGGTCCGAAAAATTGTGCCTCTGTCTTGGTTCTGTTCAGTCTCGCCCCAGAGGCTCGTCCGTACCAGTCAGTCCTGTCCAGAGTCCTGTCGACGGATAAAAGGTCAGTGCATAAAATGTTGACGTCGTCCATGTAAAAAACGCACTTGGCGGCATCCCCCCACTCCCCGGGATACCCACCCCACTGATCCGTTGGTCCCTTCTCAAGACCTGTGCCAGTGGTTCTATGCAGGCCACAAACAGGAGGGGAGATAATGGACATCCCTGACGGACGCCGCAGTGTACTCCCACTGCTCTTGACAAATGCCCATTTACAAGGATTCTGCTGGTGATGTCCCCAAACAGCAATCCCACCCAAGCTAGAAACCTTTCAGGGAACCCCATTTTTTGCAGTACCTTGAAGAGGTACTGGTGCGAGACCCGATCAAAAGCTTTCCCAAAATCTAAATTTAGGACTATAAGCCGCATGTTTCTGTCTCTCGCATAACCGATGGCATCTCTGATCAGTACTAGGCTGTCCGTGATCTTTCTTCCCGGAATGGCACAGGCTTGATCCGGGTGGATCACCTCCCCTAAAACAGAAGACATTCTGAGTGTTAAAACCTTGGTAAAAAGTTTACAATCAAAGTTTAAAAGGGTAATCGGTCGCCAGTTTATAAGGTCAGTCCTGTAATTTTTCTTATGTAAAAGGGTCACGATTCCTGTTCTAAAACTGTCAGGTAGTCTGTCAAGATGTTCAAAGTCAGTAAAAACAGTCAGAAGTTCGTCGGCTAAAACATCCCAAAAGGTCAGATAAAACTCCAAAGGGAGGCCGTCCTCCCCCGGTGATTTACCCCTCTTAAAATGTCTCAGTCCTTTGTCAAGTTCGGTCATTGTCAGATCTTTTACTAGGTCGTTCGTATTGAGTATAGTCCTGTCAATGTATGATAAAACGTCCCCCATGGTTTCCTCACACACGTCTTTTTCCCCAAACAGTTCCCCATAAAAATCCTTGACTACTTCTATAATTCCCTCTGTGTCTGTTTTTAAAACCCCATCTTTATCTTTTAATCTTGTCATTATCCTACCCTTACTAACTATCTTCTTAAAAAAGTACCTAGTGCACTTCTCCCCCTCGTCCAATTCCCTTTCCTTGCTTCTTAAAATAACCCCCTTGCTCTTCTGTTCTGCTAAAAATGCCATTTCTTTCTTTACTTCTTTGATGTCTTGGTTAAAATCAAAGCCCTGTTGATTTAGTTTAAAATACCATTCTAGTCGCTTCTGCAGTCCCAACATGCATCTATCTTTCTCTTTACTTTTTCTCTTTCCTATCTCTCTAAAGAAGGTCCTCGTCTTGCCCTTCACCATTTCCCACCACTGTGCTCGTTTGTCAAAGAAGTCCTGTAGCGTCTGCCACTGGCTGAACTGCTCCCTGTACTGGCTAACTACTCTATCATCTTCTAAAAGGGAGCAGTTCAGTTTCCAGGGCCCTCTTCCTACAGTCACACCCGAAGTTAGTGAAAGGGTGCACGTCAGCATTACGTGATCAGAGAAGAAAGCAGGGGTTATTCTAGCATCAGTTGGCGGGCAGTCACAGGTGAACAGATGGTCAATGCAAGAGGCTCTGGTTGCCGTCACCACTGGTCCAGGTGAAGCCCTCCTCTCTTGGATGCAGGGTTTTTAAACAGTCAGTTAGTTTAAAATCCCTGCACAACCCTTGCAATAAAACACTAGACCTATCTACCTTAAAATCTTCTCCCGCTCCTCTCCTGTCTGCTCTACTTAAAACACAGTTAAAATCCCCACCCACCACTAGAGGATCCCTCCCCAGCATGTGGGACTGCAGGTCTTCTAAAAGTGTGCAACGGTCGTGTTTGTTACTAAAACCATATACATTTAGCACGTTAAAATCCCTCCCCATAAAAGTGCATTTGGCTAAAAGAGCACGCCCTCCAACCACCACTGGCTCCCCTTCACCACCACCTGTGGGGTCTTGAATAAAATGGCAACACCATCGTTTTTATTAAAATTGGATCCGCTCCAAATGGAGGGCCCGTGCTGCCACTTCTCCTCCCATTTACTGTAAGGTTAAAAAGGGTAGACCACACTCCTGTAATAAAAACACATCTGAATTTACACTTTCTAAAAAGGATAAAACCGATTGTGCTCTTAATTCTGTCTTTACACTCCTAACATTAATGGTGGTGATGTTAAAAGCCATGAAAGAGGTGAGTAAAAACAGTGCTAAAAAGAAAGAAGGTATTAAAACAGTTTAAAAGGGGTTATTTTTCAGAACCTTTCTCTCTCTCCCTACGGGGTAAGGGGGGGCGGTAGGCAGAGGAGGTACAAACAGGGTTTAAAAACTAGTCCTGGTTAGGAGAGTTGGATGGGAAGACCCTGGACTCATCCTCCCCCTGGGAGCTCTCCCACTCCAATTTTCCTTTTTTTCCCTCACCCTGTTCGGGGTCGGAGAGCTCCTCTGCGTTTCTCTTCCGTAGGGGAAGGTGTTCGCCCAGGGTCTCTCCCACCTCTCCTGCACTCTCCTCACTTGACAGTGTCATTTCCGACACTGTCATCATGCTGTCAGACCCACTTGGGGAGCTCTCACTCACCATCTCTCCAGAGCCGTCTTTCTCTGCCCTTTCTCCTTCAGGGGTCACCTCAATCTGGGGCAGGGCGGTTGGGGGGGGGGGTTTTCCTCCCCTCCCACTTCTTCCGCCACTGCGCCTTCCGCGCCCTCCACCTCATCTACCACCTCCTCCACTACTGCCACCACTTCCTCCACCACCTCCTCCACTACCACCACCACCTCCTCCACTACCACCACCTTGGCAACTGCCGCTGGGTGGCAGGCCCAGCTATGCTAGGCTAACAGGGCCTACCAAAACCCCAGGACACAAAACAAACTACCTAGCACAGCACCCAACTAGACTTATCAACAATGGGGAAAGACGGTAGGGGGAAGGGGTTTAAACTAAACACGAAAGGACACGAGGGGAGGATGGGAAATATAATAAAAACACACCAAACAAACAAATTTACAAGGGCTAAGAGGCTAGCAGGCCGCACTAGCAAGACAGGCTAAGCTAACAAGCTAGCAGGCCGGATGCTAAAACCTCCCAGCTGACAAAACAAACAAGGGGGAATTTTAAATAGGGTAAAAAAACTAGGGAAACAATATGGATGGGGTGAGGGGACACAGAGAAAACAAACAAATACTCACTAACTGGCCAATATTGAGGGGCGAGGAGGCTAGCCGGCCTCACCAGCAGGCCAGGATATGCTAACCAGCTAGCAGGCCGGCCAGCCAGCAAAATGGCCCCCCAAGTGGCAACAAAAACCACTAACAAAAAACCAAGACAAATGAAAATTCAGGGGATGGAAATACAGTTTAAGGGGTATGGATGGGTTAAAGGGGGGTACAAAACGAACAGAAAGGAACAAACAATGCCTGCCAAGCCTAAGGGGCGAGGAGGCTAGCAGGCCAATCAAGCTAAAAGCTAAACAGGCCGGCTAGCCAGCAAGCCAACCCAGCTAGCAAACACTTCACAAAACAAAAAACTAGGGGGGTAAAACTAAAGGGAAACTAGGGCTGCAAGAGGATGGGGAAACACAAAGAACAAAAAATAAGAAAAATAAAAGTAGAAAAATAAACAACAACAAGCAAACACACAGAACAGACACAAATACGATTTTTTTTGTTTTTATTTAAGGTAAAGACAAAACACACAACAACAACAACAACAAGCTAACACAAAGAAAAGCAATAAACAAATAAGGAAAACAACTTGGTGCACCTGTAGTCCACCACCAAACCACCACCTACCCAGGACAAAAAAACAATAGTGAAACAGAAAAAACTATTTTCAAACAAAAGCACAATGCTCTGCCCACCGGCCTCAGATCACTTCTCTAAACCAAGCACAGCAAAATACTACACTTGATCTTAGCCAAAAGGCCGAGAAGCGAAAATAGAGTTAGAATTATTTGTTACTAGGCCAGGAATGTAATTGGGTCATTTCACTGTGTGTGTCGGGGTAAAGAGGGAAGCTGACCCAGGGTCAAATTGCTTGCTCTTACTTAGATCCATGGTTGTCTTATCATATCAGAGACTGAAACTGGCTTGGGCCTTTTGTTTCTTTCTTCAAACACAGTGAAAAGAGCCGGGGTTGAACAGAGTTTAATCTAAACATGAGTGTTTTTGCAAGATAAGGATTGATTGATTGTAGTACTCTGAACTTAATGAATGTCGAATTTAGCCGCCCTCAGAGACAAAGGGCGTGTGATAAAGAGCGGGAAACTGAAGAGGGAGGGATTTGAACCTAGGGTGGGGGAAGGAGACTATATAGGTAGGAGGAAGAGCGAGCGAGTGGGCGAATCTGCAGATTGGCCTGGCTTTGTTGACATTATAATAAAGTTATTCTTAATCCCACAAACACTCTGGAAGGACTGATTTGTAATAAAGTATAGTGGTTATTTAACACAACAGTCTCACGTTTCATGAGCTGAAATAAAATATCCCAGATATGTTTCACACACACAAAAAGCTTATTTCTCTGATTTTGTGCATACATTTGTTTACATCCCTGTTAGTGAGCATTTCTCCTTTGCCAATATATTCCATCCACCTGACAGGTGTGACATGTCAAGAAGCTGATTAAACGGCATGATCCTTACACAGGTGCACCTTGTGCTGGGGACAATAAAAGGCCACACAACACAATACCACAGTCTCAAGTTCTGAGGGAGTGTGCAAGTGGCATGCTGACTGCAGGAATGTCCACCAGAGCTGTTGCCAGAGAATGTAATGTTCATTTCTCTACCATAAGCTGCCTCCAACGTCGTTTTAGGAAATTTGACAGTTCGTCCAACCGGCCTCACAACTGCAGACCACGTGTAACCACTCCAGACCAGGACCTCTACATCCGGCTTCTTCACCTGCGGGATCGTCTGAGGCCAGCCACCCGGACAGCTGATGAAACTGTGGGTTTGCACAACCGAATAATTTTTGCACAAACTGTCAGAATCCGTCTCAGGGAAGCTCATCTGCGTGCTCGTCGTCCTCAACAGGGTCTTGACCTGACTGCAGTTCGCCGTTGTAACCGACTTCAATGGGCAAATGCTCACCTTCGATGGCCACTGGCACGCTGGAGAAGTGTACTCTTCACAGATTAATCCCGGTTTCAACTGTACCGGGCAGATGACATCGTGTGGGCGAGCGGTTTGCTGATGTCAATGTTGTGAACAGGGTGCCCCATGGTGGCAGTGCGGTTATGGTATGGGCAAGCATAAGCTACGGACAACGAACACAATTGGCAATTTGAATGTACAGAGATACTGTGACGAGTTCCTGAGGCCCATTTTCGCGCCATCACCTCATGTTTCTGCATGATAATGCACGGCCCCATGTCGCAAGGATCTGTACACAATTCCTGCAAGCTGAAAATGTCCTAGTTCTTCCATGGCCTGCATACTCACCAAGCATGTCACCCATTGAGCATGTTTTGGATGCTCTGGATCGACGTGTATGATAGCATGTTCCAGTTCACACCAATATCCAGCAACTTTGAACAGCCATTGAAGAGGACATTCTACAGGCCAGAATCAACAGCCTGATCAACTCTATGCAAAGGAGATGTGTCCCGCTGCATGAGGCAAATGGTGGACACACCAGATACTGACTGGTTTTCTGATCCACACCCCTACCTTAAAAAAAAAAATTGTTTCCATGACCAACAGATGCATACTGTATGTGTATTCCTAGTCATGTGAAATCCATAGATTAGGGGTTCCCCAACTGGTCCAATGGGCCGAATTTGACCTCCGGGTGGTTTTATTTGCCCCCCCCCCCCAAGTTTTCTGAGCAAAAAATAAAAAGTTTAATTGTCAGACATAAAATACTGTAAAAACACCAGGAAATCAGCTCCAAGTGATTTTAATTTAAGAGATCTGTTTCCAAGTATTCCCACGCATAATAGAGAGATACGTGATCGGGCTTCTTGCGGTCAATTTGCAGTCTACAAATTATTTGTAATTCTGTTCCGGCCCCTTGACCATCCACTCCAGAAAAAATCGGCCCGCGGCTGATTCTAGTTGATGATCCCTGGATTAGGGCCTAATGAATTTATTTCAATTGACTGATTTCCTTATATGAAGTGTAACTCAGTAAAATCTTACAAGTTGTTGCATGTTGCGTTTATATTTTTGTTCAGTATAAAGTGCATTCGGAAAGTATTCAGACCTCTTGACTTTTTCCACATTTTGTTATGTTACAGCCTTATTCTAAAATGGATTAAATAGTTTTTTCCCTTATCAATCTACACACGATACCCCATAATGACAAAGCAAAAACAGGTTTTTATGTTTTTTTTACAAATGTATTTACAAATACAAAACTGTAATATCACATTTACATAAGTATTCAGATACTTTACTCAGTGCTTTGTCGAAGCACCTTTCGCAGCGATTACAGCCTCGAGTCCTCTTGGGTATGACGCTACAAGCTTGGCACACTTGTATTTGGGGAATTTCTCCTATTCTTCTCTGCAGATCCTCTCAAGCTCTGTGAGGTTGGATGGGGAGCGTCACATATTTTCAGGTCTTTCCAGAGATGTTCGATCGGGTTCAAGCCTGGGCTCTGGCTGGGCCACTCAAGGACATTCAGAGACTTGTCCCGAAGCCACTCCTTCGTTGTCTTGGATGGGTGCTTAGGGTCGTTGTCCTGTTGGAAGGTGAACCTTCGCCCCAGTCTGAGGTCCTGAGTGCTCTGGAGCAGGTTTTCATCAAGGATCTCTCTGTATTTTGCTCTGTTCATCTTTCCATCAATCCTGACTAGTCTCCCAGAAAAACAACATGCTGCCACCACCATGCTTCACCATAGGGATGGTATCAGGTTTCCTCCAGACGTGACACTTGGCATTCAGGCCAAAGAGTTCAATCTTGGTTTCATCAGACCAGAGAATCTTGTTTCTCATGGTCTGAGAGTCATTTAGGTGCCTTTTGGCAAACTCCAAGCGGGCTGTCATGTGCTTTTTACTGAGGAGTGGCTTCTGTCTGGCCACTCTACCATAAAGGCCTGATTGGTGGAGTGCTGCAGAGATGGTTGTCCTTCTGGAAGATTCTCCCAACTCCACAGAGGAACTCTGGAGCTCTGTCAGAGTGACCATTGGGTTCTTGGTCACCTCCCTGACCAAGGCCCTTCTCCCCCAATTGCTCAGTTTGGCCGGGTGGCCAGCTCTAGGAAGAGTCTTGGTGGTTCCAAACTTCTTCCATTTAAGAATGATGGAGGCCACTGTGTTCTTGGGGACCTTCAATGCTGCAGACATTTTTTGGTACCCTTCCCCAGATCTGTGCCTCGACCCAATCCTGTCTCTGAGCTCATCGGACAATTCCTTAAACCGTATGGCTTGGTTTTTGCTCTGACATGCACTGTCAACTGTGGGACCTTATATAGACAGGTGTGTGCCTTTCCAAATCATGTCCAATCAATTTAATTTACCACAGGTGGACTCCAATCAAGTTGTAGAAACATCTCAAGGATGATCAATGCAAATAAGATGCATCTGAGCTCAATTTCGAGTCTCATGGCAAAGGGTCTGAATACTTATGTAAATAAGGTATTTCTGTTTTTTATTTGTAAAAATGTGAAACATTTTTAAACTTGTTTTCGCTTTGGCATTATGGGGTATTGTGTGTAGATTGAAGAGGAAAACATTTAAAAGGTCTTAATACTTTCCGAATGCACTGTATACAGCAGGGTTCCCCAAATATGGCCCGCTGGTGGTTTTATTTGGCCCCTCAAGTTTTCTGAGCAAAAAAAAAAGACTAAAAAAACAGGAAATTAGCTCCAAAGGACTTTAATTTAAGAAATCTGTTCCCAAGTATTCCCACACGTAATAGAGAGACACATGATCGTATACAAATGTAAGCAAGTTATATCTGTTTGGGCTTCTTGCAGTCAATATGCAGTCTACAAATTATTTGTAATTATAAACTGAGTGGTTCGAGCCCTGAATGCTGATTGGCTGACAGCCATGGTATATCAGTCTGTATACCACGGGTATGACAAAACATTTATTTTTACTGCTCTAATTACGTTGATCACCAGTATATAATAGCAATAAGGCACCTTGGGGGTTTGTGGTATATGGCCAATATACCACGGCTAAGGGCTGTATCCAGGAACTTCGTGTTAGCCCTTAGCCATGGTATATTGGCCATATACAGTGAGGGGAAAAAAGTATTTGATCCCCTGCTGATTTTGTACGTTTGCCCACTGACAAAGAAATTATCAGTCTATAATTTTAATGGTAGGTTTATTTGAACAGTGAGAGACAGAATAACAACAACAACAAAAATCCAGAAAAACACATGTAAAAAATGTTATAAATTGATTTGCATTTTAATGAGGGAAATAAGTATTTGACCCCCTCACACTCTTAAAGGGAGTGCTCCTAATCTCAGCTTGTTACCTGTATAAAAGACACCTGTCCACAGAAGCAATCAGTCAATCAGATTCCAAACTCTCCACTATGGCCAAGACTAAAGAGCTCTCCAAGGATGTCAGGGACAAGATTGTAGACCTACACAAGGCTGGAATGAGCTACAAGACCATCACCAAGCAGCTTGGTGAGAAGGTGACAACAGTTGGTGCGATTATTCGCAAATGGAAGAAACACAAAAGAACTGTCAATCTCCCTCAGCCTGGGGCTCCATGCAAGATCTCACCTCGTGGAGTTGCAATGATCATGAGAACGGTGAGGAATCAGCCCAGAACTACACGGGAGGATCTTGTCAATGATCTCAAGGCAGCTGGGACCATAGTCACCAAGAAAGCAATTGGTAACACACTACGCCGTGAAGGACTGAAATCCTGCAGCGCCCGCAAGATCCCCCTGCTCAAGAAAGCACATATACAGGCCCGTCTGAAGTTTGCCAATGAACATCTGAATGATTCAGAGGAGAACTGGGTGAAAGTGTTGTGGTCAGATGAGACCAAAATCAAGCTCTTTGGCATAAACTCCACTCGCCGTGTTTGGAGGAGGAGTAATGCTGCCTATAACCCCAAGAACACCATCCCCACCGTCAAACATGGAGGTGGAAACATGATGCTTTGGGGGTGTTTTTCTGCTGAGGGGACAGTACAACTTCACCGCATCAAAGGGACGATGGATGGGGCCATGTACCGTCAATTCTTGGGTGAGAACCTCCTTCCCTCAGCCAGGGCATTGAAAGTGGGTTGTGGATGGGTATTCCAGCATGACAATGACCCAAAACAGACGGCCAAGGCAACAAAGGAGTGGCTCAAGAAGAAGCATATTAAGGTCCTGGAGTGGCCTAGCCAGTCTCCAGACCTTAATCCCATAGAAAATCTGTGGAGGGAGCTGTGGGCAAACATACTAAATCAGCAGGGGATCAAATACTTTTTTCCCTCACTGTACCACACCCCCTCAGGCCTTATTGCTTAATTATGTTCCGGCCCCCCGACCATCCACACAAGAAAAAAATTGGCCCGCGGCTGAATCAAGTTGATGATTCCTGGTATACAGTATAGCAACACCACCACCCTTAGATTTGCGATCTGACCTAAAAACATTGTAACCATCAATGCCAATGTCTTTATCAGTGATATATTTTTTGAGCCAGGTTTCAGAAAGCATAAATAGATCTGCGGTTTTTATCAAAATATTCACAAAATCAAGACTTCTTACATTTATGTGCAGAAACTTCAGATTATTCAGATTTTTAATTCAGATGGGGTAGAAATGTCAGGACGTGGGTTAGATTGCACATTTCCTGACAGTAAAATCAGCAAAATAATGGCAAGTCTAGATCAGATTTTATAACATTTGGATTCAGAGAACCATACTAGAACCATAGTCCAGAGGAATCAGAGTCTTTAACACAACGTATTTCAAAAGGTGCGTACAGTCCAGAGACATGATTAAGTGCCGAAAGACCAATCCAGACATGGTTTCTCCCATGTTCTCCAGCGCAATAGCAGGGCAAGCGTATGGTTTCTCCCAGGGACATCAGGCCCTAAATGCATCATCCTCAGTGTATAGGTGTCCACATGCTTCCCATGCAAAACAGTTCAGAACAGTGTGTGCATATATTTTAGTATGACATTTTGTGACGTTTTTGTTCATTTTGGTCTTCGGCAAGGGTTTTCTCGGCTGTTCGTGCACATAAAATAATTTCTTGAGGCAAGCCGAAGTCGGTAGCCGAAGTCTACGCCCCTTCGTCGGTGATTGGTCAACTGTAGGGATTCTTCAATGAAATGTTTGTTGTTATTCAACGAGAGACTAATCGTTTTCATGCACATTTTTTCGCTTGAGAAATACTGCACCAAACATCCTAGTTGGATGTAAAATTGCAGAACAAGTTTCGAACGAGTGTGCTACTGAATGAGTGTGGGCTACCGAACGAGTGTGCTCACATACTCAAAAGATATTTGTGTGTCTAACTTTCTCATTATTCATGATTCATTCAGGACTATCTGTAATCATGGTAGCATCCACATGAATGTAGAAGTGTTTAGAAACATATTGTTTTCTTATTTACAATAAAAGTGACTCCAAAATGGCTCAATACATTCTTTACCATTAATTTCTATTGGGCACAAAATAATCTGAAACGCAACCAAATAAAAAAGCTTGATGTAATAATTGTGTGCTATGAATACGGGACCAAATACTTAACTTTTTACTACTTTAATACAAATAAGTGAATTTGTCCCAATAGTTTTAGTCCCCTAAAATGGAGGGACTATGTGCCAAAGCTCCTGTGATTTCTAAACGGTTCACCTGAAATGGATGGTGTTGTGTTGTATGGTGTTTTGTATAGTGTTGTATGGTGTTGTGTATAGTGTTGTATGGTGTTGTGTTGTATCGTGTTGTGTTGTTAGCCTGCTGTAGCTAATAGCTAATAATACATAGTTTAACATTTTCAAAATGTATTTACTTACTTACTTGAACATGTTCACTGCCTACACCCATAAAAGGCCAACTAATAGAAATATAAATGCATACAAGTTCCTGAGTAAAAGTCCACACACAAGTCCACAGGCTAAAGATAAAATGTGGATCAGAAACCGTGGTGTGTGTGCTTGAGTGGTGTGCGAAGCTCGGGAGAAGGTTGCAAGTGGCGAGGGTACTTGTACCAGACAGGGCGGGGGGAGCAGACTTGGGTAGTCGGGACCACACCGAAAGGTGGGTGCCAAGCAGTGCATCACGCCACGGGAGTAGCCTAGGTATCACACCAGCTTGGGAGAGGCTTGTGTCGAGATGCTGGGTAGGAGAGGAGGCTTTCAGCCAGACAGGTGCGTGGTGGAGGAGCTTTCAGCAATGGCACCTGAGTGATTAATATACAGTGAGGGAAAAAAGTATTTGATCCCCTGCTGATTTTGTACGTTTGCCCACTGACAAAGACATGATCAGTCTATAATTTTAATGGTAGGTTTAATGGAAGGTCTTCGGGTGCGGTTGTGTCTCTCTCTGGCGGGAGGTAAGCTTGGCTTATATGGTGTTGAGTAAAGCTTAAACCATGTATTTAGATTGTAGTTAGGTATTGTAGGTAGGTAGGTAGTAGGTAGTTTATCTAGGTAGTTATCGTAAGTTATCGTAGTGTTAAGTTGCGTCAATTCAAATCTGGTATTGGGAACAAAAGAGGTCAATACACGTCTTCTAAAATAGACTAGTATTTTAATTAATGCAAAACCTTCAATGGTAAATATGATGTTCGTATAAACGGGTCCACTGAAATACCACGCAGGGCACTCAGAGAACTGGTCCATTGTTCTAAGTTCTTCTTCAAATACTCTGACAGAGATAGTTCCCGCTCCCTGCTGGCCAATCAGAGTAGAGACTGAGCGTGGTTTAGACTTACTCAGCCTATCGTTGGCGCACAGGCTGGTCCCAGCCCCTTGGCGCTTCACTGTTGCCAGGTGTCTAGTTGTTTTGCAACTTGTCCAGAAAGTCAGCACTTTTGCAGTACACGTCCTTGAGCGCGGTTTAACAAAGAGGCAGTGTGTATGTGTCTGTGAGAATCACAAGTCTGTCTCACCCTACTCCCTAACATTCCTCACATGAATCACAGCTTGTTATGTTAAACAATTTATATCAGTACAGTACAAACCTATTATGTTTAATCATTAATGCATTCTTTCTAAGCTAGGCATCACATCTAGTTATAAGAAAATAGATCCCCACAGTAGGTAATTGTAGGTAAGTATTGTATTCGGCTGAGCCCAGTGAAGCACAAGGCTAGCTAACCCACTACCTGGACTAGCTAGCGGGTAGCTACTGGTAACTATTAGCAACTGTGGATAGTTGTTTCCAATGTTATTTCACGCTTAAGAGTACCTGTAATTATGTCAGCTAGCTGCCTACCATTCAGCTGTTTTTCTAACCTCATTATCTGAAGCGTTAACGTTAGGTAGTCAGTAGCTACTGTACTCGAAATGTAGCTAGCTTGATGCTACCTGGATAGCTAACTAGACAATAGCTGGAATGACCTAGCGAACAGACACAAACTGGCTGAATCGATTCAGTGGCTAGCTTTGCACTTAACTGGCTAACAGTAGCTACTAAGGGTAAGTTATAACCTACATTTGTGTTTTGTTTTTACATACTGGTAACGAGAGTCGTTCAAGGGAATTCGGGACATGGCTGACTAGTTAACGTTAGCTTGGCTCTCTCTGTGTGTTCGTGCCGCGGGAGGAGTTTTTTTTTCGTTGGCAGCGAGCAATGGCTAGCTAGTATGCTAACTATTCTAGTTAACTAACTGGCTGAATAAGTTGACGACGGACTCACTCAAACTGTCAAAACTAACCCAAAACTTTACACAACGTTAGACACGGACACGAAAGATCTGCTTGGCGTGTTAACACACTGGTGGTTTGTTGTAACCGAGTATTGGTGCTAAACTGTGTTATTGGAGCCTGGCATGCTAGTTTGCTATGGTGTCATAGGATTCGGTGCCCTGGACGGAAGAATACTGTACCAAGTTAGCTTCCTGAATAAACTAAGTTAGTCTATTCCTAGAAAACATTGAACCGCTGTAGTTTACAACAATTATAATTCTAAAGTGGAAGTTGGGAGAGTTATATTTGAGTGTTTCAGTGAAAAGTAAGTGAGGGAGGCCCCG
Source organism: Coregonus lavaretus (assembly GCF_964263955.1). NCBI lineage: Eukaryota > Metazoa > Chordata > Actinopteri > Salmoniformes > Salmonidae > Coregonus > Coregonus lavaretus. Next base: position 40,848,356 of record NC_140003.1, on the reverse strand, counting down.
CTCTCCCGCTCTCTCGCTTTCCCAGATGTTTAGTTCATTTCATTCCGATCTCCTTTGCATTATTGTAGCTATTTTCTGTAGCCTGTCAACCATGCGTCTGTCTATCCCAATTCTCTCCTCTCCGCACAGGCTATACAAACGCCTCACACCGCGTGGCAGCTGCCACTCTAACCTGGTGGTCCCTGCACGCACGACCCACGTTGGAGTTCCAGGTCTCCGGCAGCCTCCGGAGACAGCCAACAAGGCAGAGTTCATCTAAGGCTATGCTACCCTCCAGTCCCTCAACTTCTTGGCGCTGACGGAAACATGGATTACCACAGAAAACACTGCTACTCCTACTGCTCTCTCCTTGTCTGACCATGTGTTTTCTCATACCCCGAGAGCATCTGGTCAGCGGGGTGGTGGCACAGGAACCTCATCTCTTCCAAGTGGACATTCTCTCTTTCTCCCCTGACCCATCTGTCTCCTCATTTGAATTCCATGCTGTCATAGTCACTAGCCCATTCAAGCTTAACATCCTTATCATTTATCGCCCTCCAGGTTCCCTTGGAGAGTTCATCAATGAGCTTGACGCCTTGATAAGTTCCTTTCCTGAGGATGGCTCACCCCTCACAGTTCTGGGTGACTTTAACCTCCCTACGTCTACCTTTAACTCATTTCTCTCTGCCTCCTTCTTTCCACTCCTCTCCTCTTTTGACCTCACCCGCTCACCGCCTTGGCTTGACGACTCATTGCGAGCTCACAGAACAGGGCTCCGGGCAGCCGAGCGGAAATGGAGGAAAACTAGACTCCCTGCGGACCTGGCATCTTTTCACTCCCTCCTCTCTACATTTTCTTCCTCTGTTTCTGCTGCTAAAGCCACTTTCTACCACTCTAAATTCCAAGCATCTGCCTCTAACCCTAGGAAGCTCTTTGCCACCTTCTCCTCCCTGCTGAATCTTCCTCCCCCTCCCCCTCCCTCTCTGTGGATGACTTCGTCAACCATTTTGAAAAGAAGGTTGACGACATCCGATCCTCGTTTGTTAAGTCAAATGACACCGCTGGTCCTGCTCACACTGCCCTACCCTATGCTTTCACTTCTTTCTCCCCTCTCTCTCCAGATGAAATCATGCGACTTGTGACGGCCGGCCGCCCAACAACCTGCCCGCTTGACCCTATCCCCTCCTCTCTTCTCCAGACCATTTCCGGAGACCTTCTCCCTTACCTCACCTCGCTCATCAACTCATCCTTGACCGCTGGCTATGTCACTTCCGTCTTCAAGAGAGCGAGAGTTGCACCCCTTCTCAAAAAACCTACACTCGATCCCTCCGATGTCAACAACTACAGACCAGTATCCCTTCTTTCTTTTCTCTCCAAAACTCTTGAGCGTGCCGTCTTTAGCCAACTCTCTTGCTATCTCTTTCAGAATGACCTTCTTGATCCAAACCAGTCAGGTTTCAAGACTGGTCATTCAACTGAGACTGCTCTTCTCTGTGTCACGGAGGCTCTCCGCACTGCTAAAGCTAACTCTCTCTCCTCTGCTCTCGTCCTTCTAGACCTATCTGCTGCCTTTGATACTATGAACCATCAGATCCTCCTCTCCACCCTCTCCGAGTTGGGCATCTCCGGCGCGGCTCACTCTTGGATTGCGTCCTACCTGACAGGTCGCTCCTACCAGGTGGCGTGGCGAGAATCTGTCTCCGCACCACGTGCTCTCACCACTGGTGTGCCCCAGGGCTCAGTTCTAGGCCCTCTCCTATTCTCGCTATACACCAAGTCACTTGGCTCTGTCATATCCTCACATGGCCTCTCCTATCATTGCTACGCAGACGACACACAATTCATCTTCTCCTTTCCCCCTTCTGATAACCAGGTGGCGAATCGCATCTCTGCATGTCTGGCAGACATATCAGTGTGGATGACGGATCACCACCTCAAGCTGAACCTCTGCAAGACGGAGCTGCTCTTCCTCCCGGGGAAGGACTGCCCGTTCCATGATCTCGCCATCACGGTTGACAACTCCGTTGTGTCCTCCTCCCAGAGTGCAAAGAGCCTTGGCATGACCCTGGACAACACCCTGTGATATGATGTTTTTATGGTATAATAATGTCATGTCATAGTATTGTGTGGACAGAGGTAGAGTTACTGGGATAATTAGTTTGGGGCCATGAAGTCTACATTCCTTGTGTCAAAGTAGATTACTGATGTTTAGGGTAGTGTGATTGATTGACAGGATGTAGTGACTTGGGGGCAAAGGTTAATAATAACAGAGACAGGGAGGCCTATGATGGTTTCCAGATGTATGTGAAAAGAATAAGAACCAAGGGTATATAAGGTAGAGTATCTCCTTTGTTCAAGTGGTTCAACTGACGAAGGGCAAAGCCATGTCCGTTGGTTAGATGAACCCACGAGCTCGTGATTCAATAAATACTTGGTATGAAATCTCCACAGAATGTCTAAGTATATCCTTGCATCCTTGATTCTTTGATACCCGAGAAACTCATCATAACAGATTGGCGTCTAAACAAGCAGGATGCAGTTCACAGCTCAACTAACAGGTAAGCAGGCTTTCATTTTTTAAATTTTGTCAAAATCTGCTTATCTGTGGTAAAGCTGAACTGTAACGCACTTTAAAATTCAATATTTTTGAAGGGGGACGATAAGTGGTATTTAATTATGTAAAGGGATGTAAGGAGGGATATTAAATTGCAAAATGACATGATGCTATGATTCAAAACAAGGTGTGTTAACAGTAATTAGCATAAATTGGTAAAGAGAGACTCTGATGTGTTGGATCATCATGGGAGTAAATTAGGTTATGAAGCTCTGATTATCATCATGGGAGTAAATTAGATTATGAAGCTCTGATGTGTTGTATCATCATAGGAGTAAAATAGATGAAGCTCTGATGTGTTGTATCATCATAGGAGTAAAATAGATGAAGCTCTGATGTGTTGTATCATCATAGGAGTAAAATAGATGATGCTCTGATGTGTTGTACAGTGGGGAAAAAAGTATTTAGTCAGCCACCAATTGTGCAAGTTCTCCCACTTAAAAAGATGAGAGAGGCCTGTAATTTTCATCATAGGTACACGTCAACTATGACAGACAAAATGAGAAAAACATTTCCAGAAAATCACATTGTAGGATTTTTTATGAATTATTTGCAAATGATGGTGGAAAATAAGTATTTGGTCAATAACAAAAGTTTCTCAATACTTTGTTATATACCCTTTGTTGGCAACGACACAGGTCAAATGTTTTCTGTAAGTCTTCACAAGGTTTTCACACTCTGTTGCTGGTATTTTGGCGCATTCCTCCATGCAGATCTCCTCTAGAGCAGTGATGTTTTGGGGCTGTCGCTGGGCAACACTGTCACGGTTTCGGCCGAGGCTGCTCCTCCTCCTGGTTCGGGCAGGCTTCGGCGGTCGTCGTCCCCGGAGTACTAGCTGCCACCGATCTATGTTTCATGTTCGTTTGGTTTTGTCTTGATGTTGTACACCTGTGTCTAGTTAGTCCTCGTTAGTGTCCTATTTAAGTCTCGTTGTGTGTGTCTGTGTTTGTGTGTGATTGCTCTTCTGTTTTGGTGTTTGAGCTACGTACTTCCCTCCAGTGTTTGGAGAGGTTTTCGCACATGTTAGTGCGCCGTTTATTTGACGCCTGTGTGCGCCGTTATTTCGCCTCCGGGCTTATTGTGCTCATTTACTCCGTGAATATTTCACTAAAGTCTTTTGGACTGAGCTTCTGCGTCCTGCGCTTGATTCCTGCACCACACCCACCTTCAGCACCCCTTGACAGAATCACACACCAATTGAATGGAATCAGCAGGATCAACAGTCACGCCTGAGTCGCTCGAGGAAAATGTCCGCGGCCAGGATGACCAGATACGACAACTGGGGACCGCTCTACAGGACGTCATCAACACCCTGCACCGATGGGAGGCCAGAGGGGTACCCACACCTCCACCTACCCTGCCAACCCCATCGGCCGGTCCACCAGTCCCAGGTCCGGAACCCAGGGGGATTCGGCTCTCGCTCCCGAGGGCGTATGACGGAACAGCTGCCGGGTGTCAGGGGTTCCTCCTGCAGGTGGAGCTCTACCTGGCCACTGTACACCCGGTGCCCTCGGGACACGAGAGCGTTTCCGCCCTCATCTCCTGTCTCACGGGCAAGGCGTTGGAATGGGCCAACGCCGAGTGGAGGAAGATGGACGCCACCACCATCTCCTACGCCGAGTTCTCCTGTCGCTTCAAGGCCGTGTTCGACCATCCACCTGAGGGCAAAGCGGCGGGGGAGCGTCTAGTCCACCTGAGACAGGGGAGGAGGAGCGCACAGGCGTTTGCGCTGGAGTTCCGGACTCTAGCGGCGGACGCAGGGTGGAATGAACGGGCCCTCATCAACCATTTTCGATGTAGCCTACGGGAGGACGTTCAACGTGAGTTGGCCTGCAGGGATACCAATCTCACCTTCGACCAGTTGGTCGATATGTCCATCCGTCTGGACACCCTGCTGGCCACCCGTGGACGTCCCGAGGGGGGTCCGTCCATTCCGCCCTCCGGCACCTCCGAGCCGAGCCCTATGGAGCTCGGGTGTGCCGGCGCTAGAGAAAGGAGGAGGAGGAGCCCGAGGGGGCCTGTCTCCTGCACCAAGTGCGGTCGTGGAGGGCACACTGCGGCCAGGTGCTGGGGAGGGTTCTCCGGGGGAGAAGACAACAGGCCACGCACTGGGGAGCCCTCCCAGGTGAGTAGACGCCCCACTTACCCAGAGCCCTCTGTTGCGCACTTTTGTATACCTGTTTGTTTTCCACAGGTTGCACCTCATTCCCAGCATAAGGCGCTAGTAGATTCAGGCGCAGCTGGGAATTTTGTTGATCGGAAGTTTTGTTTAGATTTAGGGATCCCTCTCCTACCTGTTGACAAACCTTTTCCCGTTCATGCCTTAGATAGCCGCCCGTTGGGGTCGGGGTTGATTAGGGAGATCACAGCACCACTTAGGATGTGTGCGCAGGGGGGTCATGAAGAGACTATACAGCTGTATCTGATCGACTCTCCTGCGTACCCAGTGGTGCTGGGTATTCCCTGGTTAAGCACCCATAACCCTGCTATTTCGTGGCAACAGAGGGCTCTCGATGGGTGGTCTGCTCAGTGCGAGGGGCGATGTCTGGGTGTTTCCGTGGGGGCGACTTCGGTGGAAAGTCCAAACCAAGTGCCCGCACTGCACATTCCGCCTGAATATGGGGATTTAGCTCTCGTGTTTAGTAAGACTAGGGCGACGCAGTTGCCTCCTCATAGACAGGGGGATTGTGCGATTGATCTCCAGCCAGGAGCAGCGCTCCCACGGAGCCACGTGTATCCTTTGTCTCAAGAGGAGAGAAAAGCTATGGAGACTTACATAGCCGAATCTTTGAGACAGGGATACATCCGGCCCTCCACTTCTCCCGCCTCCTCGAGCTTCTTTTTTGTGAAGAAAAAAGATGGAGGGTTGCGCCCGTGCATTGATTACCGTGGTCTCAATCAGATTACTGTGAAATACAGTTATCCACTCCCTCTGATTGCGACCATGACGGAGTCATTGCATGGAGCGTGGTTTTTCACAAAACTGGATCTCAGGAGCGCGTATAACTTGGTGCGCATTAGGGAGGGCGACGAATGGAAAACAGCGTTTAGTACCACGTCAGGTCATTTCGAGTATCTCGTCATGCCATATGGGTTGATGAATGCTCCATCAGTCTTCCAATCCTTCGTAGATGACATTTTCCGGGATATGCAGGGGCAAGGGGTGGTCGTGTACATTGATGACATTCTGGTGTACTCATCTACCCGAGCCGAGCATATAACCCTGGTGCGTCGTGTATTGAGGAGGCTGTTGGAGCACGACCTATATGTCAAGGCAGAGAAATGTCTGTTTTTCCAGGAGTCGGACTCCTTTTTGGGTTATCGGTTGTCCGCGTCAGGGGTGAGAATGGAGGTGGATCGTGTGTCCGCTGTGCGTAATTGGCAAACCCCAACCACTGTCAAAGAGGTGCAGCAGTTCTTGGGTTTTGCGAATTACTACCGGAGGTTTATCCGGGGTTTTGGACAGGTGGCAGCTCCCATCACGTCCCTTCTGAAAGGGGGTCCGGTGCGCCTGCAGTGGTCAGCTGATGCGGACAGGGCCTTTAGGAAACTGAAGGACCTGTTTACGTCGGCTCCGGTGCTGGCGCATCCGGATCCCGCATTACCCTTTCAGGTTGAGGTGGACGCGTCTGAGGCTGGTATAGGGGCCGTTCTCTCTCAACGGTCCGGCACGCCACCTAAACTCCGCCCCTGTGCTTTTTACTCAAAAAAGCTCAGCCCGGCGGAGCGTAATTATGACGTCGGGGACAGGGAGCTGTTAGCTGTAGTTCAGGCCCTTAAGGTGTGGAGGCATTGGCTTGAGGGGGCTCAACACCCTTTCCTCATTTTGACTGACCATCGGAACCTGGAGTACATCCGGGCAGCGAGGAGACTGAACCCTCGCCAGGCTCGATGGAGTATGTTTCTCACCAGGTTCGTATTTAAAATCACGTACATCCCTGGGTCCCAGAATGGTAAGGCAGATGCGCTGTCCCGGCGGTATGACACGGAGGAGAGGTCCGTTGAGCCTACTCCCATACTACCGGAGTCTTGTCTTGTGGCACCGGTGGTGTGGGAGGTCGATGCCGAAATCGAGCGAGCGTTGCGTACCGACCCCAGCCCTCCACAGTGTCCTGAGGGTCGGAAGTACGTTCCGCTCGAGATTCGGGATCGACTCATTTACTGGGCTCACACGTCACCCTCCTCTGGACATCCGGGTATTGACCGGACAGTGCATTGTCTTAGCACTAAATACTGGTGGCCCACGTTAGCCAGGGATGTGAGGGTTTATGTCTCCTCCTGCTCGGTGTGCGCCCAGTGTAAGGCGCCCAGACACCTGCCCAGGGGTAAGTTACAACCCCTGCCCGTTCCACAACGACCATGGTCCCACCTCTCGGTGGATTTTGTGACAGACCTTCCCCTCTCTCAGGGGAATACCACCATCCTGGTCGTTGTGGACCGGTTCTCTAAGGCCTGTCGTCTTCTCCCTATGTCGGGTCTGCCTACTGCCCTACAAACCGCAGAGGCCCTATTTACCCACGTCTTCCGGCATTACGGGGTACCCGAGGATATAGTGTCTGATCGAGGCCCCCAGTTTACCTCCCGAGTTTGGAGAGCGTTCATGGAGCGTTTTGGGGTCTCGGTTAGCCTTACCTCAGGGTACCACCCGGAGAGTAACGGGCAGGTAGAACGTGTCAACCAGGATGTGGGTAGGTTTCTGAGGTCGTATTGCCAGGACCGGCCTGAGGAGTGGGCTCGATACATTCCCTGGGCCGAGATGGCCCAGAACTCTCTCCGCCACTCCTCTACCAACCTAACCCCCTTCCAATGTGTGTTAGGTTACCAGCCGGTTCTGGCACCTTGGCAGCAGAGCCAGATCGAGGCCCCTGCGGTGGATGATTGGATGAGGCGCTCGGAGGAGACGTGGAACGCTGCCCACGTCCACCTGCAGCGGGCCATCCGTCGTCACAAGGCGAGCGCCGATCTCCACCGCAGTGAGGGGCCGGTGTACGCACCCGGAGATCGAGTCTGGCTCTCTACCAGAAACCTACCCCTCCGCCTGCCCTGCCGGAAGCTGGGTCGGCGGTTTGTGGGGCCTTTTAAAGTCCTGAGAAGATTGAACGAGGTGTATTATAGGTTACATCTACCTGTTGCATATAAGAATATTAACCCCTCGTTCCATGTGTCTCTTCTCAGGCCGGTGGTAGCTGGTCCACTCCAGGAAGGTGAGATAGGAGAGACTCCTCCGCCCCCACTGGACATCGAGGGGGCTCCGGCGTACACCGTTCGGTCCATCTTGGACTCAAGGCACCGGATGGGGGGTCTCCAGTATCTCGTGGAGTGGGAGGGGTACGGCCCGGAGGAGCGGTGCTGGGTGCCGCGGAGGGACATCCTAGACCCATCTCTCCTGTCGGAGTTCCACCGGGACCATCCCGCGCGCCCTGCTCCGCGTCCTCCTGGTCGTCCCCGAGGCCAGGGTCGGCGCACGGCTGGAGCCGCGCGTCAAGGAGGGGGTACTGTCACGGTTTCGGCCGAGGCTGCTGCTCCTCCTGGTTCAGGCAGGCTTCGGCGGTCGTCATCCCCGGAGTACTAGCTGCCACCGATCTATGTTTCATGTTCGTTTGGTTTTGTCTTGATGTTGTACACCTGTGTCTAGTTAGTCCTCGTTAGTGTCCTATTTAAGTCTCGTTGTGTGTGTCTGTGTTTGTGTGTGATTGCTCTTCTGTTTTGGTGTTTGAGCTACGTACTTCCCTCCAGTGTTTGGAGAGGTTTTCGCACATGTTAGTGCGCCGTTTATTTGACGCCTGTGTGCGCCGTTATTTCGCCTCCGGGCTTATTGTGCTCTTTTAGTCCGTGAATATTTCACTAAAGTCTTTTGGACTGAGCTTATGCGTTCTGCGCTTGATTCCTGCACCACACCCACCTTCAGCACCCCTTGACAAACACGGACTTTCAACTCCCTCCAAAGATTTTCTATGGGGTTGAGATCTGGAGACTGGCTAGGCCACTCCAGGACCTTGAAATGCTTCTTATGAAGTCACTCCTTCGTTGCCCGGGCGGTGTGTTTGGGATCATTGTCATGCTGAAAGACCCAGCCACGTTTCATCTTCAATGCCCTTGCTGATGGAAGGAGGTTTTCACTCAAAATCTCACGATACATGGCCCCATTCATTCTTTCCTTTACACGGATCAGTCGTCCTGGTCCCTTTGCAGAAAACCAGCCCCAAAGCATGATATTTCCATCCCCATGCTTCACAGTAGGTATGGTGTTCTTTGGATGCAACTAAGCATTCTTTGTCCTCCAAACACGACGAGTTGAGTTTTTACCAAAAAGTTATATTTTGGTTTCATCTGACCATATGACATTCTCCCAATCCTCTTCTGGATCATCATCCAAATGCACTCTAGCAAACTTCAGATGGGCCTGGACATGTACTGGCTTAAGCAGGGGGACACGTCTGGCACTGCAGGATTTGAGTCCCTGGCGGCGTAGTGTGTTACTGATGGTAGGCTTTTTTACTTTGGTCCCAGCTCTCTGCAGGTCATTCACTAGGACCCCCGTGTGGTTCTGGGATTTTTGCTCACCATTCTTGTGATCATTTTGACCCCACGGGGTGAGATCTTGCGTGGAGCCCCAGATCGAGGAAGATTATCAGTGGTCTTGTATGTCTTCCATTTCCTAATAATTGCTCCCACAGTTGATTTCTTCAAACCAAGCTGCTTACCTATTGCAGATTCAGTCTTCCCAGCCTGGTGCAGGTCTACAATTTTGTTTCTGGTGTCCTTTGACAACTCTTTGGTCTTGGCCATAGTGGAGTTTGGAGTGTGACTGTTTGAGGTTGTGGACAGGTGTCTTTTATACTGATAACAAGTTCAAACAGGTGCCATTAATACAGGTAATGAGTGGAGGACAGAGGAGCCTCTTAAAGAAGAAGTTACAGGTCTGTGAGAGCCAGAAATCTTGCTTGTTTGTAGGTGACCAAATACTTATTTTCCACCATAATTTGCAAAAAAATTCATTAAAAATCCTACAATGTGATTTTCTGGGTTTTTTTTCTTCTCAATTTGTCTGTCATAGTTGATGTGTACCTATGATGAAAATCACAGGCCTCTCTCATCTTTTTAAGTGGGAGAACTTGCACAATTGGTGGCTGACTAAATACTTTTTTCCCCACTGTATCATCATAGGAGTAAATTAGAGAAGCTCTGATGTGTTGTATCATCATAGGAGTAAATAGGTAAAGAGAGAAATAGATTACGGACCTTTTTGATGTGGTAAAAACATCATTAAATAAGAAGATAATTAGACAAATGAATTACTCAAAATGGCTAGGAGAGGGAGCCAATGACAAGTAACATATTGAATCATAGCACCAAAAACGACAAATAGGAACTACATTTTAATACATTATCAGAAGTGGATATTTTATGCAAGTATTTAATTACTAACATTGAATGTTACTAACATTGCATGGGTGATAATGAATATCCTCAGGAGAGTATTTATAAGGGGTAAATAGAGCTTGATGTTATTGTAGAAAGTAGTGGAAGAGTCTGTGTTTTCTGGGACAGGCATGGCAGTGTCCTTGGAAATTACAGTATGTTTTTTGGTTCCGCTGAGAGAATGAAGGAGAGGCTGATTCGGGTTGAATGAGGATTGTTAAACTAATTAAAGGATTATTTGATGTGAGTATCTATACGTTTCTAACAGTCTATATGGAGTTTGTGACAAATGTGAAGATATGATCCATTTTACGTATGGGTAGGTGATTATTAGAGGTTTCATAAAATAATAATTGGAATAATAATTATATATTGGCTTGCTCACCCAAACGTAGACGTACGTAATGGGTGGGAAAGTAATTAATATGGGTTTTCTAAGTTTACACCATTGTTGGATCATGTGATAGTGGAATAAACTGACCATAAGTAATGTTGTTTTAGACGTAATGTATAATATAGTACAAAGCCAATATAGGGTTCAATTGAACTAATTATCATGGTTGAGCTAATGTAGTAAAGTGATGGAACTTCATTTTATATCAGTTAAGATGAGAAATCATTGTAATGGCGCTATTTGTGGAATCTATTTATCATTTCAAGGCATGGAGTAACAATCTGAATTTATGAGTGTAAATTCCACTGCTGATGTGTTGATTGACTGGGTACGACGGAGTATTTGGTTTGGTGATGTTGAATGTGTGATTTGAAGCGTGTGTGGTTTAAATAGCAGGACTCTTGTATCTCGGTTGGTGGAGAATGGTGCTTGCAACGCCAGGGTTGTGTGGTCGATTCCCAAGGGGAGCTAGTATAACTATAAAAAATGTATGAGTTCACTAATTGTGGGTCGCTCGGGATAGGTGCGTCTGCTAAATGACTAAAATTTAAAAATGTTAACGGGTATGGAGAGAAGAGTGCATGGTAGTCATTTTTTGGGGCATTGAATAAGGTTTTGCTAGATTAAACGAGTGAGAATGGTGGAATATATCTATAAATAAATTGGATCGTGATAAATGGATGATTTCAATATGTGATGGTAAACTACAGCAAGTGTTTGGTGTTACTTGTAGCCTACTTAGGAAGGGTAGTTGACTAGATCTCATTCATTCTGATAATGGCAGAATGATGGTTTCATTGGGTGGCTATGATTTTAGTTGATTACAAGAGAAATAGGATATAGTTTACGACGCATGGAGAAGTGAATGTCTTATATCGTAATAGATAAACTGAACCAAACATGACGTTACTACGGCAATTTAGGATGGTTAATGTTGTTAAGTTCGTTTTTAAACCCTATGATAGTGTCACGTTCGTTCATCGACGGGTCAGACCAAGGCGCAGCGTGATATGCATACATGTTTATTTAAATCGAATAAACACAACGACAACACAATAAACGAAACGAAACGTGAAGTCCAAGGTAGACACAAACAACATACCTTTCACGGAACAAGATCCCACAACCCACTAGTGCCAATAGGCTGCCTAAGTATGGTCCCCAATCAGAGACAACGAGCTACAGCTGCCTCTGATTGGGAACCACACCGGCCAACATAGATCTACACATAATAGAACACCAACATAGAAATACACAACATAGAACATACACACCCTGACTCAACATATACGAGTCCCCAGAGTCAGGGCGTGACAGTACCCCCCCCCCCAAAGGTGCGGACTCCGACCGCACAACCTTTACTTAACAGAGTAGGGGCCGGGTGGGCATTCTGCCTCGGAGGCGGATCCGGCTCCGGGCGTGACCACCACTTATTCTCCGCCTCCCTGTTGCGCCCCTGGTCTGGTCTGGATCTCGGCGCGCTGCTTCCCCTCTCCTTCCTCCCACTATACTCCAAGCCCTGTCTGGACCCTGGTGTGGGAGACCCCGAACCTGGAGAGGGGCTGACGTCTGGGTCTGGACTGGAGCCGCTGACCGGAGCTGGACCGGGCACCGGTGGAGCGGACTGCTCAGGCTCCGGACTGGAGCCGCTGACCGGAGCTGGACTGGGCACCGGTGGAGTGGACTGCTCTGGCTCCGGAGTAGAGCCGCTGACCGGATCTGGACTGGACCCCGGTGGAGCGTACTGCTCTGGCTCTGGAGTGGAGCCGCTGACCGGAGCTGGATCAGGCACAGGTGGAGCGGACTGCTCTGGCTCCGGAGTGGAGCCGCTGACCGGAGCTGGACTAGACCCCGGTGGAGTGGACAGCTCTGGCTCCGGAGTGGAGCAGCTGACCAGAGCTGGATCAGGCACCGGTGGAGCGGACTGCTCTGGCTCCGGACTGGAGCAGCTTACCGGAGCTGGATCAGGCACTGGTGGAGCGGACTGCTCTGGCTCCGGACTGGAGCTGCTGACTGGTGCCGGACCAGGCACCGGTGGAACGGGCACGGGCCGTGCCGGACTGGACACACTCACCACTGGTCTGGTGCGAGGAGCAGGCACGGGCCGAACCGGACTAGGAACATGCACCACTGGCTTGGTGCTAGGATTAGGAACAGGCCGGGCCGGACTGGCGACACGCACCACTGGCTTGGTGCGAGAAGCAGGAACAGGCCGGGCCGGCGACGCGCACCACTGGCTTGGTGCGAGGGGCAGGAACAGGCCGGGCCGGGCTGGCGACGCGCACCACTGGCTTGGTGCGAGGAACAGGCCGGGCCGGGCTGGCGCCGCGCACCACTGGCTTGGTGCGAGGGGCAGGAACAGGCCGGGCCGGGCTGGCGCCGCGCACCACTGGCTTGGTGCGAGGGGCAGGAACAGGCCGGGCCGGGCTGGCGACGCGCACCACTGGCTTGGTGCGAGGGACAGGAACAGGCCGGGCCGGGCTGGCGACGCGCACCACTGGCTTGGTGCGAGGGGCAGGAACGGGCCAGGCCGGGCTGGCGACGCGCACCACTGGCTTGGTGCGAGGAGCAGGAACGGGCCGGGCCGGGCCGGGCTGGCGACGCGCACCACTGGCATGGTGCGAGGAGCAGGAACGGGCCGGACCGGACTGCGAAGGCGGACTGGAGGTCTGGAGCGGAGAGCTGGCACAACCCGTCCTGGCTGGCTACCCACTTTCGCACTACACGTGCGGGACGCTGGCACAGGACGCACTGGGCTGTGCACGCGTACTGGCGATACAGCTCGTAGAACCGGCGCAGGATATGCGGGACCGCGGAGGCGTACTGGAGACCAGGAGCATTGAGCCGGCACACCCTGTCCTGGCTGGATGCCCATCAACGCACGGCACGTGCGTGGTGCTAGCACAGGACGACTGTGCCGGCACACTGGCGACACAGTACGTAGCTCCGCATAACACGGAGCCTGCCCAGTCACACGCCTCCTCGCGTGAGTACGGGGAGTTGGCTCTGCTCTAACGCTAGGCTCCGCCAACCACCCTTTTAGCCCCCCAAAAAAGTTTTCTTGGGGCTGTCTCTCGGGCTTCCTCCTCGACCAGCGTCCTCTGCGTTGCCGCTGCTCCTCTCTATACTGTGCCTCCACTGTCTCCTCCCAAGGACGGCGATCCATCCCGGCCTGAATCTCCTCCCATGTCCAGGAACCCTTTCCTTCCAGGATCTCCTCCCATGTCCAGGCTGTCTGCTCCTGGACACGCTGCTTGGTCCTCGTTTGGTGGGATCTTCTGTCACGTTCGTTCATCGACGGGTCAGACCAAGGCGCAGCGTGATATGCATACATGTTTATTTAAATTGAATAAACACAACGACAACACAATAAACGAAACAAAACGTGAAGTCCAAGGTAGACACAAACAACATACCTTCACGGAACAAGATCCCACAACCCACTAGTGCCAATAGGCTGCCTAAGTATGGTCCCCAATCAGAGACAACGAGCTACAGCTGCCTCTGATTGGGAACCACACCGGCCAACATAGATCTACACATAATAGAACACCAACATAGAAATACACAACATAGAACATACACACCCTGACTCAACATATACGAGTCCCCAGAGTCAGGGCGTGACAGATAGAGGTAAATGCAGAACGCTGTTTGAAAGTGTGTTTTATTAGGTCTGCTAGTAAAAATGGAAGAATTTCCATTTTTGTCTGCGGGTGTTAACCATTGGGGCTTGCTGAAACATGAGAGCGCTGTAAGGGACATTATGGGTTACGTTAGGTGTACAAGGATCGCGTATTTTGTAGGAAGTCATAGGGGGTTGAATATTATCGGCTGGAAATGGCTAGCTAGTTAGCGGTGAGAGCTAGTGCGGTTTTCATTAGGTGACGTCACTTGCTCTATGAACTGGAAGTAGTTGCTTTGCAAGAATCGCGGATTTGGTATAGTGTGTCGATGGTGAATGTTGTCGATATGTATAGAGGGTCCCTGGTTCGAGCCCAGTAAGGGACAGAAAGCAAATATTTTACATTGATGCTATTGACGTGAATTACTGGTTTCATTGATAATATTATAGGAAAGATGTTGTCCTACCAATCAATGTCAGATAGGATAATATAGTAATTAAAGTTGCATAGGTTTGAATTTGATGTTTTATTGGTTTTGACCATAAATTTAAAATAATTTCTCATCTGTTGAGGTACCGTTATGTGGAAAGTTAACGATAGAATATGATAGGTATTGTAGAGGGTTTACAAAGGAAGTAAGTTCATTTGGTGATGAGACATGTTGAAAGGTTGAATTTAATTGGTTGAAGACAAGGAAAGTAGGTTAAGTGGGAGATGAGAAATGTTGAATTGGATTGTTTTGAAGAAGGGATGTAGGTTAATTGGGAGATGAGAAATGTTGAATTGGATGGTTTGAGTAGAGTGGTATTAAAATAATGCTTTCTAGTTAGGTGAATGAAAATATGTTTATTAGTAGTAGTGGTTTGTGGATGGAATTTACTAATGACATAATTTGGTAAGAGGATGAAAAAGAAAGTGGTGCTAGTTGGGTTATTTTGAGATGGACAGGACGCAGAGGGTAATGGTGAGCACATGTCTAGATAGTTGAATATGGAACGTTATTTGATCATTGGTAATTATTATTATTACATTATATCGTTTGTTTAAACAACAGTGAGTTATGCAGACGGTTCATTACTTCTGATAACGATAATCTGTTTATAGTACGTTGAACGATGGGAGATAGTTGTTGCTGTTGGCCTGATGGATTAAGTAGACATCTTTTTGTGGGTTTTGGATTATAAAACAATAGGTTTATATTTTAAAAAGCATCAATGCAACAGTTTGCGATGATTAAATTACTAGAAAGGGGTTATAGGTTTATAGTGGAAGGTGTAGTTAACTTAATGAAACGTGTTATTATCTAGTGTCTTCTAAGTGGGATCATGTTTTGTGTGTAATTACTATCTTTGGATTGTGGATTATATGTTAACGGAATGTATACTTTCTCTTCCAGGAACATGGGGATTTCTTTATATCTCATTGGGATGTTTAAAACGTCTGTAGGCTAGGTGGACTAGTTAGTAAAATTAAGTAGTCTTATTTTTAGGTTATCATAGGGAGCTACTAAATTAAATAAGGCCTGGCCATGTTTGTTTTATTTGTTTTTCAAATGGGTTTTTCAAATAAACACACAACACACCTAGTATGATGTTATAAAATGTTGTTATTTTGATTTAAGGGGGTTTTCAACAGGTCAAATGTGATATGTCTTAAAGGAGCACACACAGTGAATTTTATGAAGTTTTTATTTTTTGACTGAGTTTTGGGTATACATGATTTCTTATGAGAATGAATGTCATGAGGATTTAATGTACACTTGGGGTACATAACATTTATTAGATGTTTTGAATGTTGGTAATGATTAGTATACTATTTGATGGAACAATTCGTTGAATGATTTCAATGACCTCTGAACTCTGTTCTGACTTTCTGGTGTGATCTGATCATCCACACTAGTAATCCTAGAAACGGGTGAGGAATTTAAGATAATTCATTTTACTGAGTTGAGGGTAATTTATTAAAACGGACTATTGTGAAGTGGTTTATAATTTGATTTTGATATATATGATTTGGGCTATATAATAACAAGGGAGAGAGAGAGCTATCCTGAATGAGGGATACCAGTTGATAGTTAATTATACTAATCGTGGATTACTTTACGGGATAGAAGTAAATTGAGGTATTATCAAAGGTTGTCTTTTTAATTTAATTTTTATTATGATTTAATAAACAATGTTGGTGTTTTGTTTTTGAAAGCATGAATCACGTTGTGACTCATGTGTTCAAAAAAGGGGGTAGTAATGATGGTATGAGGATTTATTGGTATATTTGCATATCATAGTAAGAATTTGAGCAGTAGTAAGTAATGTGTTATGGGTTAGATTAAATGTTTTAGGGGAAAATGTATTTGTGGTAGAAGGAAGAATTTAGAGGAGGCCTTTCTATGATATTAGTAGACTGCAACAAGCTGCAAGAATGTGCAATTCCTAATGTAAAAGGCTTATCAGGACTGAGAAGAAGACAGGATGAAGTAGCATGCTGTGTCTCAAATAACAATGTTATGCAGACTTTCTTATGAAAAGGTGAAGGTTTGTCTGCCAGAACTACCAGGAGAATCTGAACATTTTCTGCGATTTGGAGAATATGTGGTGGTAAAGGATTAAGGAAGTCAGAGATGGACAACACCCAAGTGGGAAGGTTAGTAATAAGTGTTGATGGCTACCTTGATGGAGTGGTAAGTAAGAGAGAGAGATTCCTAGAT
This sequence comes from Coregonus lavaretus, assembly GCF_964263955.1. Lineage (NCBI taxonomy): Eukaryota > Metazoa > Chordata > Actinopteri > Salmoniformes > Salmonidae > Coregonus > Coregonus lavaretus. The sequence goes on along the minus strand of NC_140003.1, from coordinate 40,831,617 downwards.
CTATATGTACCATTGTAGGACTTTTCTAACCCTGTTAAGTTGCGTCAATTCAAATCTGGTATTAGGAACAAAAGAGCTCAATACACGTCTTCTAAAATAGACTAGTATTTTAATTAATGCAAACCACTTCAATGGTAAATATGATGTTCGTATATACGGGTCCACTGAAATACCACGCAGGGCACTCAGAGAACTGATCCATTGTTTTAAGTTCTTCTTCAAATACTCTGACAGAGATAGTTCCCGCTCCCTGCTGGCCAATCAGAGTAGAGACTGAGCGTGGTTTAGACTTACTCAGCCAATCGTTGGCGCACAGGCTGGTCCCAGCCCCTTGGCGCTTTACCGTTGCACATTGTTGCCAGGCATAAGTTGTTATCATCACAACCTGTAGAGTCAGCACCTTTTTGCAGTACACGTCCTTGAGCGCGGTTTAACAAAGAGGCAGTGTGTATGTGTCTGTGAGAAATACAAGTCTGTCTCACCCTACTCCCTAACATTCCTCACATGAATCACAGCTTGTTATGTGAAACTATTTATATCAGTACAGTACAAACCTATTATGTTTAATCATTAATGCATTCTTTCTAAACTAGGCATCACATCTAGATCACCACAATCCCCCTTTTCACACCCACTGGGTGTGAACCTAAAATAAGAAAACCCAAAATAAGAAATTTCAGGGAAATGTAGGATTCCCCCTATTGACACCCTCTAGGGTGTCACTCGTTAAAATACAATACAAACAAAAAGAATCACACTTTTATTAATAGGCAATAATGATAATAAAAAGGCCTTCAGTCCTTCCATCTACACCTAACTTGTACTAGATTGGCTACCAGCCACCCAGGAACTTCAAACCTTCACATAAGGAAAGACAAACATTCACAATGGTTAACTTGATTAACAAAGCATAAAACACAGGATTAATAACACAAAACACAAGATTATTAAAACATAAAACACAAACAGGGAAGTAAATTTTGGCCCCCTTTAGACACCCTCTAGGGTGTCACTCCACCAATCCTGGTAGGTCATATCCTTCATTCCTTAGGTCGGAGTCCGGGATTGGGCCGTATCTCATCATCTGTTGGGAAACCACCTTCTCCATCGCCTTTCCCACCAACCCTCGGACACAGGGAATAAGACAACATCCACAAAGAACAAGTATACCCATAGAAGCTATAACTTCACCCAGAATAGTTACAACAATAGTTTTCCATTTACAAATATGTTATCAAACCAACTGTTTAGGGAGCTATCAATACCAGAGTTCTCAGCCAGTTCGTTTGCCAGCGTGGTGAGTCCCTGAAGCGCTTTGGTCACGGACCCGTCCGGTGCTGTATTGTTGGGGATGAAAGTACAGCACATAGATCCAAACAGAACACAAACTCCGCCCCGCTCAGCCAAAAGCATATCTAAAGCTATTCTATTCTGCCATGCCATTAAGCTAGTTGTCGCTGTCTGCTCAGCTAATCCCTTTATTGCATCACGAGTGTGGTTTATAAATCTTTGCTGGTTATAGTAAATATAATTTATCCAATCTACATTTTTATTAATTGTTGACCACCAGAAAAGACTTGATTCAAACCCAGCTGCGATCTGATTCCTAGCTTTGAATTCTTCTGGAACCCCTCGAGGTACTCCTATCCCATCAATATATATCCTTTCATCAAAGGATCCCGGGAGGAGGTCCCACTTTCTACGTGACAACTCACCAGTCTCTGACACGTCTGATTGTTTGCGTATGTAGGTGAGTTCACAATCTGTTATCACCACACAACCATCAGATGTCAGCACGGGCCTGGTTTTGGTTCCTAAAATCCTCTGGCTGCAACAAAGAGGAGAGATTAGTCATGGTCTCTTTAGTTGTGATATTCTCTGTGTGGGAGCAGGAGCTAAGATGCCCTACCCTGTATCCTATCTTATTAGTCCTAGAAAAACAATAATAAGAATCCCCTGAGACTTCAAACGGAGGCAACCTAGGTCGGGGTGACTTTGTTATCGGGGGATACAGATAGTGCAAGTTACTACAAGACTCCTTCACCACATTCCCAGGTGGCTTGAACAATTTAATCATGGAGGATAAACCTGACGGAGAGTTAAAGCCTGTCAAGGGGAACGGAGTAGTTGTTAACCTTGGTTTGGCTGTCCCACAGGCATAACAGTCCTCTTTAGACATAGTTCTTGCCGTATACTGAATCCATTCCAACCACAGGTTAGGATCTCTATACCCCGTCTCCACCTGTACTACTTCCTTCAGGTCTATAGTTTGCACTATCTTCACCACAGCCCCGGTCTCACTACCTCCCTCAGAGAGGTTTACTCTATAGGGTGCCCCAGTTGAAGAGGATATCTCACTTGTCAGGTCTGTAACCTGTTTTAGCGTAATTCAGACTTTCAGACAGTACCTACCCTTATATGGGTCGCACTGCCATTTCTGGTAATTCCCTACTTTCACAATACTACACCTGTCCTTAAACTGTGTATGGAGATTGACATATTGTGTTCATTAAGTGTATGGAGATTGACATAAAGTGTTCATTAAGTCCTCATGACATTCATTCTCATAAGAAATCATATATACCCCAAACTCAGGCAAAACCGAAAAACTCCATAAAATTCACTGTGCGTGCTCCTCCAAGACCTATCACCCTTGACCTGCTGAAAACCCCCCAAAATTGAAACAACAAGGCTTTATAAACATCATACTAGGTGTGTTGTTTTTTGTTTGAAAAACCCAATTTGAAAAACAACAACCACAAATAGCCAGGCCTCACTTAATTTGGTAGCTCACTTTTATGACCTACAGTGGGGGGAAAAAGTATTTAGTCAGCCACCAATTGTGCAAGTTCTCCCACTTAAAAAGATGAGAGAGGCCTGTAATTTTCATCATAGGTACACGTCAACTATGACAGACAAAATGAGAAAAAAAATCCAGAAAATCACATTGTAGGATTTTTAATGAATTTATTTGCAAATTATGGTGGAAAATAAGTATTTGGTCAATAACAAAAGTTTCTCAATGCTTTGTTATATACTCTTTGTTGGCATGACACAGGTCAAACGTTTTCTGTAAGTCTTCACAAGGTTTTCACACACTGTTGCTGGTATTTTGGCCCATTCCTCCATGCAGATCTCCTCTAGAGCAGTGATGTTTTGGGGCTGTCGCTGGGCAACACGGACTTTCAACTCCCTCCAAAGATTTTCTATGGGGTTGAGATCTGGAGACTGGCTAGGCCACTCCAGGACCTTGAAATGCTTCTTACGAAGCCACTCCTTCGTTGCCCGGGCGGTGTGTTTGGGATCATTGTCATGCTGAAAGACCCAGCCACGTTTCATCTTCAATGCCCTTGCTGATGGAAGGAGGTTTTCACTCAAAATCTCACGATACATGGCCCCATTCATTCTTTCCTTTACACGGAACAGTCGTCCTGGTCCCTTTGCAGAAAAACAGCCCCAAAGCATGATGTTTCCACCCCCATGCTTCACAGTAGTTATGGTGTTCTTTGGATGCAACTCAGCATTCTTTGTCCTCCAAACATGACGAGTTGAGTTTTTACCAAAAAGTTCTATTTTGGTTTCATCTGACCATATGACATTCTCCCAATCCTCTTCTGGATCATCCAAATGCACTCTAGCAAACTTCAGACGGGCCTGGACATGTACTGGCTTAAGCAGGGGGACACATCTGGCACTGCAGGATTTGAGTCCCTGGCGGTGTAGTGTGTTACTGATGGTAGGCTTTTTTATTTTTTTATTTTTTTATTTCACCTTTATTTAACCAGGTAAGCCAGTTGAGAACAGGTTCTCATTTACAACTGCGACCTGGCCAAGACAAAGCAAAGTAGTGCAACAAAAACAACACAGAGTTACATATGGGGTAAAAAAAAACATAAAGTCAGAAATACAACAGAAAATATATATACAGTGTGTGCAAATGTAGCAAGTTATGGAGGTAAGGCAATAAATAGGCTATAGTGCAGAATAATTACAATAGTATTAACACTGGAATGCTAGATGTGCAAGAGATTATGTGCAAATAGAGATACTGGGGTGCAAAAGAGCAAATTAAATAACAATATAGGGATGAGGTAGTTGGGTGGGCTAATTTCAGATGGGCTGTGTACAGGTGCAGTGATCGGTAAGGTGCTCTGACAACTGATGCTTAAAGTTATTGAGGGAGATAAGAGTCTCCAGCTTCAGAGATTTTTGCAATTCGTTCCAGTCATTGGCAGCAGAGAACTGGAAGGAATGGCGGCCAAAGGAGGTGTTGGCTTTGGGAATGACCAGTGAGATATACCTGCTGGAGCGCAGACTACGGGTGGGTGCTGCTATGGTGACCAATGAGCTAAGATAAGGCGGGGATTTGCCTAGCAGTGATTTATAGATGGCCTGGAGCCAGTGGGTTTGACGACGAACATGTAGTGAGGACCAGCCAACAAGAGCGTACAGGTCACAGTGGTGGGTAGTGTATGGGGCTTTGGAGACAAAACAGATGGCACTGTGATAGACTACATCCAATTTGCTGAGTAGAGTGTTGGAGGCTATTTTATAAATGACATCGCCGAAGTCAAGGATCGGTAGGATAGTCAGTTTTACGAGGGCATGTTTGGCAGCATGAGTGAAGGAGGCTTTGTTGCGAAATAGGAAGCCAATTCTAGATTTAACTTTGGATTGGAGATTCTTTATGTGAGTCTGGAAGTTGAGTTTACAGTCTAACCAGACACCTAGATATTTGTAGTTGTCCACATACTCTAGGTCAGACCCGTCGAGAGTGGTGATTCTAGTCGGGTGGGCGGGTGCTAGCAGCGTTCGATTGAAAAGCATGCATTTAGTTTTACTAGTGTTTAAGAGCAGTTGAAGGCTACTGAAGGATTGTTGTATGGCATTGAAGCTCGTTTGGAGGTTTGTTAACACAGTGTCCAATGAAGGGCCAGATGTATACAAAATGGTGTCGTCTGCGTAGAGGTGGATCTGAGAGTCACCAGCAGCAAGAGCGACATCATTGATATACACGGAGAAAAGTGTCGGCCCAAGAATTGAACCCTGTGGCACCCCCATAGAGACTGCCATAGGTCCAGACAACAGGCCCTCCGATTTGACACACTGAACTCTATCTGAGAAGTAGTTGGTGAACCAGGCGAGGCAGTCATTTGAGAAACCAAGGCTATTTAGTCTGCCAATAAGAATGCGGTGGTTGACAGAGTCGAAAGCCTTGGCCAGGTCGATGAAGACGGCTGCACAGTACTGTCTATTATCAATCGCGGTTATAATATCGTTTAGGACCTTGAGCGTGGCTGAAGTGCACCCGTGACCAGCTCGGAAACCGGATTGCATAGCGGAGAAGGTACGGTGGTATTCGAAATGGTCGATGATCTGTTTATTAACTTGGCTTTCGAATACTTTCGAAAGGCAGGGCAGGATGGATATAGGTCTGTAGCAGTTTGGATCTAGAGTGTCACCCCCTTTGAAGAGGGGGATGACCGCGGCAGCTTTCCAATCTCTGGGGATCTCAGACGTTATGAAAGAGAGGTTGAACAGACTAGTAATAGGGGTTGCGACAATTTCGGCGGCTAGTTTTAGGAAGAAAGGGTCCAGATTGTCTAGCCCAGCTGATTTGTAGGGGTCCAGATTTTGCAGCGCTTTCAAAACATCAGCTGTCTGAATTTGTGTGAAGGAGAAGCGGGGGGGGCATGGGCAAGTTGCAGCAGAGGGTGCAGAGTTGGTGGCCGGGTTAGTGGTAGCCAGATGGAAAGCATGGCCAGCTGTAGCAAAATGCTTTGTTACTTTGGTCCCAGCTCTCTGCAGGTCATTCACTAGGTCCCCCCGTGTGGTTCTGGGATTTTTGCTCACCATTCTTGTGATCATTTTGACCCCACGGGGTGAGATCTTGCGTGGAGCCCCAGATCGAGGGAGATTATCAGTGGTCTTGTATGTCTTCCATTTCCTAATAATTGCTCCCACAGTTGATTTCTTCAAACCAAGCTGCTTACCTATTGCAGATTCAGTCTTCCCAGCCTGGTGCAGGTCTACAATTTTGTTTCTGGTGTCCTTTGACAGCTCTTTGGTCTTGGCCATAGTGGAGTTTGGAGTGTGACTGTTTGAGGTTGTGGACAGGTGTCTTTTATACTGATAACAAGTTCAAACAGGTGCCATTAATACAGGTAACGAGTGGAGGACAGAGGAGCCTCTTAAAGAAGAAGTTACAGGTCTGTGAGAGCCAGAAATCTTGCTTGTTTGTAGGTGACCAAATAATTTGCAAATAAAATCATTAAAAATCCTACAATGTGATTTTCTGGAGAAAAAAAATCTCATTTTGTCTGTCATAGTTGATGTGTACCTATGATGAAAATTACAGGCCTCTCTCATCTTTTTAAGTGGGAGAACTTGCACAATTGGTGGCTGACTAAATACTTTTTCTCCCCACTGTAAATACTGCCTAACTTCACTACTGCTCCCCCTAGCCCTGGGCAACATTCCAATGAGATAAGCTAATTCTCTTTCTCCTGGTTATAATTTTTGTTAACCTTCAATTACCATCAGTAATCTAAAGATGGTAGTACACACAAAACATGATACAGATATCCCCAGTCCTAACCCATCAATAATTGTTTGTATCAATCTAATTCCTCATAACTAATCCATAAAACCACTCAAAATTCCCAGAGTATACAATGATTATTTAATTGATTACCCTAACTCTGCTACATGTGATCTCATCTCAAATGATCCATTATCAATTATTTGATCAACCCCCTAGGAAAATCTGTCTCTGTCATATTTCATTTTTTAGCCAATACAATCACGGTTACATCAAATATAATGCAATGTCTATATTAGGTTGTAAGGTAAATTATTCCTGTTGCGTTTTTCAGCTAAACGTTTTATATCCCTCAGTTAATGGTATTTTCTCCATAATATATCTTCATACTCTTCTTCTTTCCCTAAATGAGATTTAATCCCTTGCCTTTCCTCTACTATCCTTCTATCATTACTGGATCAATGATAATAACTGTAATAACTATTAATAATAATTGCAATAACTATTTCACATTAAATTGTGCCTTTTTGTGATAATGTTATAATTGTAGCCTATTGCATTACTATAGTTTAAAATATAAGTTTGTTTATTTAACAAATCCAGAACCCACCACAGGCTGGCGCTATTCCCCCAGCACAACAGCCAAAGCCACTTGCATCCCCTGGTCCCCGTAATGAAAATAAATTATTGTTCTACAATTTACCAACTTATTTGTATACACCACTGGTGTTAAGCAACCTATCAAATAAAGTAATAACAATTAGAATGTATCAAAGCACTGCCTTCCAGTCAAGCATTCAGACCTCCACTTGAAATCCCACAGCTCAATCTAACTCGCTTGACTGTCTCTATTTATTTATTTTTCGCTAACCAGAGCCATAAATTACTCTCCTTTGTCCTCAACTCAACTTTCACAGCTCTATCGCCATTTCAGTTCACTATTCAATTTCTTTAACTGTTCTCTCTGATTAGGCCCTAATTAATAAAACAAATACTTGCTATAATTTACCAGCACACATTTAATTCATATCCCTATCATTTTTTAACTACGGGGCGCGGGGACCTTGTAACATATTTTCATAGACCTTTCTAGAATACTTCTACTTAAGCTATCTAATTCAACCTTTCACATTTCTCAATCCACATAGTAATCTAGGTCTATAGCCCCAATGCGAAAGCTTTACCCACTGTCCCTACATGTGTTCGAACCAGGGACCCTCTCCATACATTGCCAGTCACCCCACACATTTCGCGATGCTTTCAAAGTACGCCAAACAACAACTTCCATGTCGCACAACCAGCCACGTCATCACTCCCGACTAGCCAGCCCTTTCATCTCAAACACCCTAGTAGCAAAAATAAAACACACTCTCAAACAGCGTTCTGCATTTACCTCTATCATCGGGTTTAAAAACTAACGTAACAACATTAACCATCCTCTATTGCTGTAGTAACGTCTTGTTTGGTTCAGTTTATTTATTACGGAGTGTCCATAATACTATAATAATACATAATCGAATTCCCCTCATACATACAGATTTCACCTCATGCCACCGAAATGCCCAGCAAAACATAATAGTTCAATGGAGCCCCCTATTGGCTCTCCACTGTTTATACATTACTTCCATACCCACATTAGTTATGGTCCGATTACCCATTAAACCTTATCACATGATCAAACAACGGCACAACCTTAAACTCATATGGGGCGGCAGGCAGCTTAGTGACCAATAGCGCCGCGCCAACAACCGAGAGGTCGCCGGTTCCAATCCCCGAGCCGACCAGGCGAAAAATCTGCTGATGTGCCCCTGAGCAAGGCACTCAACCCCAATCGCTCCCATAAGTCGCTCTGGACCAGAGCGTCTGCCAAATGACCAAAAATGCAAATGTAAATATTCTCTACTTTCTCACCCATGATGTAGGTCTACGTTCGGGTGAGCAAGTTCATACGTATATATCGTTAGAAATGTATAGGTACCTCTCAAACAATCGCCCCGTGGTGGCGCCCCCCAGTCTCTCCTGACTTCTCCAAAAGCCACACTCTCGCTGTCTCCAGCCCCTCCCCTCCTGTGTCCAGTCGGAACAGGCTTTGTCTGCTTTTCGTTTTAGCGTTTCCAATATTCTGCCGTTATTTAAAGTACGTTAGTCTATTTATTTAAATCAAATTATTCCCACCTAATTAGTTAAAGTCGGTGCATATTTATATTTCAACAATAAACCGAATTATTTCAGTCTAATTATTTAACCAGTATTTTGCAGGGTCAAACATCAAACGTTACAGTTCAATCATATCAGTTCAAACGTTTCAGTTTAGTCATACTAGTTATTCATTATTTTACCTTTATGTTCCCAATTGTTATTAACGGGTTATACGGTTTAAGCAACCACAAACCCAATAGTTATTCACAAATTATACAGTTTGGACAGCCACAGACGTCTTTAATTCCTAATTAGTTTTCTATCAAGGTATACAGGTTTATTAATTTTAATAACCCGTATTCACTCTTTTATTTCGTCTGGGATCATTCGCACCCTCATTCATACGACACCCTATACTTTCAAGTGCCCCTCTGATCTTAGCCGTATCTAGCCCTCTGATACGTGTCAGTAGTGCAACACTATCTAAAATGTAAGTGTCCCTATGATCCTAGCCGTATCTAGCCTTCTGATACGTGTCAATAGCGCAACACTTTTAACCAATAATTCCCTACGCCTCCAGTTCTCACCACTTGTGATCCTAGCCTGGAGTCTACTAAAATTTAAGTGCCCCTATGATCCTAGCCGTATCTAGCCTTCTGATACGTGTCAATAGCGCAACACTTTTAACCAATAATTCCCTACGCCTCCAGTTCTCACCACTTGTGATCCTAGCCTGGAGTCGACTAAAATTTATGTGCCCCTATGATCCTAGCCGTATCTAGCCTTCTGATACGTGTCAATAGCGCAACACTTTTAACAATAATTCCCTACACCTCCAGTTCTCACCACTTGTGATCCTAGCCTGGAGTCGACTAAAATTTAAGCGCCCCTATGATCCTAGCTGTATCTAGCCTTCTCATACGTGTCAATAGCGCAACACTTTTAAGCCAATAATTCCCTGTACCCCCAGTTCCCACCCCTGGTGGTCCTAGCCTGGGGATTTCAGTATTATTTCCCGATCCTAGCCATACCTAGCCTTCTGGTACGTGCCGGTGAAACAATACTCTATGGTACCAAGGTTTAACATCACATTCACCACAGGTTTACATGTCACAATATGGTGCTTATCTACTCATAATAATTTCATAATTTAGTTCACTTACATCAAACAGGTGTTTCACAAAATGTATTTGGATAAAGCCAATGTGCAGAACTTTAGTTATATAACAATAGGTGTCTGCTTACCTGTTTTTAGTAGTTCGGACTCTTTGTGAAACACACCGTCCAATGACAATGACCCAGCGAAGTCCCTTCTACTAGATCACAGTCGCTGGTCACCAATTGTTAACTTGCGTCAATTCAAATCTGGTATTAGGAACAAAAGAGGTCAATACACGTCTTCTAAAATAGACTAGTATTTTAATTAATGCACACCACTTCAATGGTAAATATGATGTTCGTATATACGGGTCCACTGAAATACCACGCAGGGCACTCAGAGAACTGATCCATTGTTCTAAGTTCTTCTTCAAATACTCTGACAGAGATAGTTCCCGCTCCCTGCTGGCCAATCAGAGTAGAGACTGAGCGTGGTTTAGACCTACTCAGCCAATCGTTGGCGCACAGGCTGGTCCCAGCCCCTTGGCGCTTTACCGTTGCACATTGTTGCCAGGCATAAGTTGTTATCATCACAACCTGTAGAGTCAGCACCTTTTTGCAGTACACGTCCTTGAGCGCGGTTTAACAAAGAGGCAGTGTGCATGTGTCTGTGAGAAATACAAGTCTGTCTCACCCTACTCCCTAACATTCCTCACATGAATCACAGCTTGTTATGTGAAACAATTTATATCAGTGCAGTACAAACCTATTATGTTTAATCATTCTTTCTAAACTAGGCATCACATCTAGATCCCCACAACCCAAAGGAGGAAGATGGCACTGCTTTGGCAGAGCATTGTTTTGTTTTGTTTGTGTGTTTTTGGAAGCAGAGACTATTGGTACGCTGATAGAAGGACACACTACACAGAGAACTAGTGAAGGAAGATGGTTCATGCATCATCATACAGTCTACACCAGGGGTGTCAAACATACGGCCCGCGGGCCGGATCAGGCCCGCAAACGGGTTTAATCCGGCCCGCGAGATGATTTTGAAAGAAAAAAAGTATAAAAATGCGCTGCAATTTTTCAATAAAATAAACTGCTGTTCAAATCAAATCAAATCAAATTTTATTGGTCACATGCGCCGAATACAACAGGTGCAGACATTACAGTGAAATGCTTACTTACAGCCCTTAACCAACAGTGCATTTATTTTAAACAAAAAAGTAAGAATAAAACAACAACAAAAAAAGTGTTGAGAAAAAAAGAGCAGAAGTAAAATAAAGTGACAGTAGGGAGGCTATATATACAGTAAAATAAAGTGACAGTAGGGAGGCTATATATACAGGGGGGTACCGTTGCAGAGTCAATGTGCGGGGGCACCGGCTAGTTGAGGTAGTTGAGGTAATATGTACATGTGGGTAGAGTTAAAGTGACTATGCATAAATACTTACTTAACAGAGTAGCAGCAGCGTAAAAAGGATGGGGTGGATGGCGCAATAGCAATTGTGTTAAGCAAGCAAACTGTTTATACCGGGGCAGAGCAAGTAGGTCAAGCACGTGCAGCCAATGAGCTACTTTGTTTTGCCCGCGATATTTATTACGGCTTCTACTTTTAACATTATGTGCTTTGGCACCCTCATTGCCCCAATATGTCTCTGTCAAAAAAGAGAAAAGTGGACGCAGAGTGCAGAGTGTTCCAAGAAAAATGGTCATCCTATTTAATCACGGAATTGAATGGGAAAGCTGTATGTTTGGTGTGTTCAGAGCATGTTGCAGTGCTGAAAGAATATAACCTTCGTCGCCACTATGTGAGTCTTCATGCCGACAAATATGACAACTTTCAAGGACAGCGGAGATGAGAGAAGGTGAATGAACTGTTGGCGGGTCTGAAGAAACAGCAGTCTGTGTTTACTCACAGCCGAGACATCAGTGACGCTGCAGTGAAAGCTAGCTACCTCATTGCTAATGAAATCGCAGTGGCTTCAAAACCATTTAGTGAGGGTGAATTTGTAAAAACATGCATGATGAAGGCAGCGGAGATTGTGTGCCCTGAAAAGCGACAAGAAACACAGTTGCAGACAGGATTTCCGATCTTTCAGTGGATATGGACAGCCAGTTGAAGCAAAAAGTAAAGTCATTTATTGCGTTTTCGGTTGCAATTGATGAAAGCACGGACATTACAGATGTTGCACAACTGGCCATTTTTTCATCCGCGGAGTTGATGACACATTGACCGTCACCGAGGAGTTCGTGCAGTTGGTGCCGATGACAGATACAACGACAGCAGCTGATATTTTTACCGCACTCGTCGGCGCGCTGGACAGGGTCGGAGTGGACTGGTCCCGCGCTGTCAGCCTGGCTACAGATGGTGCGCCCTCAATGATCGGGAAAAAAGCAGGCGTTGTGACAAAGTTCAGAGAGAAAGTGCAATCTGCAAATGGAGGACGTGATTTTTTGACTTTTCACTGTATTTTGCACCAGGAGGCTTTGTGTTGCAAGTCATTAAAGATGGTATAACGTCATGAAGGTGGTCATCCAAACTGTTAATTTCATCCGATCCAGAAGCCTGAATCACCGTCAGTTTGACAGCCTTCTCAGAGAGAAAGACCACATCTATGGCCTGCCATACCACACTGAGGTAAGATGGTTAAGCCGAGGTGCTGTGCTGAGGCGTTTCTTTGATTTACGAGAAGAAATTGAACAGTTCATGGAAGAAAAGGGCAAACCAGTGTTAGAATTTCATTCCGCAGAATGGATGCCGGACCTTGCATTTATGGTGGATGTTACAGAGCACCTGAATAACTTGAACAAACAGCTGGTTGTCACGCAGTATTATGACAGCATACGTTCTTTCAAGTTGAAGCTGTCATTGTGGGAGACGCAACTTGCCGGTGGTGATGCAGCTCACTTCCCCTGTCTGAAAAATGTGTGCGCGACCCAACATGTGGCAGACATGAAGCGGTTCAAAGATAAAATAACTGGACTGTTACGGGAGTTTGAGCAACGCTTTCAGATTTATGTTTATATGTTTTTATGTTGATGTGCTATTGTTTTTAATTGATTTTATTTTATTTGTATATTTAACCTATTCTTGACTCTGTGGTTCTTGCACTTGTTTGGGGAACAGGATTTCATTATTTTTATCTACATTTCTGCCTGAGAAATGACACCCTGATATAGTTCTGTGATCTGTGAAACAGTTCTGTTAATCACTGAGGCATTGTGTGTTTGTGTGTTCTTTTTCTTTAGAATTTTCAAATAAACTTGACGTGTTTTATGATTAATAGTGATGTTGTGCTTGTACTATTTTGGACACACTGTCCTCAGGCTCCAGCTTTATGTTGTATGTTGATCGTATTAAAACAAAGAAAACAATCTGAAGTTGTTGTTTTTAAGTTATATATACCATGATTTTTCCGGTCCGGCCCACTTGGGAATAGATTTTCCTCCATGTGGCCCCTGAGCTAAAATGAGTTTGACACCCCTGGTCTACACCAAAGGAGGTATGGATAGAGGGGAGATTGAACAGGTATCATGTCAACCAATGCAACGGATTGCTACGAGGAAACTGATGATCTAGAGATGAGGATGCTGTTGATGACAATTATCAGGTGACAGAGGACGATGTTTGAGGAATGATAATGATGAGATGTGGGTTATGGATGATTACCTCAGTGGAGGAACAGAGCTATAGACCTCCAATTATTTCAAGATTTTCCAGATTTCCAGGAATCAACTGGCTATTCCATTCGGTTATATGTATTTAAAGGGTTTATATAATAGAAATTGGGAATTATATTGGGAATTGGTATTAGGAATAATTGTTAAAGCATAATAATTTGTCATATGATGAATGTTTGTATGGATTTATTGGTTTAGGAATGAAATCAATTAAACTGTTGTGTTTTTTGTCTTCTAGTGAGGTAAATACAGGTGGTATCTTGATGCATAATAAGGGATAATTTGGCATAGAATGGTGTGTACCTATATAAATAAGTAAAAGTAACAAACTATGAACCGGCTGAAGATGAATATCAGAGGCGTTGAAGACGTTTTTGTAAAATACAATTTCTACATGCAACTGGTCTACAACAACCAATCGAAGATATCAAAGGATTTTCTCATGTTTTTATATCGAAGGAGTGGGAAAGGAGTCCACCATTGAGTGAGAATGGAGAAAGATCTGTTCAAATGCAACATTTCTCATGTTGTTGGTATAATGGTTGACAAATGGACAAGGCATTGAAGTTGTGGAGTTGGTGGTGAATCGAATGAGACAGTGTAGTTGTGACATGGTAATAGCAAAGGTCATTTTGAAATATGAAGATGTCTGAAGAACATAATGAAGAGACGCCAGAAGATTTAAGTGCCGGGAGGAATAAAGGGGTTGCTTGTTGATAATACAATTGGATTTATCTAAATTTGATAAGTTGGGTAGTAGGTATATACACTGCTAAATTGATAGTATAAAGAATCCATTGAGATAATGATCTGTATTTATTATCAGGATGAGGAAGGTCATAATTGAATTATGGATGTTTATAATGTATGATAATATAAGTATACATTGTGAAAGTTGTAATGGGAAGTTAAGGTGAGGATTGTGAATGAAATAATGAATATGTTGATTAATTTGGTTAAAGTATTAACATATTAGTAATGATATAGATTTGAAGTATTGGATGATATTGATATGGATGTTTAGAGTGGTAAATATCTAGGTGGATTAGCAAATACTTAATTGGTTATTATCATGGTGTTATGACATTTTCATATGATCTGAATTTGGTAGAATTATTAAAGTAGGAATAGTTATGGGGGTTGTTTTCAAAATTTTCGGGGATTGATTTTAAGATCTGTACAAACGATTATTAACATGCCTGTGATTACAGTTAGAGATGTATCAGTTAATGTTAATGCAAGGAGGGAAAGGAATAATTATTCTTCTTTGTCAGGTTGTTCCAGTTTAGATTCCATTGATAATGTTGATTGGGGACAAGGAATGTTAAGTTGGAATTGTATACCATGGAATTAAGGGTTACAGGAAGAAGATGTGGACAGATGAAACTTGGGGTTCCTCTGACAGCGCATGGAAGATGGACGTTTTTGTTATTTTTATAGTAATGTGTATACAGTGGGGGAAAAAAGTATTTAGTCAGCCACCAATTGTGCAAGTTCTCCCACTTAAAAAGATGAGAGAGGCCTGTAATTTTCATCATAGGTACACGTCAACTATGACAGACAAATTGAGGAAAAAAAATCCAGAAAATCACATTGTAGGATTTTTTATGAATTTATTTGCAAATTATGGTGGAAAATAAGTATTTGGTCACCTACAAACAAGCAAGATTTCTGGCTCTCACAGACCTGTAACTTCTTCTTTAAGAGGCTCCTCTGTCCTCCACTCGTTACCTGTGTTAATGGCACCTGTTTCAACTTGTTATCAGTATAAAAGACACCTGTCCACAACCTCAAACAGTCACACTCCAAACTCCACTATGGCCAAGACCAAAGAGCTGTCAAAGGACACCAGAAACAAAATTGCAGACCTGCACCAGGCTGGGAAGACTGAATCTGCAATAGGTAAGCAGCTTGGTTTGAAGAAATCAACTGTGGGAGCAATTATTAGGAAATGGAAGACATACAAGACCACTGATAATCTCCCTCGATCTGGGGCTCCACGCAAGATCTCACCCCGTGGGGTCAAAATGATCACAAGAATGGTGAGCAAAAATCCCAGAACCACACGGGGGGACCTAGTGAATGACCTGCAGAGAGCTGGGACCAAAGTAACAAAGCCTACCATCAGTAACACACTACGCCGCCAGGGACTCAAATCCTGCAGTGCCAGACGTGTCCCCCTGCTTAAGCCAGTACATGTCCAGGCCCGTCTGAAGTTTGCTAGAGTGCATTTGGATGATCCAGAAGAGGATTGGGAGAATGTCAGATGAAACCAAAATAGAACTTTTTGGTAAAAACTCAACTCGTCGTGTTTGGAGGACAAAGAATGCTGAGTTGCATCCAAAGAACACCATACCTACTGTGAAGCATGGGGGTGGAAACATCATGCTTTGGGGCTGTTTTTCTGCAAAGGGACCAGGACGACTGATCCGTGTAAAGGAAAGAATGAATGGGGCCATGTATCGTGAGATTTTGAGTGAAAACCTCCTTCCATCAGCAAGGGCATTGAAGATGAAACGTGGCTGGGTCTTTCAGCATGACAAGGATCCCAAACACACCGCCCGGACAACGAAGGAGTGGCTTCGTAAGAAGCATTTTAAGGTCCTGGAGTGGCCTAGCCAGTCTCCAGATCTCAACCCCATAGAAAATCTTTGGAGGGAGTTGAAAGTCTGTGTTGCCCAGCGACAGCCCCAAAACATCACTGCTCTAGAGGAGATCTGCATGGAGGAATGGGCCAAAATACCAGCAACGGTGTGTGAAAACCTTGTGAAGACTTACAGAAAACGTTTGACCTGTGTCATTGCCAACAAAGGGTATATAACAAAGTATTGAGAAACTTTTGTTATTGACCAAATACTTATTTTCCACCATAATTTGCAAATAAATTCATTAAAAATCCTACAATGTGATTTTCTGGATTTTCTTTTCTCATTTTGTCTGTCATAGTTGACGTGAACCTATGATGAAAATTACAGGCCTCTCTCATCTTTTTAAGTGGGAGAACTTGCACAATTGGTGGCTGACTAAATACTTTTTTTCCCCACTGTAGATCATAATATATATGTAACTTGGTGTTGGTTATGTTTGATTGTTGTGTAGTGATGATGTCGTTATGGTAACAATTTATTTCTATGGAGTTTTTTTTGTTTGCGTGTGTCAGAAAAAGGGGTCATTTAAAAAAAGGGGATGTCTATGTGGGATTGTTCCTTATATACAGTGAGGGAAAAAAGTATTTGATCCCCTGCTTATTTTGTACGTTTGCCCACTGACAAAGACATGATCAGTCTATAATTTTAATGGTAGGTTTATTTGAACAGTGAGAGACAGAATAACAACAAAAAAATCCAGAAAAACGCATGTCAAAAATGTTATGAATTGATTTGCATTCTTGTCCCTGACATCCTTGGAGAGCTCTTTGGTCTTGGCCATGGTGGAGAGTTTGGAATCTGATTGATTGCTTCTGTGGACAGATGTCTTTTATACAGGTAACAAGCTGAGATTAGAAGCACTCCCTATAAGAGTGTGCTCCTAATCTCAGCTCGCTACCTGTATAAAAGACACCTGGGAGCCAGAAATCTTTCTGATTGAGAGGGGGTAAAATACTTATTTCCCTCATTAAAATGCAAATCAATTTATAACATTTTTGACGTGTTTTTTATATATATATTTTTTTGTTATTCTGTCTCTCACTGTTCAAATAAACCTACCATTAAAATTATAGACTGATCATTTCTTTGTCAGTGGGCAAACGTACAAAATCAGCAGGGGATCAAATACTTTTTTCCCTCACTGTATGTCTCCCGAGTGGCGCAGTGGTCTAAGGCGCTGCATCGCAGTGCTAGCTGTGCCACTAGAGGTCCTGGTTCGAATCCAGGCTCTGTCGTAGCCGGCCGCGACCGGGAGACCCATGGGGCGGCGCACAATTGGCCCAGCGTCGTCCAGGGTAGGGGAGGGAATGGCTGGCAGGGATGTAGCTCAGTTGGTAGAGCATGGCGTTTGCAACGCCAGGGTTGTGGGTTTGATTCCCAAGGGGGGCCAGTATGAAAATAAATTAACTGTAAGTCGCTCTGGATAAGAGCGTCTGCTAAATGACTAAAATGTAAATATATGAAAAATAAGGTTTTGACTACATAGATTATGAGCATGAATATATAGTAGTTAATTATGTGTTTATCTTTTACTCAGACTGAGTTTATAGAGGTTTGAGAGGTTTGATATCACATAAGATAGATGACTGAGAATTTATACCTTTGTTGATGTGGTGGCCGAACAATGCTGCTGAGATGCTGTGTTGACAAGAAATCCGCTGACACTGTACTTTGATTATAAAGGTTTATTATATCAAAGGATTTCAGCATCAATTTACAGACTTCTGCAGAATCTGGAGAGCAACAAACCCAATCTCAAATATGATCACTCTCCTCGTCCCTTTGTTCAAACATGGTATATATCCTATGTAACATAAAATGGCGTGTTTTGAATAGACCAATCCCTGGCCTCCACATATCCCCATATCCACTGTTTTAGGGGGCCCCTATAGTAACACTTTCCAGATGGTTCAGCACAGCAGAGCAAAGTTCATTTAACCAACAATATGAAAACCTCAGCCAAAGCTATAAATGTTCAGATACTACATTGATTAAATAAATGGAGAATCAAGTTGGATTCAGGTATAGAAAGGTTGAAGGGATCAATTCTCAGTTATCTAGCATAGTTTAGGATATAGTCAGAGATACAGTGGGGAGAACAAGTACTTGATACACTGCCGATGTTGCAGGTTTTCCTACTTACAAAGCATGTAGAGGTCTGTAATTTTTATCATAGGTACACTTCAACTGTGAGAGACGGAATCTAAAACAAAAATCCAGAAAATCACATTGTATGATTTTTAAGTAATTAATTTGCATTTTATTGCATGACATAAGTATTTGATACATCAGAAAAGCATAACTTAATATTTGGTACAGAAACCTTTGTTTGCAATTACAGAGATCATACGTTTCCTGTAGGTCTTGACCAGGTTTGCACACACTGCAGCAGGGATTTTGGCCCACTCCTCCATACAGACCTTCTCCAGATCCTTCAGGTTTCGGGGCTGTCGCTGGGCAATACGGACTTTCAGCTCCCTCCAAAGATTTTCTATTGGGTTCAGGTCTGGAGACTGGCTAGGCCACTCCAGGACCTTGAGATGATTCTTACGGAGCCACTCCTTAGTTGCCCTGGCTGTTTGTTTTGGGTCGTTGTCATGCTGGACGACCCAGCCACGACCCATCTTCAATGCTCTTACTGAGGGAAGGAGGTTGTTGGCCAAGATCTCGCGATACATGGCCACATCCATCCTCCCCTCAATACGGTGCAGTTGTCCTGTCCCCTTTGCAGAAAAGCATCCTCAAAGAATGATGCTTCCACCTCCATGCGTCACGGTTGGGATGGTGTTCTTGGGGTTGTACTCATCCTTCTTCTTCCTCCAAACAGGGCGAGTGGAGTTTAGACCAAAAAGCTATATTTTTGTCTCATCAGACCACATGACCTTCTCCCATTCCTCCACTGGATCATCCAGATGGTCATTGGCAAACTTCAGACGGGCCTGGACATGCGCTGGCTTGAGCAGGGGGACCTTGCATGCGCTGCAGGATTTTTAATCCATGACGGCGTAGTGTGTTACTAATGGTTTTCTTTGAGACTGTGGTCCCAGCTCTCTTCAGGTCATTGACCACGTCCTGCCGTGTAGTTCTGGGCTGATCCCTAACCTTCCTCATGATCATTGATGCCCCACTAGGTGAGATCTTGCATGGAGCCCCAGACCGAGGGTGATTGACCGTCATCTTGAACTTCTTCCATTTTCTAATAATTGCGCCAACAGTTGTTGCCTTCTCACCAAGCTGCTTGCCTATTGTCCTGTAGCCCATCCCAGCCTTGTGCAGGTCTACAATTTGATCCCTGATGTCCTTACACAGCTCTCTGGTCTTGGCCATTGTGGAGAGGTTGGAGTCTGTTTGATTGAGTGTGTGGACATTGAGTGTGTGGACAGGTAACGAGTTCAAACAGGTGCAGTTAATACAGGTAATGAGTGGAGAACAGGAGGGCTTCTTAAAGAAAAACTAACAGGTCTGTGAGAGCCAGAATTCTTACTGGTTGGTAGGTGATCAAATACTTATGTCATGCAATAAAATGCAAATTAATTACTTAAAAATCATACAATGAGATTTTTTGGATTTTTGTTTTAGATTCTGTCTCTCACAGTTGAAGTGTACCTATGATAAAAATTACAGACCTCTACATCCTTTGTAAGTAGGAAAACCTGCAAAATCGGCACTGTATCAAATACTTGTTCTCCCCACTGTATATGTACTACTGATTGGAGAATAATGTATTTTACACTAAGTTATATATGAACTTATGGGGGTTAAGTGATCTTACTTACCACATGGTAAGAAAAAAAAAGTGGATTGATAAAGTTTTTATGGTATAATAATGTCATGTCATAGTATTTTGTGGACAGAGGTAGAGTTACTGGGATAATTAGTTTGGGGCCATGAAGTCTACATTCCTTGTGTCAAAGTAGATTACTGATGTTTAGGGTAGTGTGATTGATTGACAGGATGTAGTGACCTGGGGGCAAAGGTTAATAATAACAGAGACAGGGAGGCCTATGATGGTTTCCAGATGTATGTGAAAGGAATGAGAACCAAGGGAATATAAGGTAGAGTATCTCCTTTGTTCAAGTGGTTCAACTGACGAAGGGCAAAGCCATGTCCATTGGTTAGATGAACCCACGAGCTCGTGATTCAATAAATACTTGGTATGAAATCTCCACAGAATGTCTAAGTATATCCTTGCATCCTTGATTCTTTGATACCTGAGAAACTCATCATAACACCCTGTCGTTCTCCGCTAACATCAAGGCGGTGACTCGATCCTGTAGGTTCATGCTCTACAACATTCGCAGAGTACGACCCTGCCTTACACAGGAAGCGGCACAGGTCCTAATCCAGGCACTTGTCATCTCCCGTCTGGATTACTGCAACTTGCTGTTGGCTGGGCTCCCTGCCTGTGCCATTAAACCCCTACAACTCATCCAGAATGCCGCAGCCCGTCTGGTGTTCAACCTTCCCAAGTTCTCTCACGTCACCCCGCTCCTCCGCACACTCCACTGGCTTCCAGTTGAAGCTCGCATCTGCTACAATACCATGGTGCTTGCCTACGGAGCTGTGAGGGGAACGGCACCTCCGTACCTTCAGGCTCTGATCAGTCCCTACATCCAAACGAGGGCATTGCGTTCATCCACCTCTGGACTGCTGGCCCCCCTACCTCTGCGGAAGCACAGTTCCCGCTCAACTCAGTCAAAACTGTTCGCTGCTCTGGCACCCCAATGGTGGAACAAGCTCCCTCACGACGCCAGGACAGCGGAGTCACTCACCACCTTCCGGAGACACTTGAAACCCCACCTCTTTAAGGAATACCTGGGATAGGATAAAGTAATCCTTCTACCCACCCTTACCCCACCCCCCAAAAAAATTAATATATAAAAAATATTGTAAAGTGGTTGTCCCACTGGCTATCATAAGGTGAATGCACCAATTTTTAAGTCGCTCTGGATAAGAGCGTCTGCTAAATGACGAACATTTAAAATGTAAATAAACAGGGAGACAGAATAACATCAAAAAAATCCAGAAAAACGCATGTCGAAAATGTTATAAATTGATTTGCATTTTAATGAGGGAAATAAGTATTCGACCTCTCTGCAAAACATGAGTTGATGCCAAAGAGCTCGATTTTTGTCTCATCTGACCACAACACTTTCAACCAGTTCTCCTCTGAATCATTCAGATGTTCATTGGCAAACTTCAGACGGGCCTGTATACAGTGCTATGAAAAAGTATTTGCCCCCTTTCTAATTTTCTCTACTTTTGCATATTTGTGATACTGAATGTTATCAGATCTTCAACCAAAACCTAATATTAGATAAAGGGAACATAAGTGAACAAATAACACAATTACATATTTCTTTCATTTATTTCATAAAGAAAGTTATGCAACACCCAATTCCCCTGTGTGAAAAAGAAATTGCCCCCTTACACTCAATAACTGGCTGTGCCACCTTTAAGTGCAAGGACTCCAACCAAATGCTTCCTGTAGTTGTTGATCAGTCTCTCACGTCGCTGTGGAGGAATTTTGGCCCACTCTTCCATGCAGAACTGCTTTAACTCAGTGGCGTGTGGGTTTTCAAGCATGAACTGCTCGTTTCAAGTCCTGCCACAACATCTCAATTGGGATTAGGTCTGGACTTTGACTAGGCCATTCCAAAACTTCAAATTTGTTGATTTTTAGCAATTTTCTTGTAGACTTGATTTTGTGTTTTGGATCATTGTCTTGCTGCATGACCCAGCTGCGCTTCAGCTTCAGCTCACAGACGGATGGTCTGACATTCTATTGCTTGACCTTTGGTATGATGCTCTTACTGTGGAATGCAGAGTTTGGTTTTCGCCAGGCATTACTGGATCGTCCAAAAAGTTATACTTTTGAATCATCTGTCCATAGAACGTTCTTCCAAGAGTCTTGATGATCATCCAGGTGCTTTTTTGGCAAACTTTAGTCAACTTTTTGGACGAGATGGGTCCCATTATGCCTGGTGAAAACCAAACTCTCCATTCCACAGTAAGAACATCATACCAAAGGTCAAGCATGGTGGTGGTGGTGTGATGGTTTGGGGATGCTTTGCTGCCTCAGGACCTGGACGACTTGCCTTAATAGAAGGAACCATGAATTCTGCTCTGTATCAGAGAATTCTACAGGAGAATGTCAGACCATTCGTCTGTGAGCTGAAGCTGAAGCGCAGCTGGGTCATGCAGCAAGACAATGATCCAAAACACACAATCAAGTCTACATGAAAATTGCTAAAAAGCAACAAATTGGAAGTTTTGGAATGGCCTAGTCAAAGTCCAGACCTAATCCCAATTGAGATGTTGTGGCAGGACTTGAAACGAGCAGTTCATGCTTGAAAACCCACACGTCACTGAGTTAAAGCAGTTCTGCATGGAAGAGTGGGCCAAAATTCCTCCACAGCGACGTGAGAGACTGATCAACAACTACAGGAAGCATTTGGTTGGAGTCATTGCAGCTAAAGGTGGCACAACCAGTTATTGAGTGTATGGGGGCAATTACTTTTTTACACAGGGGAATTGGGTGTTGCATAACTTTCTTTATGAAATAAATGAAAGAAATATGTAATTGTTGTGTTATTTGTTCACTTATGTTCCCTTTATCTAATATTAGGTTTTGGTTGAAGATCTGATAACATTCAATATCACAAATATGCATAAGTAGAGAAAATTAGAAAGGGGGCAAATACTTTTTCATAGCACTGTATGTGCTTTCTTGAGCAGGGGGACCTTGCGGGCGCTGCAGGATTTCAGTCCTTCACGGCGTAGTGTGTTACCAATTGTTTTCTTGGTGACTATGGTCCCAGCTGCCTTGAGATCATTGACAAGATCCTACCGTGTAGTTCTGGGCTGATTCCTCACCGTTCTCATGATCATTGCAACTCCACGAGGTGAGATCTTGCATGGAGCCCCAGGCCGAGGGAGATTGACAGTTATTTTGTGTTTCTTCCATTTGCGAATAATCGCACCAACTGTTGTCACCTTCTCACCAAGCTGCTTGGCGATGGTCTTGTAGCCCATTCCAGCCTTGTGTAGGTCTACAATCTTGTCCCTGACATCCTTGGAGAGCTCTTTGGTCTTGGCCATGGTGGAGAGTTTGGAATCTGATTGATTGCTCCTGTGGACAGGTGTCTTTTATACAGGTAATAAACTGAGATTAGGATTACTCCCTTTAAGATTGTGCTCCTAATCTCAGCCGGTTACCTGTATAAAAGACACCTGGGAGCCAGAAATCTTTCTGATTGAGATGGGGTCAAATACTTATTTCCCTCATTAAAATGCAAATCAATTTATAACATTTTTGACATGCGTTTTTCTGGATTTTTTTGTTGTTATTCTGTCTCTCACTGTTCAAATAAACCTACCATTAAAATTATAGACTGATCATTTCTTTGTCAGTGGGCAAACGTACAAAATCAGCAGGGGATCAAATACTTTTTTCCCTCACTGTATCGGTTTGCTTTCTCCAATAAGCGAAAAGCGTTTATATAGCCAAGTAACTTGCTAACTATATCAAAACATTACACTATAACAAGAACACTTTCAAAAAAAATTACAGAAGCGCACAAGACACACGGGTTCAGCTCCAGTCCTGGTGGGACTAATGAGGGTGCCACTGTTAGATCAATGAGGGTGGTACTGCGGTTAGATTAATGAGGGTGGTACTGCGGTTAGATTAATGAGGGTGGTACTGCGGTTAGATTAATGAGGGTGGTACTGCGGTTAGATTAGTGAGGGTGGTACTGCGGTTAGATTAATGAGGGTGGTACTGCGGTTAGATTAATGAGGGTGGTACTGCGGTTAGATTAGTGAGGGTGGTACTGCGGTTAGATTAGTGAGGGTGGTACTGCGGTTAGATTAGTGAGGGTGGTACTGCTGTTAGATTAATGAGGCTGAGAATGGGTGAGGTTTGGACTGGTTTTGTGTGTTGAAAACACAGTCTGTCTTTCAAAAAAATAAATAACGGAAAAGTGGTGTGTGCATATGTATTCACCTCCTTTGCTATGAAGCCCCTAAATAAGATCTGGTGCAACCAATTACCTTCAGAAGTCACATAATTAGTTAAATAAAGTCCACCTGTGTGCAATCTAAGTGTCACATGATCTGTCACATGATCTCAGTATATATACACCTGTTCTGAAAGGCCCAAGAGTCTGCAACACCACTAAGCAAGGAGCACCACCAAGCAAGCAGCACCATGAAGACCAAGGAGCTCTCCAAACAGGTCAGGGACAAAGTTGTGGAGAAGTACAGATCAGGGTTGGGTTATAAAAAAATATCCAAAACTTTGAACATCCCACGGAGCACCATTAAATCCATTATTAAAAAATGGAAAGAATATAGCACCACAACAAACCTGCCAAGAGAGGGCCGCCCACCAAAACTCACAGACCAGGCAAGGAGGGCATTAATCAGAGAGGCAACAAAGAGACCAAAGATAACCCTGAAGGAGCTGCAAAGCTCAACAGCGGAGATTGGAGTATCTGTCCATAGGACCACTTTAAACCGTACACTCCACAGAGCTGGGCTTTACGGAAGAGTGGCCAGAAAAAAGCCATTGCTTAAAGAAAAAAATAAGCAAACACATTTGGTGCTCGCCAAAAGGCATGTGGGAGACACCACAAACATATGGAAGAAGGTACTCTAATCAGATGAGACTAAAATTGAGCTTTTTGGCCATCAAGGAAAACGCCATGTCTGGCGCAAACCCAACACCTCTCATCACCCCGAGAACACCATCCCCCATGTGGGGATGTTTTTCCATTGGCAGGGACTGGGAAACTGGTCAGAATTGAAGGAATGATGGATGGTGCTAAATACAGGGAAATTCTTGAGGGAAACCTGTTTCAGTCTTCCAGAGATTTGAGACTGGGACGGAGGTTCACCTTCCAGCAGGACAATGACCCTAAGCATGCTGCTAAAGCAACACTCGATTGGTTTAAGGGGAAACATTTAAATGTCTTGGAATGGCCTAGTCAAAGCCCAGACCTCAATCCAATTGAGAATCTGTGGTATGACTTAAAGATTGCTGTACACCAGCGGAACCCATCCAACTTGAAGGAGCTGGAGCAGTTTTGCCTTGAAGAATGGGCAAAAATCCCAGTGGCTAGATGTGCCAAGCTTATAGAGACATACCCCAAGAGACTTGCAGCTGTAATTGCTGCAAAAGGTGGCTCTACAAAGTATTGACTTTGGGGGGTGAATAGTTATGCACGCTCAAGTTCTGTTTTTTTGTCTTCTTGTTTGTTTCACAAGAAATAATATTTTGCATCTTCAAAGTGGTAGGCATGTTGTGAAAATCAAATTATACAAACCCCAAATCCATTTTTATTCCAGGTTGTAAGGCAACAAAGTAGGAAAAATGCAAAGGGGGGTGAATACTTACTCGTATGGTGTGGTGTTGTATGGTGTGGTGTTGTATGGTCTTGTGTTGTATGGTGTTGTGTTGTATGGTGTTGTCCGGTGTTGTATGGTATGGTGTTGTGCTGTATGGTGTTGTCCGGTGTTGTATGGTGTTGTATGGTGTGGTGTTGTATGGTCTGTGCTGTATGGTGTTGTGTTGTATGGTGTTGTCCGATGTTGTATGGTTTGGCTAACCCTGCTGCTGTTGCGTTCCTTCCTGCAGACCTGGGCATGTCCCCTTACCTGACGGCCATGTTGGTGGGAGGGCAGCTCCTGGTCCCTGGCAGCAGCACTGGAGACACCAGCTTCAGTTTCACTCAGGACTCATGTGAGTGGCGGCACACAGGAAGCTGACACAACATTGTTTCCGTAAAACGATTCAAGCAAGGCCTTTATGTCCCAGTTGAAATACAGTGTAAATGTACTGAGCAGTATAGATATAGCTGGTCTTGAATATACTGAACATTATATAGCTGGCCTTGAATGTACTGAACAGTATAGATATAGCTGGTCTTGAATATACTGAACAGTATATAGCTGGCCTTGAATGTACTGAACAGGATAGATATAGCTGGCCTTTAATGTACTGAACAGTATATAGCTGGCCTTGAAAATACTGAACAGTATATAGCTGGCCTTGAATGTACTGAGCAGTATAGATATAGCTGGTCTTGAATATACTGAACATTATATAGCTGGCCTTGAATGTACTGAACAGTATAGATATAGCTGGTCTTGAATATACTGAACAGTATATAGCTGGCCTTTAATGTACTGAACAGGATAGATATAGCTGGCCTTGAATGTACTGAACAGTATAGATATAGCTGATCTTAATGGTACTAAACCGTATGGCTGTATGGTGGTTTGAGAGGATGTGGAGACATTTTTGTTATGCTTTATTTTACAGTCCCCCATGTACTTGGTATTCACTTAGTAATGAGTCTGACAATGTAAAATGGTTCTTACATAGTAACCTGATAATACCTTTTTCAGTCTTTGGGATTCGATTAGAGAAGGCACACATTGGAAGTACAATAGGAGCAATGTTATTTAGTGTCAGGCTGCAATGCATCTTTCAGCTCCTTAATCTCTACTGAAACACTACACTAGAAAATACTGAAGGCAAGTGCCCCTCCCCTCCCCATGCAGGTACAGACGTGATGCTGTTGGACAACTTCTCCACAGATGGCTCCTCCCACCATGGACGCCTGGCCGTGAAGAGGCGGAGCTCGGTCACCTTTGAAGACGAGCAGCAGCAGCATTCCAAAGGTACCTGTCCGTTCTCACCTGGAGATGAAAGGGCTGGGGTAGACTAGAGAGGGTCTAGAGTAGGGCTACCGTCCTGTAGGTTCACACTCAACCCTGTTCCTGGAGAGCGACCGTCCTGTAGGTTCACACTCCAACCCTGTTCCTGGAGAGCGACCGTCCTGTAGGTTCACACTCCAACCCTGTTCCTGGAGAGCGACCGTCCTGTAGGTTCACACTCCAACCCTGTTCCTGGAGAGCGACCGTCCTGTAGGTTCACACTCCAACCCTGTTCCTGGAGAGCGACCGTCCTGTAGGTTCACACTCCAACCCTGTTCCTGGAGAGCGACCGTCCTGTAGGTTCACACTCCAACCCTGTTCCTGGAGAGCGACCGTCCTGTAGGTTCACACTCCAACCCTGTTCCTGGAGAGCGACCGTCCTGTAGGTTCTCACTCCAACCCTGTTCATGGAGAGCGACCGTCCTGTAGGTTTTCACTCCAACTCTGTTCATGGAGAGCTACCGTCCTGTAGGTTTTCACTCCAACCCTGTTCCTGGAGAGCTACCGTCCTGTAGGTTAACTCCAACCCTGTTCATGGAGAGCGACCATCCTGTAGGTTTTCACTCCAACCCTGTTCATGGAGAGCTACCATCCTGTAGGTTAACACCAACCCTGTTCCTGGAGAGCGACCGTCCTGTAGGTTAACTCCAATAATTAGCTGGTTGATAAGCTGAGTCATATTAGTTACAACTGGGGTTGGAGCGAAAACCTACAGGAGGGTAGCGCTCCAGGAACTGGGTTGGAGAGCCCTGATTTAGGTTCTAGGGAAGACAGGGTTTTTCCACACGTTGTCAAGTCTTATACATTTTTGTTATACATGTTATGCATTTTTATACAGGTTTGTTTTACTTTTGCAAACATCTTCACCTCTTCCTCCTTATGAGTTGTACGAGAACATACGTCCCACCTAGACAATTTAGTAAACAGACTTCTGTAAACGTGTTGTTCAATATTAATAAGAGCAGTTTCACATCACGTCTTCATCACCATTCATTGTGATAGTGTTGTAACTATTCCACTGTGTAGATTTAATGCAAGGACAATACAACTCAATCTCTGTTCCTTTTCTCTCAGCTGCAGAGTGCACCACCATCCCTTCTACTGTCCAGGTCCAAGCAGAGATCCACAAGTCTCTGGACACCTTCGCCCCCTGTCTGGCCAGGGCCATCGAGAGCGATGCCAAACTCACCCTCTTTGGCGTGGACACACCCCTACCCGGGGCGCAGTTTGCGGCTGCTACGTGGGGGGGCACCAAGACCCTGATACCAGGACGGCCAGAGACTGAGGCTGGAGAACATCGATGAAGGAATCGTCAGAGACGTCCAAGAGAGAGTTGATGAGGAAGAGTTGTCTGCATAGTACAAATGTTCCTTTTCTTATTTTAAGTACCGAAGAGTTTATGGTAGGTACATTGGGCATTGTGCGTACTGAGGAGTTAAAAAGTATGCAGTGTGTATATTTGCAAAATAGACATGGATAACAATGCAAGGTTTCTTCTGTCAAATACTGTACTGACCTTGTTCAGTGCATGCCTAGAATCACACTTTTGTGTTTGTCCTATTCTCCTGTGAATAGGTACTTCTCAACAGCTGGGCACAATAACCCACCTGTTCATACGTTGAAATCTTAAAAAGCAATAGACATACTAAGGAGATTGTTGGACCAAGTGTGTGCTGTATAATTGAGTGCCTTGCTAGTTGTACTATACACCTCTGATAAATAGGAGGCCTTAACAGCTGTATCCTAGCAGTTCAATGTTTGTAATTTCATTAACGTTTTTTGTTGTCTATGATAATATCACAAGCCAGTTATACCTCCTTTTCTTGCCTTACATAAAGACTGCCTCTTGTTGGTGTGAACAGATAGGTCTGTTGCGTAGTATTAGACGAGGGGAACGACGTGGTGGAACGTTCCGGTAGAAATATGTTGAGGAGAACAAACATGCCTCTCCGACATGTAGAGTAAGGGGATCACGTCAACTCTATTCATGACATTTCTATATGCAACGTTCCACGAGGTTTGCCTACTGAACGCGGCCAGGTACTGCCGGGAGGAGAACTCTCGGTTCTCAGTCGCTGTAATGCCTTCGTTGTGGTCCAAGGACCAAATTCTTGTATACTTCCCAACAATTTACAGTATTTCATGTGAAAACATGCCCTAGGTAGATGTACATATGATTGCACTTGAATAATGCAGTACCCAGTGTCTGAATCCTTCCTCTTCTGTGTATATAGACAGGTTGGTTGTTTAGCAACAAAAACGACGTGAGCGCAACTATGGGGCAAAACAGACGGGGTTGGCTTAGATTGTTGATAACATGTAAACTATATTTAGTCTCCAATGTTTATTGAAAACAAATTTGCACAATGATTACTTGTCAATCATACATCTTTACAGTTATTGATTAGCTAGCTAGCAAATTTGAGCCATATTAGCATAGACATGACATCAGTCAAAACAAGACATGGTATCAAGAACAAGATCAAACTAGCTGAAACTAGCCACTTAACGATTCTCCACATGGTAGCTTCTTGTCATTGTTTCTAGCTATCTGGCCATCCAGAATTACAACACACGGCCTTCGGCCCCCTTGAAGTGCGCACCTCGTTTTCGTGACGTTGTCAGCTAACCGGTCTACTGTTTTGGAAAGAGGCGAGTTATCAAGTATCTCTTGCCAGTGTTACTCTATAAAGGTCCTGGTGTGGGTGAGCTGCAGGCTTTGTAGGACTGTGGCATTTTATCACCCTGACAAAAACTCAAGCACATAACAGGACACCATGAAACCACTTAATGTATTCTTCAATCATTACATTTGACATTTTAGTCATTTAGCAGACACTCTTATCCACAGCTACTTACAGGAGCAATTAGGGTTCAGTGCCTTGCTCAAGGGCACAGACAGATTTTTCACCTAGTTGGCTCGAGGATTCGAACAAGCAACCTTTCAGTTACATGTGGGCTCTCTATGTCCCTGTAGAGAGGTCCACCTAGCCTGATCCCAAATCTGTAAGTGCTGCTTTAGTCAACTCTGTGTGCTTTCAAGCACAAACTGATCAGAGACCAGTGGTTACCGTCCCGTATTCAAACCTTGTGGTTATCACATATCGAACACGTTATACGTTCTTAATCAATTAATTAGACCACCAGTTCTCACCCTGAGAGAATAACGGTGGATCCTGTTAGCTAATGTGTATTGGTATGTTTTACCTCCGAACTGAGTTACAGTTGAAGTCGGAAGTTTACGTACACTTAGATTGGAGTCATTAAAACTTGTTTTTCAACCACTCCACAAATTTCTTGTTAACAAACTATAGTTTTGGCAAGTCGGTTAGGACATCTACTTTGTACATGACACAAGTAATTTTTCCAACAATTGTTTACAGACAGATTATTTCACTGTATCACAATTCCAGCGGGTCAGAAGTTTACATACACTAAGTTGACTGTGCTTTTAAAACAGCTTGGAAAATTCCAGAAAATGATGTCATGGCTTTAGAAGCTTCTGATAGGCTAATTGACATCATTTTAGTTAATTGGAGGTGTACCTGTGGATGTATTTCAAGGCCTACCTTCAAACTCAGTGCCTCTTTGCTTGACATCATGGGAAAATCAAAAGAAATAAGCCAAGACCTCAGAAAAAGAATTGTAGACCTCCACAAGTCTGGTTCATCCTTGGGAGCAATTTCCAAACGCCTGAAGGTACGTTCATCTGTACAAACAATAGTACGCAAGTATAAACACCATGGGACCACGCAGCCGTCATACCGCTCAGGAAGGAGACGCGTTCTGTCTCCTAGAGATGAACGTACTTTGGTGCGAAAAGTGCAAATCAACCCCAGAACAACAGCAAAGGACCTTGTGAAGATGTTGGAGGAAACGGGTACAAAAGTATCTATATCCACAGTAAAACGAGTCCTATATTGACATAACCTGAAA
This sequence comes from Coregonus lavaretus, assembly GCF_964263955.1. Classification (NCBI taxonomy): domain Eukaryota; kingdom Metazoa; phylum Chordata; class Actinopteri; order Salmoniformes; family Salmonidae; genus Coregonus; species Coregonus lavaretus. The sequence continues at coordinate 40,800,846 of NC_140003.1, read as the reverse complement.
GGCCGCTCAGCAAGGAAGAAGCCACTGTTCCAAAACCGCCATAAAAAAGACAGACTACGATTTGCAACTGCACATGGGGACAAATATCATACTTTTTGGAGAAATGTCCTCTGGTCTGATGAAACAAAAATATAACTGTTTGGCCATAATGACCATCGTTATGTTTGGTGGAAAAAGGGGGTTGCTTGCAAGCCGAAGAACACCATCCCAACCGTGAAGCACGGGGGTGGCAGCATCATGCTGTGGGGGTGCTTTGCTGCAGGAGGGACTGGTGCACTTCACAAAATAGATGGCATCATGAGGAAGGAAAATTATGTGGATATATTGAAGCAACATCTCAAGACATCAGTCAGGAAGTTAAAGCTTGGTCGCAAATGGGTCTTCCAAATGAACAATGACCCCAAACATACTTCCAAAGTTGTGGCAAAAGGGCTTAAGGACAACAAAGTCAAGGTATTGGAGTGGCCATCACAAAGCCCTGACCTCAATCCTATAGAACATTTGTGGGCAGAACTGAAAAAGCGTGTGTGAGCAAGGAGGCCTACAAACCTCACTCAGTTACAACAGCTCTGTCAGGAGGAATGGGCCAAAATTCACCCAACTTATTGTGGGAAGCTTGTGGAAGGCTACCCTAAACGTTTAACCCAAGTTAAACAATTTAAAGGCAATGCTACCAAATACTAATTGAGTGTATGTAAACTTCTGACCCACTGGGAATGTGATTAAATAAATAAAATCTGAAATAAATCATTCTCTCTAATATTATTCTGACATTTCACATTCTTAAAATAAAGTGGTGATCCTAACTGACCTAAGACAGGGAATTTGTTTTTGGCTAAGGTGTATGTAAACGTCCAACTTCAACTGTATACAGTGGGGAGAACAAGTATTTAATACACTGCCGATTTTGCAGGTTTTCCTACTTACAAAGCATGTAGAGGTCTGTAATTTTTATCATAGGTACACTTCAACTGTGAGAGACGGAATCTAAAACAAAAGTCCAGAAAATCACTTTGTATTATTTTTAAGTAATTAATTTGCATTTTATTGCATGACATAAGTATTTGATACATCAGAAAAGCAGAACTTAATATTTGGTACAGAAACCTTTGTTTGCAATTACAGAGATCATACGTTTCCTGTAGGTCTTGACCAGGTTTGCACACACTGCAGCAGGGATTTTGGCCCACTCCTCCATACAGACCTTCTCCAGATCCTTCAGGTTTCGGGGCTGTCGCTGGGCAATACAGACTTTCAGCTCCCTCCAAAGATGTTCTATTGGGTTCAGGTCTGGAGACTGGCTAGGCCACTCCAGGACCTTGAGATGCTTCTTACGGAGCCACTCCTTAGTTGCCCTGGCTTGTGTTTCGGGTCGTTGTCATGCTGGAAGACCCAGCCACGACCCATCTTCAATGCTCTTACTGAGGGAAGGAGGTTGTTGGCCAAGATCTCACGATACATGGCCCCATCCATCCTCCCCTCATTACGGTGCAGTCGTCCTGTCCCCTTTTGCAGAAAAGCATCCCCAAAGAATTATGTTTCCACCTCCATGCTTCACGGTTGGGATGGTGTTCTTGGGGTTGTACTCATCCTCCTTCTTCCTCCAAACACGGCGAGTGGAGTTTAGACCAAAAAGCTCTATTTTTGTCTCATCAGACCACATGACCTTCTCCCATTCCTCCTATGGATCATCCAGATGGTCATTGGCAAACTTCAGACGGGCCTGGACATGCGCTGGCTTGAGCAGGGGGACCTTGCGTGCGCTGCAGGATTTTAATCCATGACGGCGTAGTGTGTTACTAATGGTTTTCTTTGAGACTGTGGTCCCAGCTCTCTTCAGGTCATTGACCAGGTCATGCCGTGTAGTTCTGGGCTGATCCCTCACCTTCCTCATGATCATTGATGCCTCACGAGGTGAGATCTTGCATGGAGCCCCAGACCGAGGGTGATTGACCGTCATCTTGAACTTCTTCCATTTTCTAATAATTGCGCCAACAGTTGTTGCCTTCTCACCAAGCTGCTTGCCTATTGTCCTGTAGCCCATCCCAGCCTTGTGCAGGTCTACAATTTTATCCCTGATGTCCTTACACAGCTCTCTGGTCTTGGCCATTGTGGAGAGGTTGGAGTCTGTTTGATTGAGTGTGTGGACAGGTGTCCTTTATACAGGTAACGAGTTCAAACAGGTGCAGTTAATACAGGTAATGAATGGAGTACAGGAGGGCTTCTTAAAGAAAAACTAACAGGTCTGTGAGAGCCGGAATTCTTACTGGTTGGTAGGTGATCAAATACTTATGTCATGCAATAAAATGCAAATTAATTACTTTAAAATCATACAATGAGATTTTCTGGATTTTTGTTTTAGATTCCGTCTCTCACAGTTGAAGTGTACCCATGATAAAAATTACAGACCTCTACATGCTTTGTAAGTAGGAAAACCTGCAAAATCGGCAGTGTATCAAATACTTGTTCTCTATATACAGTGGGGAAAAAAAGTATTTAGTCAGCCACCAATTGTACAAGTTCTCCCACTTAAAAAGATGAGAGAGGCCTGTAATTTTCATCATAGGTACACGTCAACTATGACAGACAAAATGAGGAAAAAAAATCCAGAAAATCACATTGTAGGATTTTTAATGAATTTATTTGCAAATTATGGTGGAAAATAAGTATTTGGTCAATAACAAAAGTTTCTCAATACTTTGTTATATAACCTTTGTTGGCAATGACACAGGTCAAACGTTTTCTGTAAGTCTTCACAAAGTTTTCACACACTGTTGCTGGTATTTTGGCCCATTCCTCCATGCAGATCTCCTCTAGAGCAGTGATGTTTTGGGGCTGTCACTGGGCAACACAGACTTTCAACTCCCTCCAAAGATTTTCTATGGGGTTGAGATCTGGAGACTGGCTAGGCCACTCCAGGACCTTGAAATGCTTCTTACGAAGCCACTCCTTCGTTGCCCGGGTGGTGTGTTTGGGATCATTGTCATTGGCCCCATTCATTCTTTCCTTTACACGGATCAGTCGTCCTGGTCCCTTTGCAGAAAAACAGCCCCAAAGCATGATGTTTCCACCCCCATGCTTCACAGTAGGTATGGTGTTCTTTGGATGCAACTCAGCATTCTTTGTCCTCCAAACACGACGAGTTGAGTTTTTACCAAAAAGTTCTATTTTGGTTTCATCTGACCATATGACATTCTCCCAATCCTCTTCTGGATCATCCAAATGCACTCTAGCAAACTTCAGACGGGCCTGGACATGTACTGGCTTAAGCAGGGGGACACGTCTGGCACTGCAGGATTTGAGTCCCTGGCGGCGTAGTGTGTTACTGATGGTAGGCTTTGTTACTTTGGTCCCAGCTCTCTGCAGGTCATTCACTAGGTCGCCCGTGTGGTTCTGGGATTTTTGCTCACCGTTCTTGTGATCATTTTGACCCCACGGGGTGAGATCTTGCGTGGAGCCCCAGATCGAGGGAGATTATCAGTGGTCTTGTATGTCTTCCATTTCCTAATAATTGCTCCCACAGTTGATTTCTTCAAACCAAGCTGCTTACCTATTGCAGATTCAGTCTTCCCAGCCTGGTGCAGGTCTACAATTTTGTTTCTGGTGTCCTTTGACATCTCTTTGGTCTTGGCCATAGTGGAGTTTGGAGTGTGACTGTTTGAGGATGTGGACAGGTGTCTTTTATACTGATAACAAGTTCAAACAGGTGCCATTAATACAGGTAACGAGTGGAGGACAGAGGAGCCTCTTAAAGAAGAAGTTACAGGTCTGTGAGAGCCAGAAATCTTGCTTGTTTGTAGGTGACCAAATACTTATTTTCCAACATAATTTGCAAATAAATTCATAAAAAATCCTACAATGTGATTTTCTGGAATTTTTTTTCTCATTTTGTCTGTCATAGTTGACGTTTACCTATGATGAAAATTACAGGCCTCTCTCATCTTTTTAAGTGGGAGAACTTGCACAATTGGTGGCTGACTAAATACTTTTTTTCCCCACTGTATGTGTTTGTCTGTGCGTCACTGTCCGAGTATGGTACTACATCGTAAGAGCAAAGCAATACTCCAGAATTTGAGGCATTGTCAACTTGTAATTTCTACAGACTTTTTGTACTGTTGTATTAATTTTTTTTAATTATACATACCAGAAGCCTTCTGTGTTTTAGATTGCTGGGAAACAATGTTTGACATGCCTCCCAAATTCAGTTGAATCATGTCCATGTCTTGCAATCCTCCGCAACCAATTAAATCTCTTAGAATGCCATGGTAGGGACGTGTGTCAGTATGTGTGTTTGTGAGTGTAGAGAAGGAAGGGTCGCATTATACAGTAAACAGGGGCCATACCGTGTTAATGCTTCAGCCAACAGCTACCAAAACAAGCAATCTGTCCTGTGACCTGGGCGACATTCAGGATCCCTAAACTGTTGGATGGATCCTTCAACAGTGCTGAGATCAGAGTTCTGTCTTGTGTAATAACTGTCATCACAAGACCTACGTATACCTTTGAGACAGACATACTTACAGACCCAGCAAAAAGAGGAACTACCTTTTCAACAACAAAATGGTTTACTTAAAGCATAATTATGTTTACATGCATAACTGCAAGTACAGTATAAACATTTGAGTTCTCAGCCTTGCGCTACAAACAATAAATCACACCTTAACACTGATCAAAGCTCATTTGCTCCTGACAAAAATAATATTGCACTTTTAAACGTTCTCACACACAAATCATCTAAATAATATTCCCCCCCCCCCCCCACACACACACACACACACACACACACACACACACTACCAGTCAAAAGTTTGGACACACCTACTCATTCCAACGTTTTTCTTTATTTTTACTATTTTCTACATTGTAGATTAATTGTGAAGAAATCAAAACTATGAAATAACACATATGGAATCATGTAGTAACCAAAAAGGTGTTAAACAAATCAAAATAAATGTTATATGAGATTCTTCAAATAGCCACCCTTTGCCTTGATGACAGCATTGCACACTCTTGGCATTCTCTCAACCAGCTTCATGAGGTAGTCACCTGGAATGCATTTCAATTAACTGGTGTGCCTTCTTAAAAGTTAATTTGTGGAATTTATTTTCTTCTTAATGTGTTTGAGCCAATCAGTTGTGTTGTGACAAGGTAGGGGGGGGTATACAGAAGATAGCCCTATTTGGTAAAAGACCAAGTCCATATTATGGCAAGAACAGCTCAAATAAACCATCAAGCGCTATGATGAAACAGGCTCTCATGAGGACCGCCACAGGAATGGAAGACCCAGAGTTACCTCTGCTGCAGAGATAAGATCATTAGTTACCAGCCTCAGAAATTGCAGCCCAAATAAATGCTTCAGTTTTCAAATAACAGACACATCTCAACAACAACTGTTCAGAGGAGACTGTGTGAATCAGGCCTTCATGGTCGAATTGCTGCAAAGAAACCATTACTAAAGGACACCAATAATAAGAAGAGACTTGCTTGGGCCAAGAAACACGAGCAATGGAGTGCTGTATCAGATTACCTGGCCTCCACAATCACCCGACCTCAAACCAATTGAGATGGTTTGGGATGAGTTGGACCACAGAGTTAAGGAAAAGCAGCCAACAAGTGCTCAGCATATGTGGGAACTCCTTGAAGAGTGTTGGAAAAGCATTCCAGGTGAAGCTGGTTGAGAGAATGCCAAGAGTGTGCAAAGCTGTCATCAAGGCAAAGGGTGGCTATTTGAAGAATTTCACACTTTTTTGGTGACTACATGATTCCATATGTGTTATTTCATAGTTTTGATGTCTTCAATATTATTCTACAATGTAGAAAATAGTAAAAAATAAAGAAAAACCTTGGAATGAGTAGGTGTTCTAAAACTTTTGACCGGTAGTATATAAGTATATAAGTATATATATATATATATATATATATATATATATATATATATATATATATATATATATATATATATATATATATATATATATATATATATATATATATATATAAGTATATATATATATATATATATGTATGTGTATATATATATATATATATATATATATATATATATATATATATATATATATATACACATATATATACATACATATATAGGGATGGCATATCGCTACACACACACATACAGTTGAAGTCGGAAGTTTACATAAACCTTAGCCAAATACATTTAAACTCAGTTTTTCACAATTCCTGACATTTAATCCTAGTAAAAATTCCCTGTCTTAGGTCAGTTAGGATCATCACTTTATTTTAAGAATGTGAATTGTCAGAATAATAGTAGAGAGAGTGATTTATTTCAGCTTTTATTTCTTTCATCACATTCCCAGTGGGTCAGAAGTTTACATACACTCAATTAGTATTTGGTAGCATTGCCTTTAAATTGTTTAACTTGGGGCAAACGTTTCGGGTAGCCTTTCACAAGCTTCCCACAATAAGTTGGGTGAATTTTGGCCCATTCCTCCTGACAGAGCTTGTGTAACTGAGTCAGGTTTGTAGGCCTCCTTGCTTGCATACGCTTTTTCCGTTCTGCCCACAAATGTTCTATAGGCTTGAGGTCAGGGCTTTGTGATGGCCACTCCAATACCTTGACTTTGTTGTCCTTAAGCCATTTTGCCACAACTTTGGAAGTATGCTTGGGGTCATTGTCCAGTTGGGAGACCCATTTGCGACAAAGCTTTAACTTCCTGACTGATGTCTTGAGATGTTGCTTCAATATATCCACATAATTTTCCTTCCTCATGATGCAATCTATTTTGTGAAGTGCACCAGTCCCTCCTGCAGCAAAGCACCCCCACAGCATGATGCTGCCACCCCCGTGCTTCACGGTTGGAATGGTGTTCTTCGGCTTGCAAGTTACCCCCTTTCTCCTCCAAACATAACAATGGTCATTATGGCCAAACAGTTCTATTTTTGTTTCATCAGACCAGAGGACATTTCTCCAAAAAGTACGATCTTTGTCCCCGTGTGCAGTTGCAAACCGTAGTCTGGCTTTTTTATGGCGGTTTTGGAGCAGTGGCTTCTTCCTTGCTGAGCGGCCTTTCAGGTTATGTCGATATAGGACTTGTTTTACTGTGGATATAGATACTTTTGTATCTGTTTCCTCCAGCATCTTCCCAAGGTCCTTTGCTGTTGTTCTGGGATTGATTTGCGCTTTTCGCACCAAAGTATGTTCTTCTCTAGGAGACAGAACGCGTCTCCTTCCTGAGCGGTATGACGGCTGCGTGGTCCCATGGTGTTTATACTTGCGTACTATTGTTTGTACAGATGAACGTGGTACCTTCAGGCATTTGGAAATTGCTCCCAAGTATAAACCAGACTTGTGGAGGTCTACAATAATTTTTCTGAGGTCTTGGCTGATTTCTTTTGATTTTCCTTGGAATTTTCCAAGCTGTTTAAAGGCACAGTCAACTTAGAGTATGTAAACTTCTGACCCACTGGAATTGTGATACAGTGAATTATAAGTGAAATAATCTGTCTGTAAACAATTGTTGGAAAAATTACTTGTGTCATGCACAAAGTAGATGTCCTAACCGACTTGCCAAAACTATAGTTTGTTAACAAGACATTTGTGGAGTGGTTGAAAAACGAGTTTTAATGACTCCAACCTAATGTATGTAAACTTCCGACTTCAACTGTACACACATACATACATACATATACATATATGAGTCTGGCTTTGCGCTTGCATTCACACACTTTTCCTCACATGCAGTTCTCATACAGACACACCAGTAAGAAAGTCATCTTAAAAAAGAAGAGCTAAAAATGTAACTAATGCTCAGATAAGGAAATATTCTACATAATACTTGTACAAATCTCAAGATCTTCAAGTGCTTTTTAGAGCAAAAGAAAAAAATTGTTTTCTTTTTCAAATAAAATGGTGTCCGGGCAGCTACTGCTCACCCTCGTTCTCCTGTCCAGAACCTTCTGAGCGGTCACCCTCCAAGCGATCTGAGGAAAAACAAAGTGAGTGTGTGAAAAACCCCCATTTCTTATTGGACAAGTCCAGGTAGTTCCCCCCTATTTCAGTCAGTTTTCTTCCATTTTGTGCCTGATGAACGCAACCCTAAACCCATTTCCTACTGTACCTAGCTTGTGGGGACTGCAGTGGAAGTTTCATAACTGGTTGCTGGTAATTGAGTAGTCTGGGTACTAGTTCGTAACATTCCACTCCTTTTGCCAAAGGGACTGGCCTTTTGGTAATCTCAACGTTCAATATACAGCTGGATTTTGTGCGAATTACAGAGTACAAGGAGTGGAATGTAATAGCTGAACAGAGACGGGCAACCAGGCTAGTAATTGAGTGGGTGAACCAGTAAATCTCAGCGGTAAGAAGCTTACTCAGCCCGGGCTCAAGGGTCCAAAAGTACATCAAGAAGTACATAAATACTTCCACATGCACTTTCTATTGGTTTATTAGTCAACTGATTTCCAAAACACCGTAGAATCAATTCACGAAAGAGAAAGTTAATATAACAAAAACTACTAGCAAAATTTAACTGAGTAAGCCTCTACCCGTTCTTATGTGATTAAGGGAGGCCAGCATTCGCAGCATGAAGGAGGCGGGGACTGTGATGGTGTTCCTGGTCTCCTCTAGCATCAACTCATTACGCGTGATCACCTGAAAGGGAAAGAGGGAGATGGAGAGAAGGTAAAAGAAAGCAAATGCTACCAGTAAATCAGAAACATCAAAAGATAATGTGATTTCTATCATCCTCTGAAGTTGGGAGTGGGACTGGTGAGAGCAGTTGAATGGTAAGGGAGGGCGGAGAAGGGGTAACGTGGGAGTGGGAACAGAAAAGCTAATAGGGAGGGGAGAAAAAAAGGGAGGTGAGAGAACAGAGGTGGGTAATGAGGGAGGGTACAGGGAGGGATAGGTAAGCCTCCTGGGGCAAGGCGTCTCCAGTCAGCTGTTGTTAGAGCTCTTGTAGAGGACCAGAGACTCTATGGGGAAAGTCTCACACAGTGGGGAATCCACCCCCTCTACTGGATGAGACAGAAGTGAACCCAAGTCTACCCGCTGTCTGTCACTAAGGTTGAATCAATCGTTTACCAAACATACCTCGTCAGCTAGGACTCTGTTAAAGGACGGCGACGCCTCCAGAGGTGACCAGATTTTAATATTGTAGTCGATCCCTGACGAGGCAAGAACTGGAACAGACAGAAGACAAACTGTTGGCAATAGGGTACGACAGTTAAGGGGAAGGGGGTGTGACATAATCGCCTCTTTATACAAGGCTGAAGATGTAGCTAGGGAACTCACCGGGGTGTGGTTGGGGTGTAGGGGTGAGACTAGGGTAGGTGTGTGTTACTCACCGGGGTGTGGTTGGGGTGTAGGGGTGAGACTAGGGTAGGTGTGTGTTACTCACCGGGGTGTGGTTGGGGTGTAGGGGTGAGACTAGGGTAGGTGTGTGTTACTCACCGGGGTGTGGTTGAGGTGTAGGGGTGAGACTAGGGTAGGTGTGTGTTACTCACCGGGGTGTGGTTGGGGTGTAGGGGTGAGACTAGGGTAGGTGTGTGTTACTCACCGGGGTGTGGTTGAGGTGTAGGGGTGAGACTAGGGTAGGTGTGTGTTACTCACCGGGGTGTGGTTGAGGTGTAGGGGTGAGACTAGGGTAGGTGTGTGTTACTCACTGGGGTTACAGAGGTGTGGGTGTATACTGTAGGTGTGGCTCTAGATATAGAAGTGTAACTCACTGGGGTCGTAGGGGTGCGGCTGTAATGGGTGTAGGGGCGTGGTTGAAGGTGTATGGGGTGTACTGTAACTCACTGGGGTCGTAGGGGTGCGGCTGTAAGGGGTGTAGGGGCGTGGTTGAAGATGTATGGGGTGTACTGTAACTCACTGGGGTCATAGGGGTGTGGCTGGAGACAGTTGACTACATGATTGTCGGCCTCCAGCAGCATCAGGTGCTCGCCCGTGTGTCTGTCCCAGATGAAGATGTGGCCACAGTCTGAACCGCTCATCACAAAGTTGTTCCCCCAGAAACACGACTCCTTGATCTACAGACAACACACATAAATAATTGGAGGAGGCAAAGGAACTATAAATGCTTTCAAAGCATCTCGAAAAGTGTTAAACAAATCAAAATATATTTTATATTTGAGATTCTTCAAATAGCCACCCTTGATTACAGCTTTGCACACTCTTGGCATTCTCTCAACCAGCTTCATGAGGTAGTCACTTGGAATGCATTTCAATTAACAGGTGTGCCTTTCCTTCTTAATGCGTTTGAGCCAATCAGTTGTGTTGTGACAATGTAGTGGGGGTATACAGAAGATAGCCCTATTTGGTAAAAGACCAAGTCCATATTATGGCAAGAACAGCTCAAATAAGCAAAGAGAAACGACAGTCCATCATTACTTTAAGACATGAAGGTCAGTCAATACGGAACATTTCAAGAACCATCGCAAAAACCATCAAGCGCTATGATGAAACTGGCTCTCATGAGGACCGCCACAGGAAAGGAAGACCCAGAGTTACCTCTGCTGCAGAGGATAATTTCATTAGAGTTACCAGCCTCAGAAATTGCAGCCCTAATAAATGCTTCACAGAGTTCAAGTAACAGACACATCTCAACATCAAGTGTTCAGAGGAGACTGTGTGAATCAGGCCTTCATGGTCGAATTTCTGCAAAGAAACCACTACTAAAGGACACCAATAAGAAGAAGAGACTTGCTTGGGCCAAGAAACATGAGCAATGGACATTAGACCGGTGGAAATCTGTCCTTTGGTCTGATGCGTCCACATTTGAGATTTTTGGTTCCAACCGCCGTGTCCTTGTGAGACGCAGAGTAGGTGAATGGATGATCTCCGAATGTGTGGTTCCCACCGTGAAGCATTGAGGAGGAGGTGTGATGGCGTGGGGGTGCTTTGCTGGTGACACGGTCTGTGATTTATTTAGAATTCAAGGCACACTTAACCAGAATGGCTACCACAGCATTCTGCAGCGATACGCCATCCCATCTGGTTTGCGCTTAGTGGGACTATCATTTGTTTTTCAACAGGACAATGACCCAACACACCTCCAGGCTGTGTAAGGGCTATTTTACCAAGAAGGAGAGTGATGGAGTGCTGCATCAGATGACCTGGCCTCCACGATCACCCGACCTCAACCCAATTGAGATGGTTTGGGATGAGTTGGACCGCAGAGTGAAGGAAAAGCAGCCAACAAGTGCTCAGCATATGTGGGAACTCCTTCAAGACTGTTGGAAAAGCATTCCAGGTGAAGCTGGTTGAGAGAATGCCAAGTGTGCGCAAATATTTGATTTGTTTAACACTTTTTTGGTTACTACATGATTCCATATGTGTTATTTCATAGTTTTGATATCTTCACTATTATTCTACAATGTAGAAAATAGTAAAAATAAAGCAAGTCCCTTGAATGAGTAGGTGTGTCCAAACTTTTGACTTGTCCTGTATATATTTATTTATTTATCTAATTATATTAAACCAGGAGGATAGTTCGCTCAGCAGCTGGGATCCCTCTCTACATCTGGCCCAGGGTCAGTTTGTTGCTCTCCGCATTATGTTTTCAGTAGGGGTTGGTGAAGGGGGAAGCTGATCTAGAATCAGCTGGAAACGAGCAACCAGAAGTAACCGAAGTCAGGAAGTGAAAATTAGCGTACCATAGTCCTGGAGTTGCGGTGGCCCTTGTAGACCATTTTGACTGAGGGTCTCCTGATATTCTGGGTCTCACTCTCCTCCATCTCTCTCCTCTCCTTCCTCCGACGAAACAGTTCCTGGATACGGGCCGCAGCTGAGCGTCTGTGACACATACACACGTTATACACAGTATTGACAGTAAATATATTTCTATCCCTGCAGAGAAGAAAGTGAATTCTGAGCGTCATGCTGATTCACCCCTCGATGACGCTGAAGCGACCAAAACAGCACATGGGAAAAGAATCAGCAAAAAAAAGCAGCAAATACTACCTCACATGCCACGCTAACTGACCGTCACCAGTACTCTACAACCCTACACATACTGTAGAGGTGACAATGTGCTTATTTCACTTCACACTGTAGCCAATATCTATCTCCTCTCTCTATTCTTCTCTTATCACTCTTGTTGTGAGCAAACAATGAGTAGGCCAGGTACTACATTTTTCTCCAGGGTACAGTGGGGATTTAAGTAATGAATTACTTAAAAATCATACAATGTGATTTTCTGGATTTTTGTTTTAGATTCTGTCTCTCACAGTTGAAGTGTACCTATGATAAAAATGACAGACCTCTACATGCTTTGTAAGTAGGAAAACATGCAAAATCGGCAGTGTATCAAATACTTGTTCTCCCCACTGTATGTAGGGCTCCATTCATTCATTGGTTGTTGCATCTCTGGTGTTGGCTGTTACCCTTGTGACATCACTATGTACCTAACAGGGATAATGTAGCTAATAGCTGTCCTCTTAGTGAATGATGGTGGTACACACATGCATATGCATGCTCACACGATTAGTGTTTCACAAAAGTGCCCATCACACAAACAAGGCTTAATCCTGCTGGTGAAAACTACAAACACCATGTCCTGTAGACTACAGTAGTGTCTCAGGGGGGTTTGCTTGGACTCATGGGAGCTGTAGTTTTGGAGGTAAAAGTTTTTCAATGAGCACTGCACTCCTTGCAGGTTAGATGTTTTAGTTGTGGGCACACAGACGTTACCTGATCATCCTATCTCCTACCGCTGATCCTCTGAAATTAGACCTATGTTTATATCAGAATCATTAACAGTAGATAACCACATAGAATGAGAAAAAGTGTCCTCACGACAATATACAGAGGACGTGACATTAAATGTGATACTCCACAACAACATATCAAAATACTGTGTGTGTGTTGTTGTCCGTACCTCTGTCCTTGTCCTCCTCTGTACCTCGCAGAGGGGATAAGAATTGGGTCGTCATCGCTGTCGTCTGAGTCCTGGTTGCTACGGGAGGGTTGACCCTGCCCTCCTGGTCCCGTTGGAACCCCCTGCCCCCCTGGCCCTGTCGGACCCCCATGCCCCCCCTCCCCCGCAGGCTCCTCTCTCCTGCACCCCCCAGTGGTGTCCTCTGCACCCACACCCTGGCTCCTCTCCAGGGGCGTGGCAGTCACACTATCCCCCACAGAGGAGGCTTGTGCTGGGGCCTGGGCCAGCGTGGAGCCCTGGATGCTGGAGAAGGAGGCACCCCCAGCCTCACACTCTGGGTCTGAGTGGGAAGCAGCAGACCTGCTCTGGTCGGGGGGCTCCGACACAGCCACTGGTATTGAAGGAGGGGAGAGGAAGGAGGGGAGAGGAAGAAAGGGTCAATATGAGGCTCAGTTGTCTAGGTGGGAGCAATATGGCAGAACTAGTGGAACTAATGCAGTTTTCCTGATCAGTGCTACACATGGAATCCCGTAGAGGACAGTAACACTAACAATCATGGCCACTAGGCCACTCCAGTCCTCACCATACTCAGAGGCAGAGCTCTCTGCCAAAGGCCCTTCTCTGGTCTGGAAGGCCCCTGCTGCCTCTGACAGTTTGGGCTCTCCACTGGAGGCTCCGCTGCCCCTGGAACTGGAGGCTCCGCTGCCCCTGGAACTGGAGGCTCCGCTGCCCCTGGAACTGGAGGCTCCGCTGCCCCTGGAACTGGAGGCTCCGCTGCCCCTGGAACTGGAGGCTCCGCTGCCCCTGGAACTGGAGGCTATGCGGCTCCTGTAGAGAACAGGGGGTGGGCAAAGGAGAGAGGGTAAGAGTCGGTCTCAAAGAACAACATTCCGTCACCAAGATGAGACACTTGATTTAAGTTTGTGAATATTAACTTGATGAGTAAAAATCAGGGAACATCAACAGTCAGTTTCCCTCGATGTTCAGTATTCTGCTCTCCATTAAGAATCTCCATTGAGTGTGCCTTTTAGTCCAGAAGTAGGCTTAATCTGGGTCTGTAAAATCACCTCCTAAAGTTTGAATAGTGTGAAGTTTTGCTTCTGGCTTTCTAAGCAGTGTAGTCTGAGTCGCACGCTCACCACTCGTCAGTGAAGTCCAGTTTGATGGTGCTGGTGGTGGTTCCCTCAGTGCTGTAGTGTAGACTCAGGACGGGTTCTGCCGTGCTGGCTCGGCTACCTCCAGGTCCAGTACTGCTGCTGGGTGCCCCGGACCCAGACGAAGTTCCAGTTAAACTGGCAGACCCAGACAGAGTTTTCACTTTGACTGAACTCGCTCCAGCACTTACACTCACAGCTTCTGATGCTCCTGAGAGGGAGAACACACACACACACACACACACACACAGAGAAAGAGAGAGACAGAGAGCGAGAGAGACAGAGATTGAGAGACACAGACAGTGAGAGAGACAGAGATTGAGAGACACAGACAGCGAGAGAGACAGACAGCGAGAGACACAGAGAGACAGAGAGAGGGAGAGAGAGACAGCGAGAGGGAGAGAGAGAGAGAGAGAGAGACAGAGAGAGAGATTATTGCATAATATACCGTATATGACAATAGTTTTGCCTCTGGATGGCTCCTGGTTACCAAAATAAAAGCCACTATAGCAATTAGGGTTGCAAAATTCCAGGAACTTTCAATAAATTCCCTGGTGTTTCCGAGATCCCGGTTGAAAGTATCCCGGAATCAGGAGGCAATAACCAGGAAATCCGGAAACCTCAGACCAGAATTTCCGGAAAACCAGGGAATTTATTTAAAGTTCCTGGAATTTTGCAACCCTACTAGCAACGATACATTTTCAACAGAGTGGTGCAGTGGTCTAAGGCACTGCATCGCAGTGCTAACTGTGCCACTAGAGATCCTGGTTTGAGTCCAGGCTCTGTCGCAGCCGACCACAACCGGGAGACCAATTGGCCCAGCGTCGTCCAGGGTAGGGGAAGGTTTGGCCGGCAGGGATGTTCTTGTCCCATCGCGCACTAGCGACTCCTGTGGCAGGCCGGGCGCAGTGCACGCTGACTCGGTCGCCAGGTGTACGGTGTTTCCTCCGACACATTGGTGCGGCTGGCTTCCGGGAAGAAGAGCCGCACTGCAAGAAGCAGTGCGGCTCGGTTGGGTTGTTTCGGAGGACGCACGACTCTCGACCATCGCCTCTCCCGAGTCCGTACGGGAGTTGCAGCGATGGGACAAGACTGTAACTACCAATAGGATACCACGAAATTGGGGAGAAAAAGGGGGTAAAATACCCCCAAAATAATAATAATAAAATATATATAAATAACTAAAATAAAAAATGTCATGAGTTATTCATCGTTGTGTTTACATGTTAGGTGTTACAATACATTTCAGACTTGGGGATAAAACAACATTGATTAGTTGCTTTTGAACTACTGTGTAGAGACTAATAATAGATAATACCACTTTGTATTCCATTTCAGTGTTAGCACTTCGCATAATGCAGTCTGTAGTTATGCTAGTTAAAAATATGTCAACTAGATGATATTTTACAAGACAGGGACACGGTTTTGTTTTTTTAATATACAGGACAATATCATGCGATGGCAACATGCAGCGTTGTTATTTTAGGTAGGTCAATGGCAATGCAAAGAAGGCTGTACTCCGCAGTGCTGCATTATACACACACCTCCTACTGACCGTCTGTTACACAAGAATGTTTCAAGTTTCATTCCATACATAGGAGGTAGAGAGGAATGCTATCCATCAATCCACAGCAGCAATACATAACGGTGATTCATATACTTTCAAAAAACGTGAGGTGCACTTGGTTAGATTTAACTTGACCATCACAATGGTGACAATAGAAGAAAATGGGAGAGTGATCACCCTGTATGCCAGTGAAGCTAAATCAAGCGCACCTCAAGTATTTGCCAGTGTTTGACCCAGATCTGAACCAAAACATCACACAGGTGAGAGGGGAACACCAGAAATATAAGGGATCAAATGCAAGCCTCTCAAACTACAACCACACGCAAAATTTCATCAGAAATGAGTTTGGAATGTCAATGTCATCCTAGGGCCTATTATATTATTCTGTAAAAAAAAAGCCAACACAGGAGATGATCGCATTGAGAGGGAACAGTTTGAGCATGAGATGATCTACAGCACGGCTGTGACTGAGTGAAAAGCCAGAAGGAGAGCAAGATTGTGTCAGGGCCAGGTTTGGAGCCCAGGCGCACGTGCCCTGTGTGCCCGTTCGTAAATACGGCTCTGGATTATGTTACCAGTTCAAAATAAAAACAATACTTAACGGCTGAGGAATGACCTAACATTAGCTCAAGCTACAGTCGCAACAAGAGAGCCTCGGAGAAGATAGCTAACACCAGTCTCTGCCCTGGGGACTCGGTTGGACAAAAGGGACTAGAATGCATGCCTAGTGAACATGCACTCAGGTAAAGCTGGTGGAGGGGCAAGGGGCACACCGGAAGTCTCATGGTAAAGATGGTGGCGGGGCAAGAGGGCACGCCAGAAGGCTCATGCAAATTATTATATATTTTTGTTATGCCACACAGACGACAGAGAGAAAGGCCGGAGGAAGACAGAGATACAAAAAAAGAAAAAGGAGAGAGAGAGAGAAGGGAGGAGAGGAGACGCACCCTGCTGCTCATCCAGAGTCATGGATCCCAGCTGTTTGTTAACCACAGACGAGGGAGAATCTGGAACACAAATAAGACTCACTAAAAAACGGGCACAGAGGTCACACCAGGGTTCATACGATCATGCTCAGGTCACACAGAGGACAAAAGTTCAAAGCTCAGGTCAAACAAAGCTTAAAGTGGACCAAGGCCAAGCAGGAAGAAGAGTTAAACACAGCCAAATGAACAGATGGTGATGTTTGGTGTAACGCTGAGAAGAACATCTCAAGGTTGATATTGATACGGGAATAGAACAGCCATTTCACTACAGAAAGCTTGTGGGAGATGGAACACATACTGTACTTAGCGCCACATGTACAGTGCTAAAACACAAAAGATATCCCACATGAGATTCATAGTTTGATATCAATGGAAGATTTACACAGTAGTTCAAGTTTTTCAGGCATCTCAAGTTGTCTCAATCAGCCTTTTGAGAGTAAGTCATGGAATAAGTGGTGGAATAAGGATGGACCTCATAGTAATACGCCTCGCTCCAATACTGAAGCTCAAATGTTCAGGTACAAACAATACATATAAAAATGGGAGACTACATACAAAACTGGCTACGGGCAACACTTGACTACAGACAAAACTGAATCATTGTAGCCACATACATGATGTCTGTGTGTCTGTACAGTGCTGTTAAAAGGTATTTGCCCTCTTTCTAATTTTCTCTACTTTTGCATATTTTTGATACTGAATGTTTTGATTAGATCTTCAACCAAAACCTAATATTAGATAAAGGGAACCTGAGTGAACAAATAACACAATAATTACATACTTATTTAATGTATTTCATAAAACAAAGTTATGCAACACCCAAAGTCCATGTGAAAAAGTAATTGCCCCCTCAATAACTGGTCGCTGTGGAGGAATTTTGAATTCTTCAATGCAGAACTGCTCGTTTCAAGTCCTGCCACATCATCTCAATTGGTATTACGTCTGGACTTTGACTAGGCCATTCCAAAACTTCAAATGTGTTGCTTTTTTAGCCATTTACATGTAGACTTGATTGTGTGTTTTGGATCATTGTCTTGCTGTATGACCCAGCTGCGCTTCAGCTTCAGCTCACAGACGGATGGACTGACATTCTCCTGTAGAATTCTCTGATGCAGAGCAGAATTTATGATTCCTTCTATTAAGGCAAGTCGTCCAGGTCCTGAGGCAGCAAAGCATCCCCAAACCATCACACCACCACCACCATGCTTGACCTTTGTGGTCCTCTGTAGCTCAATTGGTAGAGCATGGCGCTTGTAACGCCAGGGTAGTGGGTTCGATCCCCGGGACCACCCATACGTAGAAATGTATGCACGCATGACTGTAAGTCGCTTTGGATAAAAGCGTCTGCTAAATGGCATATTATTATTATTATGCTTGACCGTTGGTATGAGGTTCTTACTGTGGAATGCAGTGTTTGGTTTTCTCTAGGCATAATGGGACCCATGTCGTCCAAAAAGTTATACTTTTGACTCATCTGTCCATAGAAAATTATTCCAAGAGTCTTGATGATCATCCAGGTACTTCTAGATACTTTTTGGCAAACTTGAGTTAACCTTTTGGACGAAATGGGTCCCATTTTGTCTGGCGAAAACCAAACACTGCATTCCACAGTAAGAACGTCATACCAACGGTATGACAATGATCCAAAACATATAATCAAGTCTACATGAAAACGGTTAACAACAACAAATTTGAAGTTTTGGAATAGCCTAGTCAAAGTCCAGACCTAATCCCAATTGAGATCTTGAAACGAGCAGTTCATGCTTGAAAACCCACAAATGTCGCTGAGTTAAAGCAGTTCTGCATGCAAGAGTGGAAGCATTTGGTTGCAGTCATTGCAGCTAAAGGTGGCACAACCAGTTACTGAGTGTAAGGGGGCAATTACTTTTTCACAAAGGGGAATTGGGTGTTGCATAACTTTGTTAATTAAATAAAAATAAGTATAATTTTGTATTATTTGTAAACTCAGGTTTCCTTTATCTAATAGTAGGTTTTGCTTGAAGATCTGATAACATTCAGTATACATTTTTTTTCTCAAAAATACAGAAAATCTGAAAGTGGCAAATACTTTTCACAGCACTGTCTGCATGTACAGTGCATTCGGAAAGTATTCAGACCCCTTACGTTACAGCCTTATTCTAAAATGGATAAAAATTAATTGTTTTCCTCATCAAATACCCCATAATGACAAAGTGAAAACAGGTTTTTCAATTTTTTAGCAAATTTATTAAAAATAAAAAACAGAAATACTTTATTTACATAAGTATTTTGACCCTTTGCTATGAGACTCGATAATTGAGCTCAGGTGCATCCTGTTTCCTTTGATCATCCTTGAGATGTTTCTAAAACTTGGAGTCCACCTGTGGTAAATTCAATTGATTGGACATGGAAAGACACATAACTGTCTATATAAGGTCCCACAGTTGACCAAGCCATGAGGTTGAAGGAATTGTCCGTAGAGCTCCGAGACAGGATTGTGTCGATGCACAGATCTGGGGAAGGGTACCAAAACATTTCTGCAGCATTGAAGGTCCCCAAGAACACAGTGGCCTCCATCATTCTTAAATGGAAGAAGTTTGGAACCACCAAGACTCTTTCTAGAGCTGGCCGCCCGGCCAAACTGAGCAATCAGGGGAGAAGGGCCTTGGTCAGGGAGTTGACCAAGAACCCGATGGTCACTCTGACAGAGCTCCAGAGATCCTCTGTGGCGACCATCTCTGCAGCACTCCACCAATCAGGCCTTTATGGTAGAGTGGCCAGATGGAAGCCACTCCTCAGTAAAAGGCACATGACAGCCTGCTTGGAGTTTGCCAAAAGGCACCTAAAGGACTCTGACCATCAGAAATACGATTCTCTGGTCTGATTAAACAAAGATTGAACTGTTTGGCCTGAATGACAAGCGTCACATCTAGAGGAAACCTGGCCCCATCCCTACAGTGAAGCATAGTGGTGGCAGCATCATGCAGTGGGGATGTTTTTCAGCAGCAGGGACTGGGAGACTAGTCAGGATCGAGGGAAAGATTAACGGCACAAAATACAGAGAGATCCTTGATGAAAACCTGCTCCAGAGCACTCAGGACCTTGTTGTCCTGTTGGAAGGTTCACCTCTGGCTCAGCCAAGACAACGCAAGAGTGTCATTGGCACAAGTCTCTGAAAGTCATTGAGTGGCCCAGCCAGAGCCCGGACTTGAACCCGATCGAACATCTCTGGAGAGACCTTAAAATATCTGTGCAGCGACGCTCCCCGTCCAACCTGACAGAACTTGAGAGGATCTGCAGAGAAGAATGGGAGAAACTCCACAAATACAGGTGTGCCAAGCTTGTAGCGTCATACCCAAGAAGACAGTGTCTCCCGACCCCCCAGTATCTATGCTGCAATTGTTTATGTGCCGGGGGGCTAGGGTCAGTCTGTTATATCTGGTGTTATTCTCCTGTCTTATCTGGTGTCCTGTGTGAATTTAAGTATGCTCCCTTTAATTCTCTCTCTCTCTCCCTCCCTCGCTCTCTCCCTCCCTCCCTCCCTCGCTCTCTCCCTCCCTCCCTCCCTCCCTCCCCTCCCGGAGGACCTGACCCTGGACCATGCCTCATGACTACCTGGCCTGATGACTCCTTGCTGTCCCCAGTCCACCTGGTCGTGCTGCTGCTCCAGTTTCAACTCTTCTGCCTGCGGCTATGGAACATTTTACATTTACAGTTTAGTCATTTAGCAGACGCTCTTATCCAGAGCGACTTACAGTTAGTGAGTGCATACATTCTTTTTTTAAATTTTTCATACTGGCCCCCCGTGGGAATCGAACCCACAACCCTGGCGTTGCAAACGCCATGCTCTACCAACTGAGCTACATCCCTGCCGGCCATTCCCTCCCCTACCCTGGACGACGCTAGGCTAATTGTGCGCCGCCCCATGGGTCTCCCGGTCGCGGCCGGCTACGACAGAGCCTGGATTCTAACCAGGATCTCTAGTGGCACAGCTAGCACTGCGATGCAGTGCCTTAGACCACTGCGCCACTCGGGAGTAGGGAACCCTGACCTGTTCACCGAACTTGCTACCTTGTCCCAGACCTGTTGTTTTCAACTGGCTCTCTCGCACCTGCCACTTCAACCTCTAAATGCCCGGCTATGAAAAGCCAAGTGACAATTACTCCTGATGTACTGACATGTTGCAACCTCTACAACCACTGTGATTATTATTTGACCCTGCTGGTCATCTATGAACGTTTTAACATCTTGGAGAAAAATCTGGCCTTAATGGCCATTAACTGTTATAATCTCCACCCGGCACAGCCAGAAGGGGATTGGCCACCCCTCAGAGCCTGGTTCCTCTCTAGGTTTCTTCCTACGTTTCTGCCTTTCTAGGGAGTTTTTCCTAGCCACCGTGCTTCTACATCTGCATTGCTTGCTGTTTGGGGTTTTAGGCTTGGTTTCTGTATAGCACTTTGTGACATCTGCTGATGTAAAAATGGCTTTATAAATAGAATTTGATTGAAATTTTATTGAATCGTTGCCAGAAGTGCTTCAACAAAGTATTGAGTAAACAGTCTGAATACTTATGTAAATGTGATATCAGTTTTAAATGTTTAATACATTTGCAAACACTTCTAAAAACCTGTTTCTGCTTTGTCATTATAGGGTATTGTGTGTAGATTGAGAGGGGGAAAAAAACAATTTAATCAATTTTAGAATAAGGCTGTAATGTAACAAAATGTGGAAAAGGTGAAGGGGTCTGAGTACTTTCCGAATGCACCGTATGCATGCATGCATGCATGCATGCATGCATGCATGCATGCATGTATGTATGTATGTATGTATGTACAGTGGGGAGAACAATTATTTGATACACTGCCGATTTTGCAGGTTTTCCTACTTACAATGCATGTAGAGGTCTGTAATTTTTATCATAGGTACACTTCAACTGTGAGAGACGGAATCTAAAACAAAAATCCATAAAATCACATTGTATGATTTTTAAGTAATTAATTTGCATTTTATTGCATGACATAAGTATTTGAAACATCAGAAAAGCAGAACTTAATATTTGGTACAGAAACCTTTGTTTGCAATTACAGAGATCATACGTTTCCTGTAGGTCTTGACCAGGTTTGCACACACTGCAGCAGGGATTTTGGCCCACTCCTCCATACAGACCTTCTCCAGATCCTTCAGGTTTCGGGGCTGTCGCTGGGCAATACAGACTTTCAGCTCCCTCCAAAGATGTTCTATTGGGTTCAGGTCTGGAGACTGGCTAGGCCACTCCAGGACCTTGAGATGCTTCTTACGGAGCCACTCCTTAGTTGCCCTGGCTGTGTGTTTCGGGTCGTTGTCATGCTGGAAGATCCAGCCACGACCCATCTTCAATGCTCTTACTGAGGGAAGGAGGTTGTTGGCCAAGATCTCGCGATACATGGCCCCATCCATCCTCCCCTCAATATGGTGCAGTCTTCCTGTCCCATTTGCAGAAAAGCATCCCCAAAGAATGATGTTTCCACCTCCATGCTTCACGGTTGGGATGGTGTTCTTGGGGTTGTACTCATCCCTCTTCTTCCTCCAAACACGGCGAGTGGAGATTAGACCAAAAAGCTATATTTTTGTCTCATCAGACCACATGACCTTCTCCCATTCCTCCTCTGGATCATCCAGATGGTCATTGGCAAACTTCAGACGGGCCTGGACATGCGCTGGCTTGAGCAGGGGGACCTTGCGTGCGCTGCAGGATTTTAATCCATGACGGCGTAGTGTGTTACTAATGGTTTTCTTTGAGACTGTGGTCCCAGCTCTCTTCAGGTCATTGACCAGGTCCTGCCGTGTAGTTCTGGGCTGATCCCTCACCTTCCTCATGATCATTGATGCCCCACGAGGTGAGATCTTGCATGGAGCCCCAGACCGAGGGTGATTGACCATCATCTTGAACTTCTTCCATTTTCTAATAATTGCGCCAACAGTTGTTGCCTTCTCACCAAGCTGCTTGCCTATTGTCCTGTAGCCCATCCCAGCCTTGTGCATGTCTACAATTGTATCCCTGATGTCCTTACACAGCTCTCTGGTCTTGGCCATTGTGGAGAGGTTGGAGTCTGTTTGATTGAGTGTGTGGACAGGTGTCTTTTATACAGGTAACGAGTTAAAACAGGTGCAGTTAATACAAGTAATGAGTGGAGAACAGGAGGGCTTCTTAAAGAAAAATTAACAGGTTTGTGAGAGCCGGAATTCTTACTGGTTGGTAGGTGATCAAATACTTATGTCATGCAATAAAATGCAAATTAATTACTTAAAAATCATACAATGTGATTTTCTGGATTTGAAGTTGAAGTGTACCTATGATAAAAATTACAGACCTCTACATGCTTTGTAAGTAGGAAAACCTGCAAAATCGGCAGTGTATCAAATACATGTTCTCCCCACTGTATGTACACTACCGTTCAAAAGTTTGGGGTCACATAGAAATGTCCTTGTTTTCGAAAGAAAAGCAATTTTTTTGCCCATTAAAATAACTTCAAATTGATCAGAAATACAGTGTAGACATTGTTAATGTTGTAAATGGCTTTTGTAGCTGGAAACGACTGAATTTTAATGGAATATCTACGTAGGCGTACAGAGGCCCATTATCAGCAACCATCAGTCCTGTGTTCCAATGGCACGTTGTGTTTGCTAATCCAAGTTTATCATTCTAAAAGGCTAATTGATCATTAGAAAACCCTTTGCAATTATGTTAGCACAGCTGAAAACTGTTGTGCTGATTAAAGAAGCAATAAAACTGGCCTTCTTGAGACTAGTTGAGTATCTGGAGCATCAGCAATTGTGGGTTCGATTACAGGCTCAAAATGGCCAGAAACAAATAACTTTCTTCTGAAACTCGTCAGTCTATTCTTGTTCTGAGAAATGAAGGCTATTCCATGCGAGAAATTGCCAAGAAACTTAAGATCTCGTACAATGCTGTGTACTATTCCTTTAATTCCTGTAATCAAACACACAATTGCTGATGCTCCAGATACTCAACTAGTCTCAAGAAGGCCAGTTTTATTGCTTCTTTAATCAGCACAACAGTTTTCAGCTGTGCTAACATAATTGCAAAAGGGTTTTCTAATGCTCAATTAGCCTTTTACTGTTTTATTTTTTATTTCACCTTTATTTAACCAGGTAAGCCAGTTGAGAACAAGTTCTCATTTACAACTGCGACCTGGCCAAGATAAAGCAAAGCAGTGCGATAAAAACAACAACAACACAGAGTTACATATGGAATAAACAAAACGTTCAGTCAATAACACAATAGAAAATCTATATACAGTGTGTGCAAATATAGTAAGTTATGGAGGTAAGGCAATAAATAGGCCATAGTGTCTCCCTCACTAATGATAAACGGGGATTAGCAAACACAACGTGCCATTGGAACACAGGACTGATGGTTGCTGATAATGGGCCTCTGTACGTCTATGTAGATATTCCATTAAAAATCAGCAGTTTCCAGCTACAATAGCCATTTACAACATTAACAAAACATTTTGCTTTTCTTTCGAAAACAAGGACATTTCTAACTGACCCCAAACTTTTGAACGGTTGTGTCTGTATGTATGTACACTACCAGTCAAAAGTTTGGACACACCTACTCATTCAAGGGTTTTTCATTGTAGAATAATAGTGAAGACGTCAAAACTATGAAATAACACATGCAATCATGTAGTAACCAAAAAAAAGTGTTAAACAAATCAAAATATATTTTAGATTCTTCAAATAGCCACCCTTGATGACAGCTTTGCACACTCTTAGTGCAGACACCACGGATGGGGTTTGGAGGTGGAAATATGGGAGATCAAGTAGAAAACAGCATGATGTGTATCAGAGTGAGTGAAGAAGCTTAGGACAACATTAACAAACCGTGTCTGCATCAGTCATTACATCAGCTCCTAGAAGATCTGTAGAAATACACTAGGCTGATCAGATCTTAATCTTAACCATCCATAGTCATAGTCTTCAATATTTTACATAGACAACCCCTTCATACTGCGGTTGATGCCAAGGAGGTGGAGAAGCAGTGCTGCACAGCCAGAGGGTGCCAAATGTGCAGAAGCAGTGTTGCACAGCCAGAGGGTGCCAAATACCTCACTGCCACACCATACAGGGGTGTATGTTTGGTGGGAGGGGGTTTGGGTGTGTGAGAGGTAAAGAGGAGAACACAGTGTCGCAATGTTGTTTATCGTCACAAGAGGGGCGGGCGGCTCCTTATAGTGTCCCCCGACATTCAACGTACCCCCATGCCACATGAAAACTCTAATATCCATATCATTCCTTCCGTAGCCGTGGGGGCAGTGTTGTGTAGGCAATTAAGCTTGCTTGGTTCCTTGATCTGATCTATAGGCTATGCATCAAAGTAGCCTATTTTGTATTGATAAACTAATATAATCTCAGCGACTGTTCAAACAATAATCCCCCCTAAAATGTATTTTGTTTAGAAGTAATAACTAGAGATTCAAGGCTACTGGTAAAAACAGCTGCGAGATCTGTGCTTATTCTCCATGACCAAAACATGATGACATTCTATTTTTAGCTGATATGGGAGTGAATACATTCAAGTAGCATATTAAAATGGGATAACATTGTAGGTTACACGTCGAGTATAATCATGTTTGCCACTGCATATTATTGATCTTATTTTTAATCCCAGTCCCCGTAGTAGGCTTTTTGCCTCTTGGTAGGCAGTCATTGTAAATAAGAATGTTCTTAACTGACTTGCCTAGTTAAATAAAAGGTAAAAAATATATATATATACACATACACACAGTGGAGAGAACAAGTATTTGATAGACTGCCGATTTTGCAGGTTGTCCTACTTACAAAGCATGTAGAGGTCTGTAATTTTTATCATAGGTACACTTCAACTGTGAGAGACGGAATCTAAAACAAAAATCCAGAAAATCACATTGTATGATTTTTAAGTAATTAATTTGCATTTTATTGCATGACATCAGTATTTGATATATCAGAAAAGCATAACTTAATATTTGGTACAGAAACCTTTGTTTGCAATTACAGAGATCATACGTTTCCTGTAGGTCTTGACCAGGTTTGCACACACTGCAGCAGGGATTTTGGCCCACTCCTCCATACAGACCTTCTCCAGAACCTTCAGGTTTCGGGGCTGTCGCTGGGCAATACGGACTTTCAGCTCCCTCCAAAGATTTTCTATTGGATTCAGGTCTGGAGACTGGCTAGGCCACTCCAGGACCTTGAGATGCTTCTTACGGAGCCACTCCTTAGTTGCCCTGGCTGTGTGTTTCGGGTCGTTGTCATGCTGGAAGACCCAGCTACGACCCATCTTCAATGCTCTTACTGAGGGAAGGAGGTTGTTGGCCAAGATCTCGCGATACATGGCCCCATCCATCCTCCCCTCAATACGGTGAAGTCGTTCTGTCCCCTTTGCAGAAAAGCATCCCCAAAGAATGATGTTTCCACCTCCATGCTTCACGGTTGGGATGGTGTTCTTGGGGTTGTACTCATCCTTCTTCTTCCTCCTCCAAACACGGCGAGTGGAGTTTAGACCAAAAAGCTATATTTTTGTCTCATCAGACCACATAACCTTCTCCCATTCCTCCTCTGGATCATCCAGATGGTCATTGGCAAACTTCAGACGGCCTGGACATGCGCTGGCTTGAGCAGGGGGGCCTTGCGTGCGCTGCAGGATTTTAATCCATGACGGCGTAGTGTGTTACTAATGGTTTTCTTTGAGACTGTGGTCCCAGCTCTCTTCAGGTCATTGACCAGGTCCTGCCGTGTAGTTCTGGGCTGATCCCTTACCTTCCTCATGATCACGGCGAGTGGAGTTTAGACTGCTAAATGGCATATTATTATTATTATTATCATTAATGCCTCACGAGGTGAGATCTTGCATGGAGCCCCAGACCGAGGGTGATTGACCGTCATCTTGAACTTCTTCCATTTTCTAATAATTGCGCCAACAGTTGTTGCCTTCTCACCAAGCTGCTTGCCTATTGTCCTGTAGCCCATCCCAGCCTTGTGCAGGTCTACCATTTTATCCCTGATGTCCTTACACAGCTCTCTGGTCTTGGCCATTGTGGAGAGGTTGGAGTCTGTTTGATTGAGTGTGTGGACAGGTATCTTTTACACAGGTAACGAGTTCAAACAGGTGCAGTTAATACAGGTAATGAGTGGAGAACAGGAGGGCTTCTTAAAGAAAAACTAACAGGTCTGTGAGAGCCGGAATTCTTACTGGTTGGTAGGTGATCAAATACTTATATCATGCAATAAAATGCAAATTAATTACTTAAAAATCAAAACAATGTGATTTTCTGGATTTTTGTTTTAGATTCCATCTCTCACAGTTAAAGTGTACCTATGATAAAAATGACAGACCTCTACATGCTTTGTAAGTAGGACAACCTGCAAAATCGGCAGTGTATCAAATACTTGTTCTCCCCACTGTATATATATTTAATTATAAATCTGATTTCATATGGCAATGTAGGAAGCTAAAAAGGCTAGCTACAGTACCTTCAGAAAATATTCACACCCCTTTACTTATTCCCACTTTGTTGTGTTACAGCATAACTTTTCAAATTGATTAAATTTAGATTTTGTGTCACTGATCTACACACAATACCCCATAATGTCAAAGTGGAATTATGTTTTAGAGATGTTTACAAATTAATAAAAAAAGGAGTAAAAATGTGCTTAACATGTCACATAATAAGTTGCATAGAATAACTCTATTTGCAATAATGGTGTTTAACATGACTTTTGAATGACTACCCCATCTCTGTACCCCACACACACAACTATCTGTAGGGTTCCTCAATCGAGCAGTGAATTTGAAGGACAGATTCAACGACAAAGACCAGGGAGGGAGGTTTTCCAATGCCTCACCAAGGGCACCTATTGGTAGATGGATAAAAAAACTATATATCAAATAAACAGACACTGATTATAACCTTTGAGTATGGTGAAGTTATTAATTACACTTCGGATGGTGTATCAATACACCCAGTCACTACAAAGATACAGGCGTCCTTCCTAACTCAGTTGATGGAGAGGAAGGAAACCGCTCAGGGATTTCACCTTAAGGCCAATGGTGATTTTAAACCAGTTAAAGAGTTTAATGGCTGTGATAGGAGATAACTGAGGATGGATCAACAACATTGTAGTTACTCCACAATACTAACCTAAATGACGGAGTCAAAAGAAGGAAGCCTGTACAGAATAAAAATATTCCAAAACATGCATCCTGTTTGCAATTAGGCACTAAAGTAATACTGAAAAAAGAGGGTAAGAAATTAACCTTTTGTCCTGAATACAAAGGGTTATGTTTGGGGCAAATTCAACACATCACCGAGTACCACTCTTTATATTTTCAAGCATGGTGATTGATACATCATGTTATGCTTGTCATCGGCAAGGACTAGGACGTTTTATAGTATAAAAATAAAAGGAATAGAGCTAAGCACAGGCAGAATCCTAGAGGTAAACCTGTTTCAGTCAGCTTTCCAACAGAAACTGGGAGACAAACCCACCTTTCAGCAGGACAATCACCTAAAACACAAGGCCAAGCTTGATTAATTTTTTAAAGAATATGCAAATAATGTACAATCCAGGTTTGCAAAACTCTTAGAGATTACCCAGAAAGACTCACAGCTGTAATTGCTGCCAAAAGTTGATTCTAACATGTATTGACTCATGGGGTTGAATACCTATCTAATCAAGATATATTCGTGTTTTATTTTCCAGCAATAATTATTTTTTAAAGTTAGAGTTTTTCTTCCACTTTGACAGAGTATTGTGTCGATCGTTGACAAAAAATAACAATTAAATCCATTTTAATCCCACTTTGTAACAAAATGTGAAAAAAGTCAAGGCGTGTGAATACTTTCTGAAGGCACTGTAGCTTGACGTTTTTAGCCAGGCTAAAGCCAGCTAGCCAGGTTGCCAGCTATCTACTACTAGCAAGGGAAGGTTTACACAAAATGAAAAGTAAAAAAAATAAGAGACTTTGAATGGGAGTGGGACCGGTGAGGATATCATGTTACCAAAAGATGTCCGCTCCTCCAAAAATCCCACTCCACCCACGCGCACGTAGATCAACGGAGTGGAGTTTGTAGTACATTTAAAAAGTCTGAGGGGCATATGGAATTTTGGGTAGAGGGAGTGGTGAGCTGGGTAGAAGAGGTAAAAGGGAGTATGGGTGTGGGGACAGGAGCAATGTTCCCTTTAAGCTGCGTGCATGAGCGGGCGCGCAGCTCCCCCTGGTACTGCCGCGCAGAAGAAATATCAGCCCGCGCAGAGAAGCACGAGAATGAACTTAACAGGGTAAACTCTAGAAAGTTCAATGAACACGATCAACGTTTTCCTTTTCTGTGGGAATTGTGATCGAATCAACGCAATATTAGTCATTTTCATTGCAACATACCAAAACAAAACTAACTATGCAAGAGTTCGTATGCAAAACTGTTGTAGGTAGAACGCATCAAAGTATGATTCCATTGACATGCACGATTCAGCCCGTACTCTACACAAACCGGTGCGGCATAACCAATCAGAGCTGCAGTAGGCCTATATGCAAATAGACCATTGCCATATATGGATCTGTGCCATTCACTTTGAACTGGACTGTTTTTACAGCATGAGCGGTCGTGAGTAGATGCACTTGTTTTGAGATCAAAGCGAAAGCTACATGTAGCGACGTGTGCACATTTGTTCATATCCTTTGCTAGTTAGTGAGTTATTAGCCCAGTTATAGATACATTTGTAGTCAGCAATGGGAGAGTGACTGTAACCTGTATGGGGGGCCGTCTTGGTGGCAGCAGCAACAGCCCCCTGTGATTGGCTCTCAGTGGCTGCGGTGGAGGAAGGGGATTGGCTCTGTCCTGGTGGGTCGGCCAACATGAGCAGCCGCTGCAAGCGCCTACACACTAAACTTACCGGCAGCCGGTGAGGGCTGTACTCTGACAGAGAGGTGGAGAGACGAGAGGGATAGAGCAGTAGAGAGACGAGAGGGATAGAGCGGTGGAGAGATGAGGGATAGAGAGGTGGAGAGATGAGGGATAGAGAGGTGGAGAGACGAGAGGGATAGAGAGGTGGAGAGACGAGAGGGATAGAGAGGTGGAGAGACGAGGGATAGAGAGGTGGAGAGACGAGGGATAGAGAGGTGGAGAGACGAGAGGGATAGAGAGGTGGAGAGACGAGAGGGATAGAGAGGTGGAGAGATGAGGGATAGAGAGGTGGAGAGACGAGAGGGATAGAGCGGTGGAGAGACGAGGGGGATAGAGAGGTGGAGAGACGAGAGGGATAGAGAGGTGGAGAGATGAGGGATAGAGAGGTGGAGAGACGAGAGGGATAGAGAGGTGGAGAGACGAGGGATAGAGAGGTGGAGAGACGAGAGGGATAGAGAGGTGGAGAGACGAGAGGGATAGAGAGGTGGAGAGACGAGAGGGATAGAGCGGTGGAGAGACGAGGGGGATAGAGAGGTGGAGAGATGAGGGATAGAGAGGTGGAGAGACGAGGGGGATAGAGAGGTGGAGAGACGAGAGGGATAGAGAGGTGGAGAGACGAGAGGGATAGAGAGGTGGAGAGACGAGAGGGATAGAGAGGTGGAGAGACGAGAGGGATAGAGAGGTGGAGAGACGAGGGATAGAGAGGTGGAGAGACGAGAGGGATAGAGAGGTGGAGAGACGAGGGATAGAGAGGTGGAGAGACGAGGGGGATAGAGAGGTGGAGAGACGAGAGGGATAGAGAGGTGGAGAGACGAGGGATAGAGAGACGAGAGGGATAGAGAGGTGGAGAGACGAGAGGGATAGAGCGGTGGAGAGACGAGAGGGATAGAGAGGTGGAGAGACGAGGGGGATAGAGAGGTGGAGAGACGAGAGGGATAGAGCGGTGGAGAGACGAGAGGGATAGAGAGGTGGAGAGACGAGAGGGATAGAGAGGTGGAGAGACGAGAGGGATAGAGAGACGAGAGGGATAGAGAGGTGGAGAGACGAGAGGGATAGAGAGGTGGAGAGACGAGGGATAGAGCGGTGGAGAGATGAGGGATAGAGCGGTGGAGAGATGAGAGACGAGAGGGATAGAGAGGTGGAGAGACGAGGGGGATAGAGGTGGAGAGAGGAGAGGGATAGAGAGGTGGAGAGACGAGGGGGATAGAGAGGTGGAGAGATGAGAGACGAGAGGGATAGAGAGGTGGAGAGACGAGAGGGATAGAGAGGTGGAGAGACGAGGGGGATAGAGAGGTGGAGAGATGAGAGACGAGAGGGATAGAGAGGTGGAGAGACGAGAGGGATAGAGGTGGAGAGATGAGGGATAGAGAGGTGGAGAGACGAGGGGGATAGAGAGGTGGAGAGACGAGGGATAGAGCGGTGGAGAGATGAGAGATGAGAGGGATAGAGAGGTGGAGAGACGAGGGATAGAGCGGTGGAGAGATGAGGGATAGAGAGGTGGAGAGATGAGAGACGAGGGATAGAGCGGTGGAGAGATGAGGGATAGAGCGGTGGAGAGATGAGAGACGAGCGGGATAGAGAGGTGGAGAGATGAGAGGGATAGAGAGGTGGAGAGACGAGAGGGATAGAGAGGTGGAGAGACGAGGGATAGAGCGGTGGAGAGATGAGGGATAGAGCGGTGGAGAGATGAGAGACGAGAGGGATAGAGAGGTGGAGAGACGAGGGGATAGAGGTGGAGAGAGGAGAGGGATAGAGAGGTGGAGAGACGAGGGGGATAGAGAGGTGGAGAGATGAGAGACGAGAGGGATAGAGAGGTGGAGAGACGAGAGGGATAGAGAGGTGGAGAGACGAGGGGGATAGAGAGGTGGAGAGACGAGAGGGATAGAGAGGTGGAGAGACGAGAGGGATAGAGAGGTGGAGAGACGAGAGGGATAGAGAGGTGGAGAGACGAGAGGGATAGAGAGGTGGAGAGACGAGAGGGATAGAGAAGTGGAGAGACGAGGGGGATAGAGAGGTGGAGAGACGAGGGATAGAGAGGTGGGAGACGAGGGGGATAGAGAGGTGGAGAGACGAGAGGGATAGAGAGGTGGAGAGACGAGAGGGATAGAGGTGGAGAGACGAGAGGGATAGAGAGGTGGAGAGACGAGGGGGATAGAGAGGTGGAGAGACGAGGGATAGAGAGGTGGGAGACGAGGGGGATAGAGGTGGAGAGATGAGGGATAGAGAGGTGGAGAGATGAGAAAGAAAGGAGGAGGAGGAAGAGGAGGAGGGGTAATCGGCGAGAGGCAATAAAGGAAAATAATGGAAACAGTAGAAGGAGAGGGTAAGGCAGCTCCCACACACACTCCTATAGACTGTACACACACACACACACACACACACACACACACACAGTGATATGGTCTGCTTGTGCCAGTTTACTGTGAGAAGGGTTGGAAAGCTACCGGTAATTTAAAGGAATTTAGGTAATTAACAGAAAATCCATGACAATCTAATCTAACTTTGGTAATTTCTATTTAACATTCTGGTAGTTTACTGGTAAACGTATAAAGTTTCCAGTAATATACCCTCCCTTTGCAACCCTAACTGTGAGTCAGCTGTTGGCTCTCCTCAAATCAAATATGATGACTCTGCCCTCTTATGGGAAAAATTACATCTTACCGGACTGGAGAGCTAAAATGGCAGTTTTGGTTGAAGTACTCAGTGTGTGTGTGTGATCTCTTTATGCGACACTTACCAGACAGAGCAGCCTCTGTGGTGGGTGTTGGCGTCGGAGTCACAGCCGTGTCTGCCTGACTCCCCTGCTCTGAGTCTGGGGAGGAGGTGAGGGCGGATGAGGGAGGCACCGAGCCCTCCATGGGTGAGGAGGTTGACGGGGGAGGTGCTGTAACCGTAGACGATGACCCTGAGGAGCAGGTGGACTTGGGAAGGAGTACAGATACAGTGGTGATGGCAGGGGCCTCCATTTCCACGGAGCCCTCTGGGGCTCTGGCTTCTTGTGGAGGGGGTGTTGTAGGGAGCGTTGGAATGGTGGGGGTTGTAGAAGTCCCCTCTATGCGAGGAAGAGTGCCTGGAGGAGATGCATGAAATATGTTTTTTTGTCATACATTTTCTGAGGGATTTTTCTGAAGCATGTCTTTTCATAAAGTTATATTCTGTTGTATCGAATTGTATTCATTGCATTCGATTGCATTCGATTCCATTTTATAATTTCCCACTTCAAACAAAACATTGGTGCAAACCCGGCTCCAGAAATAAAGGGCCAAATAAATAAATAAGATCATAGATCTGTGGCATCAGGCCAACCACTACCCTGTCCCAGTATCTCACCTCTAGGGCGTGTCTGAGGGCGCGTGGTCCCCCGGCCCACCTGGGCTTCACTGGCCTCCTCGAACCAGCGGGACAACATGTCCGACATCCTCTGCATCAGCGACACGTTGCGGCTCTGCTCTCCTGGAGGGTGGGGGGGGGGGGGGGGGGGGGGGGTCAAAGGTCAGAGACCGAGTTAGCATGAATGAGACATGACTGGCTTGCATTTCTCAGCACAACATTCCATTGAAAACCCACAAAGTTACTGTTGTTGTTGCCCCCTTTACTATCTGTCTAGGGAAGGGGTCTCCAACAGGTTGATCCCCAGATACCAGTAGCTCGCAGACCACCTATGAGTTCCTCGCCAAACTATTCTGAAAGTACATGCAATTTTCCACGTGTTCCACTGCAAACTATCATAAACAAATCTCACAAGTATCAGACACAGCAAGCTCCCACACAAAGCCAAACCTAACACAATATCTGCCAATATTGCACGTCTGTCTGTGTGGTGCGTGCATTTGTCGATCACTCCGTGTGTAGCCAGTTGAAGTGATAATCATGAGGTTTGACAGAAATACATCCCCCAAAACCTTCTCAATTAAATGTTAACTGCAAAGTAGGCTTACCTGGCAGAAGTATATCATGAGTAAGTATATACATTTGTATGTATTATTAGTTATTTGCAGACATTGCTATGAAATTAGCAGCATCAGCAGCATTGCTAGACCGGCACATTCCTCACTCTAGTTGTGCAGTTAAAAGGGGGAATTACACTCGAAAATCTAAATGTGTTCGTTTTCTTCCTTAAAAAGAAGTGTCTTCTGATGTGATTTAAGCATTGACATGGACTCAGAACATCCAATTTCGTTGTTTTTCTATGAACTATTGTAATTTCAGTGTGAAAAGCAAAACATATCTAAAACCGGGAAAAATAAAACTGAGAAAAAATAATTTGGGAAAATAGAAAACATAATTTGGGAGAATTATTTTAGATTTTATAGGACCCCCCTTTAGAGTTTTATTTTGTAACCATTATTTGACCAGGTATATTGACAGAACACATAGTGCACTACTTTCTCCCGGGGAAGAGTTGAAGGGGAGAAGAGAAGAGTGTGCTTAGTACCTCGTAATGTTGAATTCTTTTAAGTAACTCTCATGCTAGAAAAGTTTGGAGACCCCTGGTCTAGAGAATCCTTGTGTCCCACCCCTGACAGTATGAACAGTGCTGCCTGGGCCAGAATGAGTTAATGGTATCAGGGTATAGCTTGACGTATAATGCATAAGTCCTTCAATAGCCAACAGCGGACTACCAATCCACTGCATCATCCAGACATTAAAACTGCTGACCTAGTGGGGAAAAAGTTCCCTTCTCCTTACTCTACCTATACAATACACTAACATCTACATTACCCTAACGTCTATAAAAAGTCTGTGATAGCAAGCGGCAGCTTCATCACAGTCTCAACTGGGCCCGGTATAAGCTGTGAGTCAGTGAGAGCTCAAGCTAACGAGATCCCCATGGACAGAGATGGGCCCCGTTAGCAATGAGAGGCAGTGGCAGGGCTCTGGGGGAGAGATTAGAGCTCTCAGTTAGAGGAGATGGAGGAGACGTGGAGAGTTATCAGTGTGTGTGTGTGTGTGTGTGTGTGTGTGTGTGTGTGTGTGTGTGTGTGTGTGTATATATATATATATATATACACATATACATATATATATATATATATATATATATATATATATACACATATATATATATATATACATACATACATACATACATACATACATACACACACATACCCGGTCAAAAGTTTTAGAACGCCTACTCATTCAAGGGTTTTTCTTTATTTTTACCATTTTCTACATTGTAGAATAATAGTGAAGAAATCAAAACTATGAAATAACACATATGGAATCATGTAGTAACCAAAAAAGTGTTAAACAAATCAAAATATATGTTACATTTGAGATTCTTCAAAGTAGCCACCCTTTGCCTTGATGACAGTTTTGCACACTCTTGGCATTCTCTCAACCAGCTTCACCTGGAATGCTTTTCCAACAGTCTTGAGTTCCCACATATGCTGAGCACTTGTTGGCTGCTTTTCCTTCACGCTGCGGTCCAACTCATCCCAAACCATCTCAATTGGGTTGAGGTTGGGTGATCGTGGAGGCCAGGTCATCTGATGCAGCACTCCATCACTCTCCTTCTTGGTAAAATAGCCCTTACACAGCCTGGAGGTGTGGTGGGTCATTGTCCTGTTGAAAAACATGCAGAGATCTCCAATTTGGACTCCAGACCAAAGGACACATTTCCACCGGTCTAATGTCCATTGCTCGTGTGTCTTGGCCCAAGCAAGTCTCTTCTTATTATTGGTG
The DNA here is from genome assembly GCF_964263955.1 of Coregonus lavaretus. Lineage (NCBI taxonomy): Eukaryota > Metazoa > Chordata > Actinopteri > Salmoniformes > Salmonidae > Coregonus > Coregonus lavaretus. Next base: position 40,765,662 of record NC_140003.1, on the reverse strand, counting down.
TCCTTTAGTAGTGGTTTCTTTGCAGCAATTCGACCATGAAGGCCTGATTCACACAGCCTCCACTGAACAGTTGATGTTGAGATGTGTCTGTTACTTGAACTCTGTGAAGAATTTATTTGGGCTGCAATTTCTGAGGCTGGTAACTCTAATGAAATTATCCTCTGCAGCAGAGGTAACTCTGGGTCTTCCATTCCTGTGGCGGTCCTCATGAGAGCCAGTTTCATCAAAGCGCTTGATGTTTTTTGCGACTTCACTTGAAGAAACTTTCTAAGTTCTTGAAATGTTCCGTATTGACTGACCTTCATGTCTTAAAGTAATGATGGACTGTCGTTTCTCTTTGCTTATTTGAGCTGTTCTTGCCATAATATGGACTTGGTCTTTTACCAAATAGAGTTATCTTCTGTATACCCCCCCTACCTTGTCACAACACAACTGATTGGTTCAAACGCATTAAGAAGGAAAGAAATTCCACAAATTAACTTTTAAGAAGGCACACCTGTTAATTGAAATGCATTCCAGGTGACTACCTCATGAAGCTGGTTGAGAGAATGCCAAGAGTGTGCAAAGCTGTCATCAAGGCAAAGGGTGGCAATTTGAAGAACCTCAAATACAAAATATATTTTGATTTGTTTAACACTTTTTTGGTTACTACATGTAAGTCGCTCTGGATAAGAGTGTCTGCTAAATGACGTAAATGTAAATGATTCTATATGTGTTATTTCATAGTTTTGATGTTTTCACTATTATTCTACAATGTAGAAAATAGTCAACATAAAAGAAAAAACCTTGAATGAGTAGGTGTTCTAAAACTTTTGACCGGTAGTGAGTGTGAGAGTGTGTGTATGTATGTACACTACCGTTCAAAAGTTTGGGGTCACTTAGAAATTTCCTTGTTTTCGAAAGAAAAACTTTTTTTTCTCCAAATTGATCAGAAATACAGTGCAGACATTGTTAATGTCGTAAATGGCTATTGTAGCTGGAAACGGCTTATTTTTAATGGAATATCTACATAGGCGTACAGAGGCCCATTATCAGCAACCATCAGTCCTGTGTTCCAATGGCACGTTGTGTTTGCTAATCCAAGTTTATCATTATAAAACCCTTTTGCAATTATGTTAGCACAGCTGAAAACGGTTGTGCTGATTAAAGAAGCAATAAAACTGGCCTTCTTGAGACTAGTTGAGTATCTGGAGCATCAGCAATTGTGGGTTTTATTACAGGCTCAAAATGGCCAGAAACAAATAACTTTCTTCTGAAACTCGTCAGTCTATTCTTGTTCTGAGAAATGAAGGCTATTCTATGCGAGAAATTGCCAAGAAACTGAAGATCTCATCCAACGCTGTGTACTACTCACTTCACAGAACAGCGCAAACTGGCTCTAATCAGAATAGAAAGAGGAGTAGGAGGCACAACTGAGCAAGAGGACAAATACATTAGTGTCTAGTTTGAGAAACAGGCGCCTTACAGGTCCTCAACTGGCAGCTTCATTAAATAGTACCCGCAAAACACCAGTCTCAACGTCAACAGTGAAGAGGCGACTCTGGGATGCTGACCTTCTAGGCAGAGTTGCAAAGAAAAATACATTATATTTTCTTTTTATTGGCCAGTCTGAGATATGGCTTTTTCTTTGGCTGATTTCTTTTGATTTTCCCATGATGTCAAGCAAAGGCAGAGTTTGAAGGTAGGCCTTGAACTACATCCACAGGTACACCTCCAATTGACTCAAATTATGTAAATTAGCCAATCATAAGCTTCTAAAGTAATGACATAATTTTCAGGAATTTTCCAAGCTGTTTAAAGGCACAGTCAACTTTGTGCATGTAAACTTCTGACCTACTGGAATTATATGATAGTGAATTATAAGTGAAATAATCTGTCCGTAAACAATTGTTGGAAAAATTACTTGTGTCATGCACAAAGTAGATGTCATAACCGATTTACAAAAACTAAAGTGTGGTTGACAAATGAGTTTTAATGACTCCAACCTAAGTGTATGTAAACTTCCAACTTCAACTGTGTGTGTATATATATATATATAGATAGTTGAAGTTGGAACAATAACACACGCTCTCTCTCACACACACACACGTGGAAAAAATTAAGAGACCGCTGCAAATTGTTCTTAAATCAGCATCTCTACATGTATGACAGCCATTCCATTCCAGTGTCTGTTGAATTCCAACACAGGCACACCTCATTCTACTGAATTAGGTACTGATTAGGTGATCACATGAACCAAATCTTATTTAACGAGGAAAAGTATAAAAACCAGTGCTGTGGTCATCACTATCTTCTTGCAATAGGACCAGCAGGATGGCAAAAACAGTGCTAATAGTACCTCAAAAGTAATATTAATCAAAAAAATTACTATTGCCCAAGAGTTGAAAAGGAAAGTTTTGATTGAGGAAAAGAAGGGTTCAATTCTGGCTTTACTGGCAGAGGGATACAGTGAGCGTCAGGTTGCTTCCATCCTTAAAATGTCAAAGACAGCGGTTCATAAGAACAAGGTCAACCAGCAGACATTGGGGACAACAAAGCTACAGACCGGCAGAGGGCGAAAACGACTCTCTACTGACCGGGATGACCGCCAACTCATTCGAATGTCACTCAACAACCGTAGGATGACATCAAGTGACCTACAAAAAGAATGGCAAACGGCAGCTGGGGTGAAGTGCACGGCGAGGACGGTTCGAAACAGGCTCCTAGGGGCAGGGCTGAAGTCGTGCAAAGCTAGAAAAAAGCCCTTCATCAATGAGAAGCAAAGAAGAGCCAGGCTGAGGTTTGCAAAAGACCATAAGGATTGGACCGTAGAGGACTGGAGGAAGGTCATCTTCTCTGATGAGTCCAATTTTCAGCTTTGCCCAACACCTGGTCGTCTAATGTTTAGACGGAGACCTGGAGAGGCCTACAAGCCACAGTGTCTCGCACCCACTGTGAAATTTAGTGGAGGATCGGTGATGATCTGGGGGTGCTTCAGCAAGGCTGGAATCGGGCAGATTTGTATTTGTGAAGGACGCATGAATCAAGCCAAAACTTGCTTCCTTTTGCTCTGACATTGTTCCAACTCTGAGGATTGGTTTTTCCAGCAGGACAATGTGCCATGCCACACAGCCAGGTCAATCAAGGTGTGGATGGAGGACCACCAGATCAAGACCCTGTCATGGCCAGCCCAATCTCCAGACCTGAACCCCATTGAAAACTTCTGGAATGTGATCAAGAGGAAGATGGATGGTCACAAGCCATCAAACAAAGCCGAGCTGCTTGAATTTTTGAACAAAAAAAAAAAAAAATATATATATATATATATATATATATATATGTGTGTGTGTGTGTGTGTGTGAGTGAGTGAGTGAGTGAGTGAGTGAGTGAGTGAGTGAGTGAGTGAGTGAGTGAAAGCGTGAGTGTGAGAGAGCGTGAGCGAGAGTGTGTGTTATTGTTTTTCTTATGTGTTCATACCAATAAAGCCTAATGGAATTGAAATTGGCATTTGGAAGGAGAGGGAGAGAGACAGGAGGCGATAGAGAAGGGAGTAAGAGAGAAAATGTGTGTGTGTGTGTGTGTGTTGTAAGCGTGATTCTGTGTACTCTTACCGTCCCGCTCTCTCTCGCTCTCAGGGCGAGCTCGGGGACCGGTGTCAGACCAGTCACCTCGTAGACGAAGACGCTTCACTGGGGGTTGACGCAGCTGAGGACATACACACAAAACATGAACATGCAGTCAAGTCTAAGCACAGTTAAAAATAGCCCCACTGCCAAGCAAAACATGGCACAGTACCTGTTACTGTCCTACTTAGACCCCCCCCCCCCCCCAAACACTCCTCTCTCTGCACTACAGGTGGGGGATTCACTTTCCTCTGGCCGTCTCCAACACACAGGACAACAGGCCTAGAGCCAGGGACCTGGTCACCCAACACAGGTGCCTCTGCTCCTCCCCTGGGGACAGAGAGAGAGGGGGACAGCCAGCTTCAGTGGCGAGAGTGAGAATGTGGAACAGAATGAGAACAACTTCCACTGAGACCAGAGATAGAAAATGACAACTGCATGGAGAGAGAGACAGGTGGAGGTGAGAGAGAGACAGGTGGAGGTGAGAGAGAGACAGGTGGAGGTGAGAGGGTAAAAAGCAGAGGGGAGCTAAGGAGAGAGAGACAGGTGGAGGTGAGAGGGTAAAAAGCAGAGGGGAGCTAAGGAGAGAGAGAAAAAGCAAGGTGAGATGGTGAGAGGGCTGAAGGGGTGAGAACGTGAACCGAGCTCAAGTAGGGTCGCAGGAGTAACAAGATGATGGTTAAAGGAGGAAGAGAGATGGGTGAGAGCGAGGGAGGGTCCAGAAGAGAGAGAGAAAGAGGTAAACTCCTTGGCAGGCCCTACAGTCCCCGTCCTGGTCTATTTTGGTGGGGTGGGTGGTGGAAAATTGCCTGCGCCGGGCACTGTATTTGGAAAGGCATGTGGGAGACAGAGCTGGGTGAATCCAGGCACAGCTGAACACACTATCCAACAGCTGAGGTGATCCAGCACATTTCTTACACACCCCCCCCCCCCTCCCTTTAACAGGATATGCCCTGAGAGCGCTTCCACCACACAACGCTTTAACAGGAGATGCCCTGAGAGCGCTTCCACCACACAACGCTTTAACAGGAGATGCCCTGAGAGCACTTTAGTTGTGAGAGCCGCTCAACACAAAGCCAGCTCTGTCTGTTTACAATCAACATCCCCCTGGCTTGAGAGTGTATTTCTGTCTGGCCATCTGTGTGTTTATGCTCCCAGCAAAGTCCCATATGGACAATAAACATGGTACCATGATAAAATCCCACAATCACTCATGTAATGGACCTTTAATGTTTTTAATACACACAGAGTGTGGAAAAACACTGAAGTACATATACACCAATGATTGTATATTTGAATGGACAAAGCCATTGCTCACGTGACACCATTCATTCCTATGAAGACTCAATAGCTCACTTAAGCCAAATGAAGTCAGTTAAGTTTGAGCTCACGGAGCTATAATTTGAGCTTCTCCAGGAAGTGACGTTGCAGGATAGCTCAGTGCTGCCCCCTTCTCATTGAGTAACTAATTTGAAGGCCAACCGAGGTACTGCAGGCTGCCACTATCAACTAAATTATCCTTATAACTTATTATGTGTGCGATAAATCGGTTCAAGGACATACATCTGGTGTATTAGAAGCAATTATTGGTACCATGATTGTCTTCAAAACGTTGTTTTATTTACACCAAGATTGACCACGAAGACCACCATTCACTATAATGGGGGGGGTCCTGTTATCTGCTAAAAATGCCTGAGTACTGCGGTTGGCCTTGATCTTCCGCGGCTTCAATGAGAGGGGGCAGTCGTTCTCCCCTGGTATACACAGACTTTCACAGAGGGGCATACACAGCGCACGCACACATATCCTAGCCTGACTGTGTGTGCAGTAGTCTTCTCCCTGTGATCCCCTGAAGCCTGTTCGCACTGCAGCAGTGTGGATCTCTGTGTGGCTCTCAGTGCTCAGCCCTCACCCTGCCTGCCTGCCGTCCGTTTCACTGTACCGCATCACAGATGGTACCCAACTAACAGTAACAGACTCAACCAGCTATACTCAGGCCCGACACTGCAATTATGCACAATGACAAGGATAATTGATGATATGCACACAACAGTGTAAATCTATTTTGTTTATGGAGAACTGTCCAAACCAAATTGCTAAATTCAAATTTGCATAAAGAAACATACACCTCATAATTAGCTCAAATCAAAATGGCGGCGCCTCTTCCGCCCTCTCCTCACCTCCTCCCTCCTCTCCTCGGACGGACCCTTCAGCTCTCGGGCCTGGTCATTATTGGGGTCAAACAGGTAGACATAGTCTGAAGAGTAGCTGACCAGCACCTCCTGCCCATCCCCGCTGTAGCACAGCGACGTCACACGACACGACTTGTTGGACAGGTGGGCCGGAACGAAGCGCACACACATGCCCGTCGTTCCACGGCCCATGTAGTTCCCTGAGGGAGGGGTGGGGGGAAAGAATTTAGTGAGACAGTCAAAGGCAAGCAATGGGGAATGACATGGAGCAGAGTTAAGTGAAACACGATGTCAGTAGTGGCGTAACTCTCCAGACTCTGATCCAAGGTCAGTTTTGCATTATTCTTCCCCAATGGTTATGTTCAGAGCTTGGGTAGGACGAACTGATCCTAGATCCTGTCTGTCTTCCACAATGATGTCGGACAGATACAGCCCAGCCATCTAGACTGTCTATAGACTCTGTGGGGGGTTTAATGGAACAGACATTCATCTTTCTCTGGCCCACAGGGCGATGGCAGCACAGAGACTAGAGACAGACGAAGAGGACAGCATCTGGTTCATTGCCCTGGTCTGTCAACCCAAAGACCCGGCTGCCACAGAGTCCTGATGCTCTCTGGAATAGGGGCAAGTGAACAGCAGCGGCAGGCGATGGACGGATAGTACTGTCCAGTAGTATGGCTCATTGCACATTCCTAACAGCAGAGTGGATAGGAGCATGGATGCATTGAGAGAAGAATACATAACGACAGGGGATTTCTTCCTGTCGACTAACTGATCTTCCAGTCCATCAAATACAGCGAGCTCCAAAAGTATTGGGACAGTGACACATTTCTATCGAGTGAACCGTTTAGAAATTACAGCACTTTTTGTACATAGTCCCCTAAACATGGGGACCAAACGTATTGGGACAAATTCACTTATGTGCATTAAAGTAGTAAAAAGTTAAGTATTTTGTCCCATATTCATAGCACACAATGACTACATCAAGCTTGTGACTCTACAAACATGTTGGATGAATTTGCTGTTTGTTTTGGTTGTTTTTCAGATTATTTTGTGCCCAATAGAAATGAACGGTAAATAATGTATTGTGTCATTTTGGAGTCAATTGTATTGTAAATAAGAATAGAATATGTTTCTAAACACTTCTACATTAATGTGGATGCTACCATGATTACGGATAGTCCTGAATGAAGTGTCAATAATGATGAGCGAGAAAGTTAGAGACGCACAAATATCATACCCCCATGACATGCTAACCTCTCAACATTACAATAACAGGGGAGGCTAACATTTTTTGGGGGGTATGATAATTATGAGTCTAACTTTCTCACTCTTCATTATTCATGATTCATCCAGGACGGTCTGTATTCATGGTAGCATCCACATTAATGTAGAAGTGTTTAGAAACATATTGTTTTCTTATTTACAATAAAAGTGACTCCAAAATGGCTCAATACATTATTTACCATTAATTTCTATTGGGCACAAAATAATCTGAAACACAACCAAATAAAACAGCAAATGCATCCAACAACTTTGTAGAGTCTCAAGCTTGATGTAATCATTGCGTGCTAGGAATATGGGACCAAATACTACAATTTTGACTATTTTAACACACACAAGTGAATTTGTCCCAATACTTTTGGTCCCCTAAAACGTAGGGACTATGTACAAAATGTCTAAACATTCACCCGATATGGATGACAATACCCTCAAATTAAAGCTGACAGTCTGCACTTTAACCTCATAGTCATTAATATAATTTCAAATCCAAAGTGCTGGAGTACAGAGCCAAAACAAAAAATGTGGCACTGTCCCAATACTTCTGGAGACCACTATATCTACTGATCGGAATTCAGACAGACAGAGATGGACAACAAAGACAGACAGACACACAGAGCGGTAAACAGAGTGGGAGAGCTACATGAGAGGACAGAGATGGACAACAAAGACAGACAGACACGCAGAGCGGTAAACAGAGTGGGAGAGCTACATGAGAGGACAGAGATGGACAACAAAGACAGACAGACACGCAGAGCGGTAAACAGAGTGGGAGAGCTACATGAGAGGACAGAGATGGACAACAAAGACAGACAGACACGCAGAGCGGTAAACAGAGTGGGAGAGCTCCATGAGAGGACAGAGATGGTTGTTACCCGTAGCCCTGGTGCCCAGCATGCGTCTGTCGTAGATGCGTACGGAACTGTCGGAGCAGCCCACCGCCAGGTAATAGGGCACCAGCGGACTGATGGAAATAGACGTCGCCGCCCGTCGACAGTTAATCAGGATGTCCTGGTGAGAGGGAGAGACAGTAAACACCACCACCGTGGGCAAAAATAATAATAATCTGGAGATCTGGAAAGAGGTGTGATATATGATTTAAAAACAAGAATATAAAATAAGCAGAATATGCTGACATTAAACACAAGAGGCCAAATAATAGATCAAAAGTAAGAGAAAAGTCTTGATTGTTGTTCTTTGAAGGTTCTATGTTCAAAATCAAATACAAATGTAGATTTAGAAAAATAAAACGTTGATTTATTTCTCTCCTTCCTTACGTCTTTGCAGTCCTCTTTAGTACAGCTGGTCTTCGTGCGCAGGTCGAACCAGCGCACGGTGCCGTCCTCCCCACACGACAGGAACGTGTAGGGGTCGTTGGGTACCGTCATAATCTATAAGGAGAACAGGAGGAAGGAGCAGCACGAGGTGAAGGGAAAGAGGGCGGTGGCAGAGGAAATGAAAAGGGAGGGAGAAGATGAAAAAGGAAAATGTGAAAGAAATTAACATTTGGGTAGCTCCCCTCAACTTATTTCACCTGCCACACAAAAAAATATAGTTCCAACAAGTTGAGAAACCCTTGTGTACAGTACCTCGTAGGCTGTTCCATAGTGGCAGGTGAACTGGCACTGCCTGTTGATGTCAGGGCTCTTCTCTGTGTGGGTGTAGTAGATGATACCGTCCCCAGAGCACGAGATGATCTGCTGGTCACTGGTCTGTGGCATGAACTTAGCACTGAAGATGTTCGCCCGGTGACCCGACCGTATGGTTGCCTTGACCTGAGGAGAGTTTCAGAGAGGAGAGCGTGTAGCAAGTTGCAGTGGTGTGTATGTGTGTATGTGTGTGTGTGTGAGAGTGTGTGTGTGTGTGTGTGTGTGGGTTGGCTCGGTTCTATAGGTGCGTCCCAATAGTCTTAAGTGGCTCCCTCTCCTGGTATCCTCCTCATCTGCATTGAAGACTACTGGGATGAGTTGCTCCCTCTTCTGACTAAAAAGGGAGACCTTGGTTCTACTCTCCCATGCTTCGTCAACTCAATCCCGAAAAAACATTCTGGTCAGTTGATCTGTGTCCGACTTGTTCTTTTTTTGCCCTTATTTTACCAGGTAAATTGACTGAGAGCATTCTCATTTACAGCAACGACCAGGGGAATAGTTACAGGTGAGAGGAGATCAATGAGCCAATTGGAAGCTGGGGATGATTAGGTGGCCATGATGGTATGGACACCAGGGTTAACACCCCTACTCTTACGATGTGCCATGGGATCTTTACTGACCACAGAGTCAGGACACCGGTTTAACGTCCCATCCGAAAGACTGCACCCTACACAGGGCAATGTCCCCAATCACTGCCCTGAAAGAGTGCCTCCTGCTGGCCCTCCAACACCACTTACAGCAGCACCCAGTCTTCCATCTAGGACCAACCCTGCTTAGCTTCAGAGGCAAGCCAGCAGCGGGATGCAGGGTGGTATGCTGCTGACTGAGATGCTTACCAAATATACACTACCGTCAAAAGTTTTAGAACACCTAGAACACCTACTCATTAACCCTGGTGTCCTGGCTAAATTCCAAAAAAATGGTTTTTCTTTATTTTTACTATTTTCTACATTGTAGAATAATAGTGAAGACATCAAAACTATGAAATAATACATATGGAATCATGTAGTAACCAAAAAAGTGTGAAACAAATTCTTCAAATAGCCACCCTTTTCCTTGATGACAGCTTTGCACACCCTTGGCATTCTCTCAACCAGCTTCACCTGGAATGCTTTTACAACAGTCTTGAAGGAGTTCCCACATATGCTGAGCACTTGTTGGCTGCTTTTCCAACTCATCCCAAACCATCTCAATTGGGTTGGGGTCAGGTGATTGTGGAGGCCAGGTCATCTGATGCAGCACTCAATCACTCTTCTTCTTGGTAAAATAGCCCTTACACAGCCTGGAGGTGTGTTGGGTCATTGTCCTGTTGAAAAACAAATGATAGTCCCACTAAGACAAAACCAGATGAGATGGTGCATTGTTGGAGAATGCTGTGGTAGCCATGCTGGTTAAGTGTTCCTTGAATTCTAAATAAATCACAGACAGTGTCACCAGCAAATCACCCCCACACCATAACACCTCCTCCTCCATGCTTTACGGTGGGAACCACACATGCGGAGATCATCCGTTCACCCACACCGCGTCTCACAAAGACATGGCAGTTGGAACCAAAAATTTCCAATTTGGACTCCAGACCAAAGGACAAATTTCCACCGGTCTAATGTCTATTGCTCGTGTTTCTTGGCCCAAGCAAGTCTCTTCTTATTATTGGTGTCCTTTAGTAGTGGTTTCTTTGCAGCAATTCGACAATGAAGGCCTGATTCACACAGTCTCGAATGAACAGTTTATGTTGAGATGTGTCTGTTACTTGTACTCTGTGAAGCTTTTATTTGGGCTGCAATTTCTGAGGCTGGCAACTCGAATGAACGTATCCTCTGCAGCAGAGGTAACTCCGGGTCTTCCATTCCTGTGGCGGTCCTTATGAGAGCCAGTTTCATCATAGCGCTTGATGTTTTTTGCGACTTCACTTGAAGAAACTTTCTAAGTTCTTGAAATGTTCCGTATTGACTGACCTTCATGTCTTAAAGTAATGATGGACTGTCATTTCTCTTTGCTTATTTGAGCTGTTCTTGCCATAATATGGACTTGGTCTTTTACCAAATAGGGCTATATTCTGTATACCCCCCCCCCCCCCCTACCTTGTCACAACACAACTGATTGGCTCAAACACATTAAGGAAAGAGATTCCACAAATTAACTTTTAAGAAGGCACACCTGTTAATTGAAATGCATTCCAGATGACTACCTCATGAAGCTGGTTGAGAGAATGCAAAGAGTGTGCAAAGCTGTCATCAAGGCAAGGGGTGGGTATTTGAAGAATTTCAAATATAAAATATATTTTGATTTGTTTAACACTTTTTTGGTTACTACATGATTCCATATGTGTTATTTCATAGTTTTGATGTCTTCACTATTATTCTACAATGTAGAAAATAGTAAAAATAAATAAAAACACTTGAATGAGTAGGTGTTCTAAAACTTTTGACCGGTAGTGTAAGTGATTGGAAAATATTGTAAAATAGAAGCGGGTATACATGATGCATAGCCGGGCACTGAAAGAATCAAACGAGATTCCAAAGCACCCAATTGGCCAAGGTCATGTTCCATATCAACACAAGAGACAGAGGTTAGATCAGCAATTGTTACTTATGATTTTCAGAATCACTCGCCAGCCAATTTCTTTGACTGTTGGTTAAGCTGATGGGAGGTTTATATCTACTCAGTCAGTTTTTTTCTCTGTCCATCTTTATCAGCGATAAAGATCTTTCAGTAGGTGAGCTCTCCTCCATATAATGAGCACCTAGTAAAGCACTATCTATCAATCCAATCCATTATCATTTCACCCCAGGTCGACCATGTAACTGTAATAACAGGATAATTTCACCCCAGGTCGATCATGTAACTGTGTAATAACAGGATGTGGCGATGTAAGGTCATATAAGGTTTATCTGCATACAGTACATTTGTATATGTTTGATTGAATAATCTGTTTTGTATATATTGGTTTTTTCTCTGGTTTTCATATAAGCCCTCTTGTGTTTCCAACCTAACCTGCACACTTTTCTTTCTCCATCTTGTTTTTTTACCTGCACTGTTTAATTTTCACTTGTCTTTTTTGTGTAAATAAATAAACTGAACTAAAATCAGAGTAACTCCTTACCTTTCTGTTGTATGGGTTTGTGATGACCAGGTTGGTATCGTCCGACCCTGACAGGATGTACTCTCCAGTGTCGTTCCAGGATATGGTATTGACCTGATTGGGACAAAATACACTGTGTGAGTTCACTCTTGGCCTACACACATAATAATACTGAAAACAACTTTGTCTACAACTGTGGAATTCCTAACCCAATCTAAGGTGGAACATCAATGCGTCACTGTCCCTCGATCACATAGAAACCAGGTGAACGTTCAGATGAGAAACAAACTATTCTGAACAAAAATATAAAACGCAACGTGTAAAGTGTTGGTCGCATGTTTTATGAGCTGAAATAAAAGATCCCAGAAATGTTTCATGTGCACAAAAAGCTTATTTCTTGCAGATTTTTGCACAAATTTGTTTACATCCCTGTTAGTGAGCATTTCTCCTTTGCCAAGATAATCCACCCACCTGACAGGTGTGGCATATCAAGAAGCTGATTAAACAGCATGATCATTACACAGGTGCACCTTGCGCTGGGGACAAAAGGCCACTTTAAAATGTCCAGTTTTGTCACACAACACAATGCCACGATGTCTCAAGTTGAGGGAGTGTGCAATTGGCATGCTGACTGCAGGAATGTCCCCCAGAGCTGTTGCTAGAGAATTTAATGTTAATTCCTCTACCATAAGCCACCTCCAACGTCGTTTTGGGGAATTTGGCAGTACGTCCAACCTGCCTCACAATCACAGATGCCGTGTAACCACGCCAGCCCAGGACCTCCACATCCGGCTTCTTCACCTGCGGGATCGTCGGAGACCAGCCACCCGGACATGCCTGATGAAACTGTGGGTTTGCACAACCGAAGAATTTCTGCACAAACTGTCAGAAACCGTCTCAGGGAAGCTCATCTGCGTGCTTGTCGTCCTCAACAGGGTCTTGACCTGAATGCAGTTTGGCGTCATAAGACTTCAGTGGGAAAATGCTCACCTTTGATGGCCACTGGCACGCTGGAGAAGTGTGGTCTTCACGGATGAATCCCGGTTTCAACTGGACCGGGCAGATGGCAGACAGCGTGTATGGCGTCATGTGGGCGAGCGGTTTGCTGATGTCAACGTTGTGAACAGAGTGCCCCACGGAGGCGGTGCGGTTATGGTATGGGCAAGCATAAGCTACGGACAACGAACACAATTGCATTTTAAATCGATGGCAATTTGAATGCACAGAGATACTGTGACGAGATCCTGAGGCCCATTGTCGTGCCATTCATCTGCAGGCATCACCTCATGTTTCAGCATGATAATGCACAGCCCCATGTCACAAGGACCTAAACACAATTCCTGCTAGCATGAAAATCTGGCCTGCATACTCACCAGACATGACACCCATTGAGCATGTTTGGGATGCTCTAGATCGGTGTACAATAGTGTGTTCCACTTCCCGCCAACATCCAGCAACTTCGCACAAGCATTGAAGAGGAGTGGGACAACATTCCACGGGCCACAATCAACAGCCTGATCAACTCTATGTGAAGATGTGACGCACTGCACGAGGTAAATGGTGGTCACACCAGATACTGACTGGTTTTCTGATCCACGCCCCTACCTTTTTTTAAGGTATCTGTGACCAACAGATGCATATCTGTATTCCCAGTCAGTGAATTGATTTCAATTGACTGATTTCCTTATATGAACTGTAACTCAGTAAGATCTTTGAAATTGTTGCATGTTGCGTTTATATTTTTCTTCAGCGTATAATGGAACATTCTACATCTGCAACACAGAGCACACAATCCATGCCTTCTCTAGGCGTCGTGTCTTCGCGACCGTAGATCAATAATTCATTAAGTTCTCCAGCAGAGTTTGATACACTCTCTTACCTCTATTTCTAGGGCAAGCCCCATCAGTGTGCAACAAGGTTGGTCACACAATCCCTCTTCATTGCCAAACCCAACTGGACCCCTCCTCCCCCTACCTTGCCATTCCCAAATAGTATTTCTGGGTGATTTAATCCCCATTTGATCCCCGGTCATGTTTTACTGTCCTTCCCTTGTCGAACAGCTTTCAAAACACTGTAAATGTTATTGCATTTTCACAGAACGGCTGTCATTTTCAGAGAAACTGCTCGCAGCACTGTCTGAGAAAATACATTAGCTGAATAAGAGTGGTGTGTTTCGTGCTAAAATAACACACGTGCTGTAATTAGAGCTATGGTGGATGGTTTATATTAGAAAGAGACAGACACAAAAGGCAGATCACTCTAAATGTGGGATATGTCATGATGCATGCATTGGAAACAGACAGATTATAGGTTACTGATAAAGAACGCTAAAGTCTCTCCCAAGGGGGTAAGAAGACAGAGTGTGTTTTCCTGTTGTCACCACTCTGCTAAATACTGTGTTTCAGTAGTTGCCAGGACAACACAGGCATGCTAGGAAAGACTACACTGCTGTTCACCGGTATCCCCCTAGAAAAAGGACATTTGATGTTTCAGAAAAGTATTGTAAAAATGTTGGCCTAGATTGGGTAATAAATAAGCTACACACTGAAAAAAAACCTGTTGCCGTTAATATCATTGGTGGTGGGAGATGTTTTTCACATTTCTTATCTTGCATATTCCATTTCTTCTGGCCTAGCATTATGTGGTGAGTGAAGGTTGTTGCTAACATGAACTTGAGGAGATCATCGTCATCATCACTATGACAACAACCACCATCTTTCTGTTCAAGCAGACTGTAGCTTAAACCTAAAATTGACTTATCACATCACATGCAGCACTCATTATTTTGTCCGTTGTGTTGTAATACTGATACTACTTGATGGCACTCTGTAGGAATACTGTGTGTCTGTGTCTAGGTCAGAGTCCTTATGCCACCCAGACCACTCAGTGTGCCCCTGTGATGCAGATCTATAGAAAGTGGATAGGTGTGCGCAGCAATATGGCACAAGCTCCCCCTAAATCCATTTTAGAAATTCAGATCTGAATAGTAGAAACAAGGGGAAAGGGGCTGATTAAGAACTGGGTATTTTAGTCAAGTCAAGTGTAATAACAGCCGACATGACAATACATTATGCATTATGCTACTACTGTGATCCAGTACTTCAGTACAGTAATGTTATCTACAGAGTAGATTTAGCCTACATGTATCTCTTCCAACTTAAGTCTTTTAACATCTCCTGCAGTAGAGGTCGTGCTGGGATTTGAGAAACTGAAAAGTGATGGCCACCAGCATCAACACACCCTCATGTCACTCGTACCGGCCTAATAGGGGTTGTGAGTCAGAATGGCGCCAGTAACACACGTTGGAGGTCCCTTCTTCCTCCGTCACTGTTGATGGGAGACAGGGGTTGACAGCTCAAGTGGCTTCAGGTATCCAAGACGAGAGACAGACAGGTCCTCGCGGAGACAGACAGGTCCTCGCGATTCAGTAAGCGGACAGACGGTAAAAAAATAAATGGCTTCTTTAAGTCTCCTTCGCATCCTTCATATGCACTGATAAGGACTTGGTAGGTGGGAGCGATATGGCATAAACTCTTCTGAGCTACTGGTTTGAGAGAATAAAGTCAACGCAATTTAACTGAACGATTATGTGTATGTAGCCTACAATCCGGGAATGTGGCAGCAAGTTGTACGAGGGGATTCCGTATGGCAGACATTTTGTTTGTACTATTTCAGAAGTTTCATCAATCCTTTATCGTTTCTCTTTATTTTCCTCCGACCAACTGAACAGACAGGATGAGAAGGACAGAATCCTTGACCCAAACCAGCATCAGGCTGTTTGAAGTTGTTGTGCAGTGGTAGAAGGAGTGATTGGCAGGGTGACAGTGTGACAGGACGGGTGACTGGCCGTATGGATGCCTCAGGTTTACAGAGTATCAACAGTCTGGCCATAGCTCAACACTCACAGTCACAGCAGTGCCTGGCTGAGCTCTACTTTCTGTCTGTCAGACACAGGGTTTCACACACTGACTGACAGACAGACAGACAGACAGAGCGGGGAGAGTGACGTGCTCTAAAGATACAAGGAGGGACAGTTATGTGCACAGAGTACACCACAGCCACACACGGTGGGTAATGTGTACTCACACAGCCATCGTGAACATTGAGCGTCGCTTCGAGTTTCAGCCGCTGGACAAATTCTCTTCTCCCTGTGCAGAAACAGAAGAAAGACCTTATTAGCAAGAACATAATTGTTACCACGATATGTTTTTTGTTGTTGTTGTTTTTTGGGTAGATCAGCTTAATATTGCAGATTGATGAGAGTTACAATCTATGTAATTGTCTGCATCACTTCCAATCCCCCATGTTTATTTATACATACATACATACATACATACATACATACATACATATCCTTTAAAAAAAATATATTCCCCTTTATTACTTTCCAACCCCACCACCCTTTCCCTACTTGGAGTAAACTAGTGAACGACAATGCTTAGGCCTCTACTTACAGCTTATACTTACTATCTACATTTTATGGACACAGTCAATTTTACAATAATTATATTTTGTTTATTTTTCTCCTGAACTTCTTCTACTCTCAACCTCTCTGATCATTTTCATGATGTCCATCCGGTTTGCTTCTATATGCCATATCTTTCTAACTGTGCTCTTTTACAAAAGCTCCCAACCTACAACCTATATACTTATTATGGACACAGTATGCTTACATTATTAGTTATCTTGTTATTATTTGTTGTTAGTTGTTATTAGTCCCATCCTTCAACTCCATTCAACACCTCCCATCTATCTCTTAACACCATCCATATAGGATTTCTATTTGCCATATATTTTTCCACTGTACTGTGATGTTTTACAAAAGTTCTGAACCTTTCTATTCTCATTGTTTCTACAGATTGTGAATTGAAAATAAACATTTTTGCTAAAAGTATTATTATATTATTGATCGATTGACTATGACTTTTCAGATCACCCAGTAATGCTATCTGCAAGGTTAGCTCCAGGTAAATATTGCAATCCTTTAGCCATTCCTGGACCTGTGTCCAAAAACAAGCTACAAATGGACAGTACCAAAACAAATGATCTAATGATTCTGTCTCTTCGCAGCAAAATCTGCAGAGCTGGGAAGATTGTATCCCCCATATAAATAACATTCTATTGGTAGCAAGAATTTATATAATAATTTAAAATTGAAAGATTCTAAGTTTTGAATCCGGTGTCGTTTTGCGTATCAGTTCATAAACACTATGCCATGGGATCGATACGTCAAAAATCTCTTCCCAACTATTTTGCAATCTATATGGGACGATATGTTACTTTATAATATAATATAATATAATATAATAATAATAATAATAATAATAATAATATGCCATTTAGCAGACGCTTTTATCCAAAGCGACTTACAGTCGTGCGTGCATAAATTTTTTGTGTATGGGTGGTCCCGGGGATCGAACCCACTACCTTGGCGTTACAAGCGCCGTGCTCTACCAGCTGAGCTACAGAGGACTTTCATACAACATTGGACTACTTCAGTCAGCATTCAAACTTATTGATGAAATTCAACAACAAGGGCATCATCAACTAGGGTAGAGTTCCTATTAAATTACTAGAGGGGTTCTGTCATTAACCCTCAAAGTTCAGTAATGGGGCGAAAATAGCAGCCATCTTGGTCAGGGAGAAATCCAAAACCAGTCTAATTGGAATGAATGGCAGTAGATGCATAAGTGATGCATTTCCTGCTTTTACTTATGCAGGAAACGTAAATTGGGCATGTGATGTATCAGACATATGTTTAATGGAATTATAGTCAACCTAAAATACTGTCATATAATTATGTATAAATATATGTAAACAGACCATAAATGACTCGAAAAATGTTTCCTTGTAAAGCTGTGAGTGCTATTATATGATACAATATCACTACTTGTTGCATTTACAACTTGTCTAAGTCCTATCATCAACTGATTTGGGCCAGTGTATGGCTGTGGAATGTTGGCATATTGGCAGTTAATTTGAAAGATATATGGAATCATTCCTCTAAAACTGGCTGGCTAACACACATACAGTACAGATTAATTCTTCACATTCATTGTTTTACACAATATCTTATCACAACATTGGCAGGCAAACCATGGTTGGCCAACTCCCTGACCAACATGGCTGACCATCATAAGAAGCTTCAAGTCCATTCTCGTATTCTAATTCCTAATTATATGGGCAATAACCTACAGCAGAAGTTTTGGAACCATTTGTAAGAGTCCGTTTTGTTTTGCAATAGTTTGTTTTCTTGCCACTCCTCTTAGTATTTAAAGAGGGAGCAGGGAAAGAACTAACACGTTAGAATCGTTGTAGTCAGTCTTCCCATAGCTTATAATGCATTACTCATATTGAGGAAGCATCCCTCGCATCTGATGTCACCATTACAGGGATAGGGACCAAATGAGCAGGCTGCCTCCACTGACTGTATCCTGTCATCAAATAGACAGTCATTAAAAAAGGTTTGGCAGTAGGCTATTTTATGAGTCAACTTGCTCCCAAACCTAAACGGTATTAGGCTAGATCCAGGTTCTAAAATACATCACCTTACATTAAACTTGCTTTAAAATAGTATGGAAAAAACATTGGGAGAGAATTCATGCAATTTGACCCTGTCAGGTAGAGCGATGACAGTCTAGAATCTAATAACGCCCCAGTGCATTGGGTTCTAGTGCATTGCTGCTGCATTGCTGTTCAAATCAAAACAAAGTTGTTCGTGCCTGACAAGATCAATATTCCAGGTTGCCATACACACCCACACCCCTCTGACATATTCTTTTCACAGCCAATCCATTTTGAGAGAGTGTTGAGGAATAGATTCAATCAATAAGAGAACATGGAAGGCAACAGAGCTCTTCCCAGGTCAGTGATGTCCTCAAAACAAGCCTGAAAGCTGGCCATTCGACTGTCACACTTTCTTGAAGTAACAGCTTCGTCTGCAGCAATATAAAGATTTTTCACCATTGGAGAAGTGGAATATTGAAGACTTGAGAAGACTGCTCAAAACATCAATACAACAAAATAGGCAGAGATGTCTCCATTGTATCCATTTTCCCTCCTTTGTCTTTCAACCTTCCCATATTTAAAGTCAAACGTCCAAAAAGGGAAAAACAACTGACCAAAATGTCTCTTTCATTTGCTGATAGGCCTTGGTCATGAGAAAGTAACATGTGATGATGATGTTTGAATTAGCATATTTAGCTGAAACCATGTAATTTGATCTCACTAAATCTCATGGGTGAAGAGGACTGTGCAAAATGTAACATTTTAAGACTATGATTAATCAATCAATCAATCAATTTTATTTTATATAGCCCTTCTTACATCAGCTAATATCTCGAAGTGCTGTACAGAAACCCAGCCTAAAACCCCAAACAGCTAGTAATGCAGGTGTAGAAGCACGGTGGCTAGGAAAAACTCCCTAGAAAGGCAAAACCTAGGAAGAAACCTAGAGAGGAACCAGGCTATGAGGGGTGGCCAGTCCTCTTCTGGCTGTGCCGGGTGGAGATTATAACAGAACCATGCCAAGATGTTCAAAAATGTTCATAAGTGACAAGCATGGTCAAATAATAATCAGGAATAAATCTCAGTTGGCTTTTCATAGCCGATCATTAGAGTTTAAAACAGCAGGTCTGGGACAGGTAGGGGTTCCATAACCGCAGGCAGAACAGTTTAAACTGGAATAGCAGCAAGGCCAGGCGGACTGGGGACAGCATTTGTTGAGATTGATATTCCACAAATGGAATGCTAGCCCCCCTTCCACAGTGCAAAACTTAGCCTCTTACTAGTGTGATTATATGCTAGGGTCTCTCCTGTCGATTGACAATGACAGCTCTACCAACACACCCAGCCTAGTCAAGCTAACTGCAGTGCTAAGCTAAATGCAGTGCTAGGCTATCCCAATCCATAAGCCACCTGACCCACACCTGGGCCTGCTGATCCTCACTCAAATGCAACTCAATACAAATTAGTTAGGTTAACTTGGCCACAGATAGAAAAGGCTAATTTAGCATACCAGTAGCCCTAGAAAGCATGCATGGCATATAGCAGGGCTGTTCAACGTCAGTCCTGGAGGGTATAAACACTTCTGGTTTTCATCCTCTCCTTCTAATCAGGGACTGATTCAGCCCTCGGACACCAGGTGACTGCAATTAACTACAACGTAGCTTCCTACCTTGCGTTTCCTCTCGCGTGAGCGTGCTTTTCCCACATGAGCTCACGGTTCCTCCATAGTATCTGGAATGCTCATGCGAGAGACGGAACAGCTGGCTCCGGCCTACTTATTGTCCCCTCCCACTCGCCCCACCCTTCCTGACCAGAAAAAAAATTGCCAGTGAGAAGTCTCGCCCTGGGGAACCCCTCCGCAGGGCAGGGGCAATAAGTAGAACAGAAGAAATAAAAAATGAGGGAGTGGAATGTTTCGCTTTCTCTACAGTCTCTGCTTAAACCACTGCTGTAGCTGGAGATGTCTGCTAATATTTGCATCCCATCAGTAACTGAGACTGTCTGGGGCTGTTTGAAGATGGTCGATATCCTGAATGGCCTGGTCAGCACTTAGTGTCTGTCAATTCCATTACGTTTATGAGAGCAGAGGCATCTTTGAGTCAATATCACAAAGGATACCATGGACATAGCTTTGTTGCTACACACTGCATGATGGTTGATACTGTAGCTTTTCAAGCATGTAGTTGGCCTAATTGTTATATATATATATATATATATATATATATATATATATATATATATATCTTTGGGGAAATGAGGATGTGAAACCTGCATAAGATCACTCCTCTCAATGGCTCTTAAAGCAACTTCCTCACTACTGACTCACTGAGATCAGATGTATACTAGATCAGCCTAAGCACGATGTCTCAAAAGGCAATGTCAACATAACCAAATCTGCGCGCATTAGTAAAGTAATTGGAAGGAGGCAGTGCACTCCTCAGTCCTCACAGGGACAACTCCCTGATTCTTCAACATGTCAGTCAGCCTAGTAGAGCTTAGGCCAACATGATCCGACATGAGAAACGACGTTGTACGTCCAAGGATCAAATGCACAGTATTTCATCATCCTCTTTAAGGGTGAATAACAAATGGCAGTAAGATTCTATGGAACCTGATGATTCTTTTCCACTAGCAAGTGTGACATCACACAATGAAACGGGATAAAAGGGCACATGGTTACATTTTAGTCATTTAGCAGACGCTCTTATCCAGAGCCATTTACAGTTAGTGCATACATTTTTTTTTTTATATATATTTTTTTTCATACTGGCCCCCCCCCCGTGGGAATCGAACCCAAAACCCTGGTGTTGCAAGCGCCATGCTCTACCAACTGACCTACACGGGGCCCATTGTTGAAATCCATGTTAGCTGAGGGCAACACAACAGATGGGAATCACAGCCTACCATAAGCACAGAATATTGAAAACATTGAATTAGATTTTCTATTGAGAAAATGGCCTAGGCATATAAAAATAACAGAATGTTTTAATCATGGCATCATAGCTTTTTGTGAATGGTGCTCAAGGAAAAGCCTTGAGCAGTTTCAAGTTAGTGTCGTCTGAGTTAAGCGCACATAACCAGTAACTCAAAACTACCAGAGAAACACCAGTGTAGTCCTGGTCCACGCACTTGGGAAGCCAGTCAGTGTAATGGAGAGCCAACCCCAGGAAGATTGGGGTGCATGAGAAGACAGCTGAAGGTTTGTAAACAACCACTACGGAGCTGCAGGCAATGAAGAAATATCAGGAGGAAAAGGGATGAAGTAACCCAATACATGTTGTCGTTATAGCAAGAGTGGATTGTTATGGTCATTTTGACTTTGCAGATCCCATAACTGAACTGTAGCCTCCTCTGTCATACGCCTACTGTTTACTCTAAGATCATGTAGTCTGGTGTACCACACTCATAGGACTCTGTTCCTTGCAGACACTGCAGCTGTTGAAAGAGACTAGGCTAGCTTCTCTAGACCAGTGGTTCCCAAAATGGGGTACTGCAGGGGAATATATTTATATATATATATATATACACAGTGGGGAGAACAAGTATTTGATACACTGCCAAATTTGCAGGGTTTCCTACTTACAAAGCATGTAGAGGTCTGTAATTTTTATCATAGGTACACTTCAACTGTGAGAGACGGAATCTAAAATAAAAATCCAGAAAATCACATTGTATGATTTTTAAGTAATTAATTTGCATTTTATTGCATGACATAAGTATTTGATCACCTACCAACCAGTAAGAATTCCGGCTCTCACAGACCTGTTCGTTTTTCTTTAAGAAGCCCTCCTGTTCTCCACTCATTACTTGTATTAACTGCACCTGTTTTAACTCGTTACCTGTATAAAAGACACCTGTCCACACACTCAATCAAACAGACTCCAACCTCTCCACAATGGCCAAGACCAGAGAGCTGTGTAAGGACATCAGGGATCAAATTGTAGACCTGCACAAGGCTGGGATGGGCTACAGGACAATAGGCAAGCAGCTTGGTGAGAAGGCAACAACTGTTGGCGCAATTATTAGAAAATGGATGACGGTCAATCACCCTTGGTCTGGGGCTCCATGCAAGATCTCACCTCGTGGGGCATCAATGATCATGAGGAAGGTGAGGGATCAGCCCAGAACTACATGGCAGGACCTGGTCAATGACCTGAAGAGAGCTGGGACCACAGTCTCAAAGAAAACCATTAGTAACACACTACGCCGTCATGGATTAAAATCCTGCAGCGCATGCAAGGTCCCCCTGCTCAAGCCAGCGCATGTCCAGTCCCGTCTGAAGTTTGCCAGTGACCATCTGGATGATCCAGAGGAGGAATGGGAGAAGGTCATGTGGTCTGATGAGACAAAAATAGAGCTTTTTGGTCTAAACTCCACTCGCCGTGTTTGGAGGAAGACGGAGGATGAGTACAACCCCAAGAACACCATCCCAACCATGAAGCATGGAGGTGGAAACATCATTCTTTGGGGATGCTTTTCTGCAAAGGGGACAGGACGACTGCACTGTATTGAGGGGAGGATGGATGGGGCCATGTATCGTGAGATCTTGGCCAACAACCTCCTTCCCTCAGTAAGAGCATTGAAGATGGGTCATGGCTGGGTCTTCCAGCATGACAACGACCCGAAACACACAGCCAGGGCAACTAAGGAGTGGCTCCGTAAGAAGCATCTCAAGGTCCTGGAGTGGCCTAGCCAGTCTCCGGACCTGAACCCAATGGAAAATCTTTGGAGGGAGCTGAAAGTCCGTATTGCCCAGCGACAGCCCCGACACCTGAAGGATCTGGAGAAGGTCTGTATGGAGGAGTAGGCCAAAATCCCTGCTGCAGTGTGTGCAAACCTGGTCAACACCTACAGGAAACGTATGATCTCTGTAATTGCAAACAAAGGTTTCTGTACCAAATATTAAGTTCTGCTTTTCTGATGTATCAAATACTTATGTCATGCAATAAAATGCAAATGAATTACTTAAAAATCATACAATGAGATTTTCTTGATTTTTGTTTTAGATTCCGTCTCTCACAGTTGAAGTGTACCTATGATAAAAATTACAGACCTCTACATGCTTTGTAAGTAGGAAAACCTGCAAAATCGGCAGTGTATCAAATACTTGTTCTCCCCACTGTATGTATGTATGTATGTATGTATGTATGTATGTATGTATGTATGTATGTATGTATGTATGTATGTATGTATGTATGTATGTATGTATGTATGTATGTATGTATGTATGTATGTATGTATGTATGTATATATATATATATATATATATATATATATATATATATATATATATATATATAAAAACGTCCCTTTTTCAGGACCCTGTCTTTCAAAGATAATTCGTAAAAATCCAAATAACTTCACAGATCTTCATTGTAAAGGGTTTAAACACTGTTTCCCATGCTTGTTCAATTAACCATTAACAATTAATGAACATGCACCTGTGGAACGGTCGTTAAGACACTAACAGCTTACAGACGGTAGGCAATTAAGGTCACAGTTATGAAAACTTAGGACACTACTGACTCTGAAAAACACCAAAAGAAAGATGCCAAGGGTCCCTGCTCATCTGCATGAACGTGCCTTAGGCATGCTGCAAGGAGGCATGAGGACTGCAGATGTGGCCAGGGCAATAAATTACAATGTCCGTACTGTGAGATGCCTAAGACAGTGCTACAGGGAGACTGGACGGACAGCTGATCGTCCTCGCAGTGGCAGACCACGTGTAACAACACCTGCATAGGATCGGTACATCCGAACATGCACCTGCGGGACAGCAGGAACGCACAATCCCTCCATCAGTAATCAGACAGTCCGCAATAGGCTGAGAGAGGCTGGACTGAGGACTTGTAGGCCTCTTGTAAGGCAGGTCCTCACCAGACATCACCGGCAACAACGTCACCTATGGGCACAAACCCACCGTTGCTGGACCAGACAGAACTGGCAAAAAGTGCTCTTCACTGACGAGTCACAGTTTTGTCTCACCAGGGGTGACGGTCGGATTCGCGTTTATTGTCGAAGGAATGAGCGTTACACCGAGGCCTGTACTCTGGAGCGGGATCGATTTGGAGGTGGAGGGTCCGTCATGGTCTGGGGCGGTGTGTCACAGCATCATCGAACTGAGCTTGTTGTCATTGCAGGCAATCTCAACGCTGTGCGTTACAGGGAAGAGATCCTCCTCCCTCATGTGGTACCCTTCCTGCAGGCTCATCCTGACATGACCCTCCAGCATGACAATGCCACCAGCCATACTGCTCGTTCTGTGCGTGATTTCCTGCAAGACAGGAATGTCAGTGTTCTGCCATGGCCAGCGAAGAGCCCAGATATCAATCCCATTGAGCACGTCTGGGACCTGTTGGATTGGAGGGTGAGGGCTAGGGCCATTCCCCCCAGAAATGTCTGGGAACTTGCAGGTGCCTTGGTGGAAGAGTGGGATAACATCTGGCAAAGATGTTGCAGTCCATGCGGAAATGCACTGCAGTCCTTAATGCAGCTGGTGGCCACACCAGATACTGACTGTTACTTTTGATTTTGACCCCCACTTTGTTCAGGGACACATTACTCAATTTCTGTTAGTCACATGTCTGTGGAACTTGTTCAGTTTATGTCTTAGTTGTTGAATCTTGTTATGTTCATACAAATATTTACACATGTTAAGTTTGCTGAAAATAAACGCATTTGACAGTGAGAGGACATTTCTTATTTTGCTGAGGTTATACATACATACATACATACACATACATATATAAACACTACCATTCAAAACTTTGGGGTCACTTAGAAATGTCCTTGTTTCGAAAGAAAAGCAATTTTTTGGTCCATTAAAAGAACATCAAATTGATCAGAAATACAGTGTTGACATTGTTAATGTTGTAAATGGCTATTGTAGCTGGAAATGGAAGATTTTTAATGGAATATCTACATAGGCGTACAGAGGCCCATTATCAGCAACCATCAGTCCTGTGTTCCAATGGCACGTTGTGTTTGCTAATCCAAGTTTATCATTATCAAAACCCTTTTGCAATTATGTTAGCACAGCTGAAAAATGTTGTGCTGATTAAAGAAGCAATAAATCTGGCCTTCTTGAGACTAGTTGAGTATCTGGAGCATCAGCAATTGTGGGTTTTATTACAGGCTCAAAATGGCCAGAAACAAATAACTTTCTTCTGAAACTCGTCAGTCTATTCTTGTTCTGAGAAATGAACGCTATTCCATGCGAGAGATTGCCAAGAAACTGAAGATCTCATCCAACGCTGTGTACTACTCCCTTCACAGAACAGAGCAAACTGGCTCTAACCAGAATAGAAAGAGGAGTGGGAGGCCCCGGTGCACAACTGACAAATACATTAGTGTGTCTAGTTTGAGAAACAGGCGCCTCACAGGTCCTCAACTGGCAGCTTCATTAAATAGTACCTGCAAAACACCAGTCTCAACGTCAACAGTGAAGAGGCGACTCCGGGATGCTGACCTTCTAGGCAGAGCTGCAAAGAAAAAGCCATATCTCAAACTGGCCAATAAAAATAAAATATTAAGATGGGCAAAAGAACACAGACACTGGACAGAGGAAGATTGGGAAAAAAGTGTTATGGACAGATGAACCGAAGTTTGAGGTGTTCGGATCACAAAGAAGAACATTTGTGAGACGAAGACCAAATGAAAAGATGCTGGAGGAGTTCTTGATGCCATCTGTCAAGCATGATGGAGGCAATGTGATGGTCTGGGGGTGCTTTGGTGGTGGTAAAGTGGGAGATTTGTACAGGGTAAAAGGGATCTTGAAGAAGGTAGGCTAACACTCCATTTTGCAACGCCATGCCATACCCTACCCTGTGGACAGCGCTTGATATGAGCCAATTTCCTCCTACAACAGGACAATGTCACAAAGCACAGCTCCAAACTATGCAATAACTATTTAGGGAAGAAGCAGTCAGCTGGTATTCTGTCTATAATGGAGTGGCCAGCACAGTCACCGGATCTAAACCCTATTGAGCTGTTGTGGGAGCAGCTTGACCGTATGGTACGTAAGAAGTGCCCATCAAGCCAATCCAACTTGTAGGAGGTGCTTCAGGAAGCATGGGGTGAAATCTCTTCAGATTACCTCAACAAATTGACAACTAGAATGCCAAAGGTCTGCAGGGCTGTAATTGCTGCAAATGGAGGATTCTTTGATGAAAGCAAAGTTTGAAGGACACAATTATTATTTATATTCAAAATCATTATTTCTAACCTTGTCAATGACTACATTTCCTATGCATTTTGCTATATTTCCTATTCAAACTCATTTCATGTATGTTTTCATGGAAAAACAAGGAAATGTCTAAGTGACCCCAAACGTTTGAACGGTAGTATATATACAGTTGAAGTCGGAAGTTTACATACACTAAGGTTGGAGTCATTAAAACTTGTTTTTCAACCACTCCACACATTTCTTGTTAACAAACTATAGTTTTGGCAAGTCGGTTAGGACATCTACTTTGTGCATGACAAGTAATTTTTCCAACAATTGTTTACAGACAGATTATTTCACTTATAATTCACTGTATCACAATTCCAGTGGGTCAGAAGTTTACATACACTAAGTTGACTGTGCCTTTAAACAGCTTGGAAAATTCCAGAAAATGATGTCATGGCTTTAGAAGCTTCTGATAGTCATTTGGAGGTGTACCTGTGGAGGTATTTCAAGGCCTACCTTCAAACTCAGTGTCTCTTTGCTTGACATCATGGGAAAAATCAAAAGAAAACAGCCAAGACCTCAGAAAAAAATTGTTGACCTCCACAAGTCTGGTTCATCCTTGGGAGCAATTTCCAAACGCCTGAAGGTACCATGTTCATTCCAGAAGTTTTCAATGGGGTTCAGGTCTGGAGATTGGGCTGGCCATGACAGGGTCTTGATCTGGTGGTCCTCCATCCACACCTTGATTGACCTAGCTGTGTGGCATGGCACATTGTCCTGCTGGAAAAACCAATCCTCAGAGTTGGAGAACAATGTCAGAGCAAAAGGAAGCAAGTTTTCTTCCAGGACAACCTTGTACGTGGCTTGATTCATGCGTCCTTCACAAAGACAAATCTGCCCGATTCCAGCCTTGCTGAAGCACCCCCAGATCATCACCGATCCTTCACCAAATTTCACAGTGGGTGCGAGACACTGTGGCTTGTAGGCCTCTCCAGGTCTCCGTCTAAACATTAGACGACCAGGTGTTGGGCAAAGCTGAAAATTGGACTCATCAGAGAAGATGACCTTACTCCAGTCCTCTACGGTCCAATCCTTATGGTCTTTTGCAAACCTCAGCCTGGCTCTTCTTTGCTTCTCATTGATGAAGGGCTTTTTTCTAGCTTTGCACGACTTCAGCCCTGCCCCTAGGAGCCTGTTTCGAACCGTCCTCGCCGTGCACTTCACCCCAGCTGCCGTTTGCCATTCTTTTTGTAGGTCACTTGATGTCATCCTACGGTTGTTGAGTGACATTCGAATGAGTTGGCAGTCATCCCGGTCAGTAGAGTTGTTTTCGCCCTCTGCCGTTCTGTCGTTTTGTTGTCCCCAATGTCTGCTGCTTGACCTTGTTCTTATGAACCACCGTCTTTGACATTTTAAGGATGGAAGCAACCTGACGCTCACTGTATACCTCTGCCAGTAAAGCCAGAATTGAACCTTTCTTTTCCTCACTCAAAACTTTCCTTTGCAACTTTTTTGGAATGGGCAATAGTTATTTTTTGATTAATATTACTTTTGAGGTACTATTAGCACTGTTTTTGCCATCCAGCTGGTCCTATTGCAAGAGGATAGTGATGACCACAGCAGTGGTTTTTATACTTTTCCCCGTTAAATAAGATTTGGTTCAGGTGATAACCTAATCAGTACCTAATTCAGTAGAATGACGTGTGCCTGTGTTGGAATTCAACAGACACTGGAATGGAATGGCTGTCATACATGTAGAGATGTTGATTTAAGAAAAATGTGCAGTGGTCTCAATTTTTTCCAGAGCTGTCTGTATATATATATATATATATATATATATATATATATATATAGTGAGGGAAAAAAGTATTTGATCCCCTGCTGATTTTGTACGTTTGCCCACTGACAAAGACATGATCAGTCTATAATTTTAATGGTAGGTTTATTTGAACAGTGAGAGACAGAATAACAAACAAAAAATCCAGAAAAACGCATGTCAAAAATGTTATAAATTGATTTGCATTTTAATGAGGGAAATAAGTATTTGACCCCTCTGCATAATATGACTTTGTGATTGCCAACAAGGGTTTTGCCACCAAGTACTGAGGTCAGACGTTTTCTTGTGGTCCTCTGTAGCTCAGCTGGTAGAGCACGGCGCTTGTAACGCCAAGGTAGTGGGTTTGATCCCCGGGACTACCCATACACACAAACAAAAAAATGTATGCACGCATGACTCTAAGTTGCTTTGGATAAAAGCGTCTGCTAAATGGCATATTATTATATTATTGTAGTTGGCCACCAGGTTTGCACACATCTCAGGAGGGATTTTGTCCCACTCCTCTTTGCAGATCTTCTCCAAGTTATTAAGGTTTCGAGCCTGACGTTTGGCAACTCGAACCTTCAACTCCCTCCACAGATTTTCTATGGGATTAAGGTCTGGAGACTGGGAAGGCCACTCCAGGACCTTAATGTGCTTCTTCTTGAGCCACTCCTTTGTTGCCTTGGCCATGTGTTTTGGGTCATTGTCATGCTGGAATACCCATCCATGACCCATTTTCAATGCCCTGGCTGAGGGAATGAGGTTCTCACCCAAGATTTGACGGTACATGGCCCCGTCCATCGTCCCTTTGATGCGGTGAAGTTGTCCTGTCCCCTTAGCAGAAAAACACCCCCAAAGCATAATGTTTCCACCTCCATGTTTGACGGTGGGGATGGTGTTCTTGGGGTCATTGGCAGCATTCCTCCTCCTCCAAACACGGCGAGTTGAGTTGATGCCAAAGAGCTCAATTTTGGTCTCATCTGACCACAACACTTTCAACCAGTTCTCCTCTGAATCATTCAGATGTTCATTGGCAAACTTCAGATGGGCCTGTATATGTGCTTTCTTGAGCAGGGGGACCTTGCGGGCGCTGCAGGATTTCAGTCCTTCACGGCGTAGTGTGTTACCAATTGTTTTCTTGGTGACTATGGTCCCAGCTGCCTTGAGATCATTGACAAGATCCTACCATGTAGTTCTGGGCTGATTCCTCACCGTTCTCCTGATCAACTCCACGAGGTGAGATCTTGCATGGAGCCCCAGGCCGAGGGAGATTGACAGTTCTTTTGTGTTTCTTCCATTTGCGAATAATCGCACCAACTGTTGTCACCTTCTCACCAAGCTGCTTGGCGATGGTCTTGTAGCCCATTCCAGCCTTGTGTAGGTCTACAATCTTGTCCCTGACATCCTTGGAGAACTCTTTGGTCTTGGCCATGGTGGAGAGTTTGGAATCTGATTGATTGATTGCTTCTGTGGACAGGTGTCTTTTATACAGGTAACAAACTGAGATTAGGAGCACTCCCTTTAAGAGTGTGCTCCTAATCTCAGCTCGTTACCTGTATAAAAGACACCTGGGAGCCAGAAATCTTTCTGATTGAGAGGGGGTCAAATACTTATTTCCCTCATTAAAATGCAAATCAATTTATAACATTTTTGACATGCGTTTTTCTGGATTTTGTTGTTGTTATTCTGTCTCTCACTGTTCAAATAAACCTACCATTAAAATTATAGACTGATCATTTCTTTGTCAGTGGGCAAACGTACAAAATCAGCAGGGGATCAAATACTTTTTTCCCTCACTGTGTATATATATATTTTATAGATAGATATGCTAGTAAAAACAGATTCAACAAATTGGCCAAGGAGTCCGCGGAACAAGTTTAGAGGGTGCAATATAATGCAATGTAATATTATTTATCTACAATATTAACTACCCTTAGATACAACAACAGGGAGGCTCACAGGGATCCACCGTACTCCATCAATGATCCAGTTGTCAACTCAATACTTCTTGTATTCCCTCAAATAAAAATGTTTTTAACATAAATGCACTTTAATTGAAGGTTTAAAACTGCAGAATTGTCTCTCTGTCCCAAATTGGCAAATTGTGTAGAATTGCAAGAAATTACGTTGAACACTATAACATTTCCTCTCTGATGCAAAGAGGGGGGCCCTTAAAATGTTATTTCTCAGGGCCCGAGACTTGGTTAGTCATTGTTAAACTCCTTGTATGCCATTTTTAAAATCACACTCTAAAAAGTCGGAGTTGTGTTCTGATTTTGAGGGGGTCCCTGATGAATTTGCTATCACAAAAGTTGTCCCCTGCCAGCAGATTCATTTCAGAGTCTCTGAGTTATATTGTGAGTAGCCCATTTGCCCCGAATCAACGGATTCTTTCCCTGTGAGTCAAGGAAAACAAACAGCATTGCCAGTGCCTTTGAACACTCACTCCGACTTTAAAGCTTTGGTTGTGGGCTTTTCTTACAGAATCCTCCAATCTGTGCTCATGTTGTGTCCCAATTAAATCTGTCCCCCATGAAACCTAACTGAGATGAATGGAGAGCTGTGTGTGGGCGGAAGAAAGCGATGATGATGTTTGTGCTGTAGTTCTTTGAAATCCAGCAGGGTGTCAAGGATTATGATCAATTATTCAACTCCTGGCCCCGTCCCACACACACCACTGCTCTATACGCAGAGAACTGGCTGGGTAGGAGGGAGAGCTAATGTGTATGGGGGTCTACTGCATGTGTTGAATGTTCTATCTGTATACGTCAATTAGACTAGACTGAGCGCTTCCGACCCCCCCACCCCCCAAAAAAAAGAGGGGTTTGAAAATACACAAGACACCATGGACCCTATGCTCTGGCTGTATGGGGTCTTCCTCATTCATTAAGGATATGACAATCTTTTCAGTTACTTCAAACTGACTTTAAACATGAGCATAAATTATTTAGAATCGCCCATCCTCCTACAGCACCCGATGTCACAGGAAGGCCAAAAAGATCATCAAGGACAACTACCACCCGAGCCACTGCCTGTTCACCCCGCTATCATCCAGACGGCGAGGTCAGAACAGGTGCATCAAAGCTGGGATCGAGAGACTGAAAAACAGCTTCTATCTCAAGGCCATCAGACTGTTAAACAGCCATCACTAGCACAGAGAGGCTGCTGCCTACATACAGACTTGAAAATCACTGGCCACTTTAATAATGTTTACATATCTTGCATTACTCGTCTCATATGTGTATACTGTATTCTATACTATCGTAATAATGTTTACATATCTTGCATTACCCATCTCATATGTATATACTGTATTCTATACTATCTATTGCATCTTAGCCTACACCGCTCTGACAATGACATTGCTCATCCATATATTTATAGATTCTTATTCCATTCGTTTTACTTAGATTTGTGTGTATTAGATATTTGTTGTGGAACTGTTAGATATTACTTGCTAGATATTACTGCACTGTCGGAACTAGAAGCACAAGCATTTCGCTACACTCGCAATAACATCTGCTAAGGAAGACAGACAAATGCTAGAAACAGAGGGAAGGTTGGAAGCAGGGACTGATCCCTGTTCTCAGGTGAAAAGTTGTATGCGACACGTGCCGGGGAGTATTACCACTACACCAAGGCTCTGTACAGGATATGAATGGTTGATGGCAGTGGGTAACCAAATCATAGATTGCAGTCTGCTTGTCCATAGACTGCTTTCAAGGTAAGGACACAAACATTTTGTATTTTGTAATTTGATGAACTCTTTAAAATAGAGATGGAAGAAAATCCTGCTTGCTCTCCTGAAGGGTTGGCCACCCCGATCTATGTTTCCCAAGTGCTGGGTGTTTGAAAATGTTCTTGTTATAGCAATTAATTTCTCAAATCACCCAACTTTCTAGAAAAATCTAATGAATATCAATATTCAGGTGTTTTACTAGTTGAAGATCCTTGCCTAAATCTTACTCTGCATAGACAAGATATGATGCATTTATGAGTTGTGAGTCCCCCTACAATCTCTGCCTAGCATGTGCACAATATTCAAAAATTATTTGACAGGCCTGGAGCATTTAAAATCCAATGCTTATTTGTATGACTTATTCAAAACTGTCCATAGCCTCATACAATTCATTTTGAAAGACAATTAGGCATATCAGATTTCAAACGTGATTACACTGGCAAAATTGGGAAGAAGCAGAATAAAATAAGTGTGGGGAATAATAGTAGTGTTCTTGGTGACAAGTACACTAATTACCTTATATTTTAGCCCATTGTTAAGAATGAGAATTGTTCCACTGATCTGGTAAATAAAGTAAATAGATAATCAAATGTCCTTTAGACAAGACGCCCAAAAAATTGGGATGCATGCCAGCAAAGCCACTACACAACACTAAACAATTCATTAATTGCACTATAACAGTGACCACGAACTGTTAGGGCCTACATAAAGCTGTCCCAACAGCAGAGCTTTCTTTTCAGCTCCATGGAGCGAATCCTTACCACTGCTACACCTGGCTATCAGCAGAGCCTTGTCTGGCAGCAAAACAGTTAATTCAGCCTCATTTACTGCCTTTTTAAAAAACATAGCTGATATGGCTGACTTGCTTAAACAAATGTGGTTTCTACTGACAATTGAGATGTACAAACTATGCCATAAGGGGACGACGAGCGTTTAAGAGGTAATCTGTAATTTAGATTAAGACATTATTGAGCGAGATAGGACGGACGTAGTCAATATAACTATTTGTTCAGCACTTTTGAAATGTAGAGCGAGCAGAATTCAGAACATGGGCCTTTCTTACAGTATTCTCCCTGTACACCAAAAAAATAATTGTTTTAGATGCATGCCAGTACAGCAACTACACAACACAACACTAAATAATACATTAATTGCACTATAACTGTGACAAACAGTTCCCACAAACGTTTATTTTTTTGGTCATTTAGCAGATGCTCTTATCCAGAGCGACTTACAGTTAGTGAGTGCATACATTTTTCATACTGGCCCCCCGTGGGAATCGAACCCACAACCCTGGCGTTGCAAGCGCCATGCTCTACCAACTGAGCTACAGGAGGCTGTTATAAACATAAAGATGTCACAAAATCAGAGCTTTCTTTTCAGCACCATGGACTGAATTCCTTACCACCGCTACACCTGGCTATCATCGGAGCCTTGTCTGGCAGCAAAACAGTTAATTCAGCCTCATTTACTGCCTTTTTAAAAAACATAGCTGATATGGCTGACTTTCTTAAACAAATGTGGTTTCTGATGACAATTGAGATGTACAAACTATGGCAAAAGGGAACGATGAGCGGATAAGAGGCAATCCGTAATTTCGATTAAGACATGAATGAGCGAGCTAAAACGGACATAGTCAATATAACTATTTGTTCAGCACTTTTGAAATGTACAGCGACCAGAATTCAGAACATGGGCCTTTCATACAGTGTTCTCCCTGTACACCAAGTCAGAACCGTAGGATAAATAAAGGGGGCATATAAGCAGACAATGAAAGCTCTTACAATATTTGATGATGACATTTCTCTAAAAACAGGCTATAGGCTACATGTGCACCACCAAGTCAGAACAGTAGGCTAAATTATGAGGGTGAGGCACATGGGCTACTAACAGCTTACTACACAACATACACTTAGTATTCCTTAGCTACAGTATACATAACTCCCTGGCATATTACATAATTTATGCAGCAGCATACAATAAATGTTTAGACTCACCTTGTTGTGCTCACTTGAACAGGAAGGTGGCGCGGCGGTCCTTCGTGGGCAAATTTTGTCATCAAATTCTGGCATTCTCTGGATTTATGGTGCTTTCAAGACAACAGGGAAATCGGGAAAAAAAACAAGGTTGAATCATGACGTCAGTGATCTTCAGGTTGGAGCTCTAGAAAGAGGCCCAGGTTCCTGACTTGGAATTCCGAATTGGATGACCGTTCAAAAGTATTTTCCCCAGTCGGAGCTCCTTTTTTTCCCCGAGTTCCCAGTTGTCTTGAACTCACTGAAGTCTGAGATTTCCCAGTTCAGAGTTTCCAGTTGTTTTGAACGCGACAGATGTCATGCTGGATTGACAGCATGGCCAATGTTGAATGTTTATCCTTTTCAGCTTGGAAAAAAATACCCTTAAACCTAGACTTGGACCACACACCCACTCCACTGAATAGTAGGCTAGTGATTGCTTTGCAATACTTGTAGTTAGCCACTGTCACTGATTCCTTCCAAAACAACTCATTGTTGAATTTGCAATTTCCAACTTGTTGTGTAATGTTTATGTCCAATGGCCGATGAGCACCGATACGTTTGAACTATAATACACAATACACTCTCGCTATACACCAAGTCACTTGGCTCTGTCATATCCTCACATGGCCTCTCCTATCATTGCTACGCAGACGACACACAACTAATCTTCTCCTTTCCCCCTTCTCATAACCAGGTGGCGAATTGCATCTCTGCATGTCTGGCAGACATATCAGTATGGATGACGGATCACCACCTCAAGCTGAACCTTGGCAAGACGGAGCTGCTCTTCCTCCCGGGGAAGGACTGCCCGTTCCATGATCTCGCCATCACGGTTGACAACTCCGTTGTGTCCTCCTCCCAGAGTGCGAAGAGCCTTGGCGTGACCCTGGACAACACCCTGTCGTTCTCCGCTAACATCAAGGCGGTGACCCGATCCTGTAGGTTCATGCTCTACAACATTCGGAGAGTACGACCCTGCCTTACACAGGAAGCAGCACAGGTCCTAATCCAGGCACTTGTCATCTCCCGTCTGGATTACTGCAACTCGCTGTTGGCTGGGCTCCCTGCCTGTGCCATTAAACCCCTACAACTCATCCAGAATGCCGCAGCCCGTCTGGTGTTCAACCTTCCCAAGTTCTCTCACGTCACCCCGCTCCTCCGCACACTCCACTGGCTTCCAGTTGAACCATGGTGCTTGCCTACGGAGCTGTGAGGGGAACGGCACCTCCGTACCTTCAGGCTCTGATCAGTCCCTACACCCAAACGAGGGCATTGCGTTCATCCACCTCTGGCCTGCTGGCTCCCCTTCCTCTGCTGAAGCACAGTTCCCGCTCAGCCCAGTCAAAACTGTTCGCTGCTCTGGCACCCCAATGGTGGAACAAGCTCCCTCACGACGCCAGGACAGCGGAGTCACTCACCACCTTCCGGAGACATTTGAAACCCCACCTCTTTAAGGAATACCTGGGATAGGATAAAGTAATCCTTCTACCCCCCCCCCCCTCAAAAAAAAAAAAACATTGTAAAGTGGTTATCCCACTGGCTATAAGGTGAATGCAACAATTTGTAAGTCGCTCTGGATAAGAGCGTCTGCTAAATTACGTAAATGTAAATATGACAAGGATTTAAAAAGTATTGGCCAGTAGATTGTTTACTTGATTCATGATGATGACTGCTAGCTTGCTAGCTAAAATTTAGAAAGTATGATGTTGACATGACCAGTCCAATCAAAGCAACGGTAGATATAACGTCATTTGACGTCATCTTATCTGTGGCCAATGACCTTGAGCCTTCTTGGATGGGCACTATGTAACTCTATGGCAGTACCCAAGAGGCTTGAATTTTTTAGCTCTCCCTGTATATTTTGCGGTGACATAGTGTCCCCATGAGTGACACAACACTGAGCCAATCACGGCGCAACTAGAGAACATTACCAAACCCTACGCTTCATATTTTCCGCTGGCTGCTCCACCACCACAGAAAGCACTGAGCTAGGCTGAAACACCTGCATTTTGGAGTGGCCTTACTCAAGAAAGCAAAAAAGACACCATGTTCTTATGCGGCTTTATTAACTCAAAAAAATTGTTTTACATTGTTTGCAAACTGATATGCAACACGTATTAATGTCAAAATAACATTCAAAACAGGCAACA
Organism: Coregonus lavaretus; assembly: GCF_964263955.1. NCBI lineage: Eukaryota > Metazoa > Chordata > Actinopteri > Salmoniformes > Salmonidae > Coregonus > Coregonus lavaretus. Next base: position 40,729,453 of record NC_140003.1, on the reverse strand, counting down.
ACAAAAAAATAAACATTTAGCTCTGCCCCACATGCCCTGAATGACGGGTCGCCACTGACCCTACCAAACTTCTCTGCTAAAACATACTGTATGTCTGTCTGCTGCCTGTCACAGCCAAAACACAAAATTAAGTGGACTAATGTAACTGTAGATTAAATCGACTTTAGTACATGCTGTGAAAAGGCTGCATTCTGCAATAGGGAAGGGAGTAACAGCAAACTAATTTTGTTGACATTGTACATAAAACAGCGCTACCGTGCTGCTCCTTCTAAAGTTTTATAAACTCAGCGGAGATCGATCGATCGATCTCTCTCCCTCTCTCTCTCTCTCTCTCTCTCTCTCTCCCCATGAGGGGCTTTTCTATAAAACGCGCATCCATCTCCCCCATGAGGGGCTTTTCTTTAAAACGCGCATCCAATCACCTTGATTCATTACATAACTAGACCAATCATATGGTTTAATGTGCCGCGGTTCACAGTGCTGTGGCAAGACAGGCCAATAATGATGAGGTTCCGCTCGTGATGTTATTAAATTGCAGTTGCCGATGCTCCGATTTCTAAACGATTTGGAGCACAGTTGAAAAGTTAACGCACTTGATTAATTAGAAAAATAAAACCAGTACTTCTCGATGCGTGAGATAAGAGTGAGCGTGAGAAGAGGCTCAAATGTGTGTCTCTAGGCCAATGCGTGAGAGTTGGCAGCTCTGCTAATTTGATTAGCAATTGGGCAAATTGCAATAATCAATACTTCGAATGACTAACGTTAGGCCTGAGAATCGTTCTCTATATTCTGCAGAAACACCTTCAAATAACCAGTCATTATTCTTGATTTTGTAAGGACAAAGGGTAGACACTAGACAGCAGGTGCATATATACATTTCCTCCAGCTACAACTTGTGTAACCTATGTGAGGAAAGCATTGGTCAATCAAACATCAATATAAAAAGAGGATATTTAAATTCACAAATTAAATGTAACCTTAGGTGAAAGTGGAGGTTGTTAAAATAACTAAGGGAACTGGCACATAAGCAATGGTGCATCTTAGCTAGTTAGCTATAGCTACCTAAAAAGGCATAGCTAGCTAGCTGTGGCAAGCGGAGGGGTATTGTTACAAAATAGCAAGCTATCATTACAATGAAACAAATCAACGCCACTAGTGTCTAAACTGGGGAAACAAGTTAGCTGCAATGTTGTTGCATTGCTGTCAGCTTGTATTTCACATGTTAGTAATCTAATCTAAAACATAGCTAGCTAACTAACTAACTGACCGACGTTAACTGTAGCTGTGTCTGTGTTGTTGCAAATTATTTTGGACACAGGCAGGAGCTCTTACCTAAGTAGTTGATCCTGACAGCATTCGGGTCATTATATCCAATGGAGCGCTTGTTAACATCCCAAACCAGGTTACCAGAGCAGGACATAATGCTCGAACCTGCTTTTATTTAAAAATACCATTGAAATTCAGTTGTAAACCCTGCCTTCTGACTATCGCCTTTGGATGTTGTTCTCTGCGGGGTCGTTTGGCCGTTGCGACGTAGCTAGCTAACTAGAAGCCAACGTTAGCATGCGTGCTAAGCTATATCCAGCTTTGCTTATCGCCCCCTCTTCGGTCGCTTTATTCCTCTGGTGCTGTTTGTTATTTGGGTGGCTCTACTTCTCTCTCTTGTTGTGTCGAACTCCCTGCTTGAAACAACGCGATAAAGCGGTTCCTCAATTGTGTGCGGGCCGTTCTATACGTTCTATTTCTATGCTCGAGACCATTAATCGAGACCGTCAACATTGCAGCAGTATGACGCAGCCCGCAAGGAGTAGACAAAGTCAGTACAGTATGAAGACAGACAGAAACGGCTCTCCAATAGAAATCGCCGCTCACACTTGTAGGCGACGTTGGCTAACTAAGCACATGCGCAGAAGTACGTCATCGGTATAACGATCGTCTCGCGCCAACTGCGCATGTGCAGGCCGTCAAATCAAAGGCACTCCTTCGATATAAAGTTTGTTTTTGACTAATTAAAACGAGTCAGTTTGTCACTTTCACGAAGTTGGAGTAATAACATGTTTAACTACTTAAGACATTGGCTCGAATCTAGGTTGTGCCTTTCGATTTCGAGAAAATTAAACATCTAAGGAAGAATTCTTCACTTCTCTCGTTTCCTTCTCAAACCCCAAACCCCGACCTGGACTTTTTGGTCTGTTTCGCAAACGTTCCCGGAAATCTCGCGATGTTGCGCCTCTGGGTTTAGAAACTCCAGTCTCTAACAATTAGTTGAAAATCCAGTTGAGGCTATTATATATCATATAGTTATAATTGCGCAATGCTGTAGTAAAGTGGCATCATATTAATACTGGATTATGTAGATAGATGAACAAATGGTAGAGCGTGCCGCTCTTCTCTATCTGCCGTAGCTCAATGAATGGCCCTGGACTCTGGTACACCAATCACGTTAGGAGGATTGGCCCACTACACCAATAGGAATTAGGATGGGCTTGTTGCGGTACTGTGCTAGATAGGTTGCGCCGTGAAGAAAAGTCACCACCTTGTGAAATCGCTCAAATCAAGGCAACCAGGAATGAGCACTGTTGTAGTATAGCAGGCTAGCTGCATTGCAATAGGTTTGCATTAGAAGGTCGAAAGTAGGACAGCGCCTTTGAGATTTTTCCGAACCGTTTTATGACTACAAAACATTGCTGTAAATTTGAGATATAGGGCAATACCAATACTCAAGAGTGTCAAAGTCGAACTAATTTTCCTTCGTAGCTACGTATTTAGCAAGCTAGCTAGCTTGCTAGGTCAAGTGTAGCTAACGTTAGACAGCAACATTAGCCTTTTGCAAACATGGCTGCGATGAGAGCTTCTTATCACAAACTACTAGACAAGATCGGGCTAATGTTGCCAGCAAAACTGAGACCTCTCTACAATCACCCTGCAGGTAATGTAAATGTTATTAGACACTGTGACAGCCAGCGTTAGCCATAGATTATCATTAGCAACTGGCGTGCGTCTAGACCCCTTGAGGACGGTACACACTAATGACCGCTGTTGTTGCTGAAGTGGCCTTGGCTTACTTAGTGATTGATGTCAAGAATCCCTTGCTAAATATTTTGATGTGTGCAACCAATATCCTATCTAATGTCGCTGCTCTTAGTGTTTTAAACCCAAACAAATGTGTCATGGCGGTGCCTCTAAATCTGTAAAGCGATGCCAACAGTTTTGCAGATTAGTTATCCCATTGAGTACTGTGCAGTCAATGGTACACAGTAACTGGCTAAATGAGTGTGGTTGCAGGCATAGACATCATTGGTTGCAGATGGTCGCGTGGAGCTTTGTGTGAATGAGAGGATTGTCTGGAATGCAATACCAAAGCGAATGGAAGCTAAGCATAGCATGTTCAGCATTGGCATGGTTCCTTACAGAATGAGTAGTTGCATGTTTTTGGAAATCAATGTGATGCCCTACATGGAAGGAAGAAGTTGAGAGCAAACTGCTTGTCAACATTTGCAGTATTTTAACAGTCCTACACCAGTAAATTTAGCTACAGCTGTTAACTAGGTAATTAAGCAAATAAAACATCCATTCATGCTTATTGTCATGTATAAAAATGCCCAGTTGCTATCATGGCTAGAAGAAGAGATCTCAGTGACTTTGAAAGAGGGGTCTCAAATGAGCATAGGGGGTTTAAAGTGTGTGTGTCTGTCGGTCACCAGATCTCAATCCAATTGAACACTTATGGGAGATTCTAGAGCAGCGCCTGAGAGAGTGTTTTACACCTCCATCATAGGCCCAGCGTCGTCCGGGGTAGGCTGTCGTTGTAAATAAGAATTTGTTCTTAACTGACTTGCCTAGTTAAATAGAAATTGAAGCTGTTCTGGCAGCTTGTGGCGGCCCCTATTAAGACACTTTGTTGGTGTTTCCTTTATTTTGGCAGTTACCTGTATGTGCCTTTGGCAGAAAAATGATATGATTGGCCAAACCTGTAACACTGGTCAAACCTGTTGCATAGCATCCTATGTAGGCCTACATGTAACTGCCAAAATAAAGGAAACACTTGAGTAAATGAAGGATACAAAGTATATTGAAAGCAGGTGCTTCAACACAGGTGTGGTTCCTGAGTTAATTAAGAAATTAACATCCCATCATGCTTTGGGTCATGTATAATAATGCCCAGATGCCCATTATTTTGGCTGCGTTTAGACAGGCAGCCCAATTCCGATCTTTTTTTCTCACTAATTGGTCTGAAAGTGTGTGTCTGTCTGTCTCAGCCACCAGATCTCAACCCAATTGAACACTTATTGGAGATTCTGGAGCGGCGCCTGAGACAGCGTTTTCCACCACCATCAACAAAAAAGCAAATGATGGCATTTCTTGAATGGTGTCGCATCCCTCCAATAGAGTTCCAGACACTTGTAGAATCTATGCCAAGGTGCATTGAAGCTGTTCTGGTGGCTCGTGGTGGCCCAACACCCTATTAAGACACTTTGTGGATGTTTCCTTTATTTTGCCAGTTACCTGTATATGCTGTGTATCTTTTGCTGAACTGCATGCTGCTCTGTTGTGGTTATCACTAATAGTTGAATGCTGCCAATGTTACATTTTGTTTATAGGAAGGGGTAACCTTTCAATTATATTTAAAAATATTTCGCATTATCAGGACTTTATTGTGACAGCCTGACATGGCTTGATCATGATGCAAGCATACTTAAGCCTTGTTCACACTGCAGGCCTTAATGCTCAAATCTTCATATTTTTTTGGGGGGGAATACTGACTGTCCAAACAGCAATTTACAAGTGACCAAATCGGATTTGTGTGTGTTCAGACAGCAGTCATTTGCTGACATGGCTACGCTAGTTGTCATAGTAATGACGGGTGTGTGCGCAGTGGTGTAGGCTGATTGGTGGTGCTCGTGCTTCCTATCACTCAGAAGTTATGTAGCAAGCTAAGGTGACAACAATGCCTGCAATGGACGTTTCCCAGTTGCTTTGAATTGTTAAAACCATAGTGTAAAAACACTTTTTTTATAGCCTCAAATGATAAGATAATCTAACTTTCAAAACAAGTATGTTTTAGCTAGCCACAGCAGTCAACTTGCTAGCTATGTACAAGATGGCACCAATAGACATGGCAGCTCTGTTTCTAGCTCCTAAGGTAGCTGTTTAGCTTTCTAGCACATTCACTAATTTGTTTGTGAACAATTAACAAGCTAGTTAGCTACCACATTCTTGTCAAACTGTCAACAGAGCTGCAAGCAACAAGATATGCCAAATAAGTCTAAAAACCACTTGAGGGCAAATAAATCGGATTTGACCGTTCAGACACAAGTCGTGTGGCCAGGAATCAGATTTGTATCAAAACCACTACGAAGGTGGTTTTGAAATGTGGCTTGAATTATCATATTCCATGTGCTTTTTGGCTGTTCAGACTGCAGGAAAAATAACACATTTTAGAATTGGATATGCCAAAAAATAGGACTTGAGTCACTTCAAACTGCTAATGTAAACATGGCTTTAGATTAGGGCTCTAGCCGACACAGCCAACCCTTGCTTTTTACATCTATTCTTGTTGGTAAAAATATATATGTGGAGAAAAAAACAATTAGCCCAATGCTTGAAATGTAACTTAAATTGGTGTAAAACAATGATTGCTGGCTAGGAGGACTAATGCCCTGATTTTCTCTGTTTGATTCTTGTTGTGTTGACTTATCACTACATGAACTCTTCCTGTATAGTCAATAATGTTTATCTTTCAATTCAGACTAAAGTTCAGACTAAAGTTGTCAGCACTCTATCATTGCTATTGGAGAACAGAACACAGCTACCAAGGAATAACGTTTTGACCACATGAGGGGTGGTGCCCTAAGCCCAACTCCCTGCAAGATGATTGGCTAAAACAGAGTTCTCTTCCCTCCTCCTCAGTGTGCAGCCGGAGCCAAGTGTTTCCTGATGGAGACTGGTAGATTAGATTCAGAGCAGACAGTGGTGTTCTTACCGTATTGCATGTGGAAGCTTTTTGTCCACCCCATGGTCCTCCCCAAAGAAGGGCGCTGTGCCACCTTGTGGACTGGCTGTACCACTATGTAAAAAACGTTATTTGTTATAATTTAAGGCCATTTTTTGCTCTAGATTGCAGGAAATTGCAGTTACAGGTGTTTAAAAACAAAACAAAAAAAAACAGCATAAATCTTTGAGTATCATCTTATTCATGGAGTGTGAGATGTTACTTAGGAGAGGTCATTTAGCCTTATTTGGTTACCAATGGGATAGATAGCAGAACAATGAAAATAGTTTAGGCATACCCATCCACAAGCATCAGTCATATGAAGTATTAAATGTCTAAGATTTCCCTGCATTGAATTAAACACAGTCAAAGGAATAGTCAGTGCTGTCCCATAATGTTTCATTCAGTGTGCAACTGACAGAACTCTTGGTCAGGATGTAAGCACTGTGGTTATGTCCGTTAAACAAGTCTATGGTAGTGGTCAAATAGCGATTCATGAAAGATTATCAGATGTTATGATGTTGTTGTGCTGAGAATCGTATGATATTTCATCATCTGTTCTGTAACCAATTTTCTCATGGATTGTGTCTTCTCTAATTCCAGGTCCAAGGACTATTTTCTTCTGGGCCCCAATGTTCAAATGGGTAAGGGCTGAATTTGTTTTGCTTGACCTATTGCTTTATCTAAACGTTAACATGTAGGAAGGTATTGTCTAATGAAACAAATTTCAGGTCACATGCATCTCCTCATCTCTATAGGGGCTGGTTGGGGCTGGTCTGGCAGATATGAGTCGACCAGCCGAGAAACTGAGCATTTCCCAGTCTGCTGTACTGACAGCCACAGGTATAGTGGAGTTCCTATATTATTCAGTGAGTGACAGGTATAGTGTAAATGTAATCCTTCAGTCAAATAAACAACTTCACTCATTGACTAATCACTTTTCCCACTTTCTCAGGTCTGACCTGGTCCAGATACTCTTTGGTCATCATTCCAAAGAACTGGAACCTCTTTGCTGTCAATTTATTTGTGGGTAGTGCTGGAATATCCCAGCTCTACAGGATCTTCCAGTAAGTGAACCTCTCTTAGAGCACAGAAATAGAATGAAGACCTGACCTATAGATTTGGCTCGCCATTAAACGGCCACAGTACATTTTTTCTGTCCTTTTGTAAGTTCTTTAGGAATCAACCTGGAGGCTCATAAGAAACTCTGTTTTACTTTGTTTTCTTTTTTTAATATTTAGCTTTTATTCCTTGAAGTTTAAGGGCAAATGTATTTGAATAAATGTACATAAACCTCAAGTTTATTTTCCCCCTCTCTTCCCTTATCCCCTTTCACACTACAGGTATGAACAAGGGAAGAAGGCACTAGCAAAGGAGGAGGCTGCCCCTGCAGAGTCTTGAGTGTTGTCACCAATCCATCTCCATGGACCGTAAGGGAGTTAATCACCGGCACAAACCCAGTCCCTCTCAGCCCCTCCATCCTCATTCGATATTACAGTAGAAAAAAACAATGTTTCCTTGCTGTAGATCATGTAATTTGTCTGGATTTCTTCAGGTTTATAATGGAATATTAACCCTTACAAAACACTCAAATGTTTGTCATCTATGCACAAGATGTTGTATTTTTAAGTTGTACTTCATGCAACAACTTGTATGGTCTTAAATTGATTTAATTTGTTAATGATTCATATTTATCATGCACTTTTTGGGAAGTGTTGCTTTTTTCCATAATTTCTTTGAGTAGTCATCATCATTCCTCATGGAGTGGTTTCCTAACAATGAAGGTCTTGGATCTGTGTTGAATGTGGTTTAAAAGAATGTCTCCCAAAATATTTTTGAATTAGATGTCACTTTCATCCCATATGCTAATTCATCAACTATTTTCATCAATCATTTTGGTAACAATTTCTATATCCGTACATCAAGGATGATTAAACCTTCCACGTGTTGTAAATGCTTTAACCAATAAATCAGGTTTAAAAAAACATTTCATATAGCTTTTAACAGTAGATTTTCAATTGCCAATAGTAATATGAAATCACCACCTTTCTGTCCCTGATCATTTGGAGGAACTTCTTGGTAATGTGTCCTATGTGTTGCAGTCTTGGGGGATGAATCTAGCGTGGACAACTTGTATTGGCCCTGTAGTCAAGGTCCTCGTCTCCTATTAGTTGGTTCTCAGTAGTTGGGAGACGCATAATCTGTTAATGTAACTAGATGAGAATTTAAGAAGTCCTTTTGTTCATTGATCTCTGAGATTTTATAGCAATAACTGGCAAATTTCATTGGTCCATAATGCACTGGAACATGAACAGGCACTTACGTATGGAGAGGTTCTATCTTAAAAAGGTCTGTATGTAATGGATATGCCCATATTTGTTCTGTTGAATTAAAAATCTTGGCATATTCTGAAGCAGTTTCATTCCTGGGCAGAAAGTGTATGATAGTTAAAAATAGGTTGTTTGAGTTGAAGATATGTTTTGACCTGACTTGTGAATTGAGGTTTGGATATGTGACTTGGCATAAGTGTCCCACAAGGGTGGAACAAACTGAAACAGTCATGCCTCTACATGAATTACTGTTTTTACTTGGTCTTCCAACTAGACTATTATACTGTGAAATACTGTTTTACATGCTAAAGATTAGATCAAAAAGAAAAATACAGAAAGTTGACCATTGATTGGTCCACCTTTGTATACACAACACCTAATCAACATGTCACTAAGGCTGCGTTTACACAGACAGCCCAATTCTGATATTTTTTCCAATAATTGGTCTTCTGACCGATCACATCAGATCTTTTCACATCAGATCTTTTTCAGTGCTGATCTGATTAGTAAAAAGATCAGAATTTGGCTGCTTGTGTAAACGCAGCCTGTGCTTTACGGTAACCTAGACACCTAAAGTGCCAGTAGAAGCAGAGTGTCAAGGAAAAACTCCCCAGAAGGAAGAAACCTTGAGTAACCAGACTCAGGAGAGACCCATACTCCCCTGGCTGTACTAGGTGGAAGTTGAGTCTTAACACCAACTAAGTCAGACTGTTGACACTTTAGACCCACTCCGATTTGCATACCGCCCCAACAGATCCATAGACGACGCAATCTCAATTGCTCTCCACACTGCCCTCACCCACCTAGATAAGAGGAATACCAATGTGAAAATGCTCGTTGACTACAGCTCGGCGTTCAACACCATTGTCCCCTCCAAGCTCATCACCACGCTTAAGACCCTGGGACTGAACACTTCCCTCTGCAACTGGATCCTGGACTTCCTGATGGGCCGACCCAAGCTGGTGAGGGTTGGCAGCATCACCTCCGCCACGCTGACCCTCAACACGGGGGCTACATGAAAATGGGGGGGGGGGGGGGGGCATGCAGTGGCGAGCATGCCCCCATCCACATCGACGGGGCTGCAGTGGAGAGAGTTGAGAGCTTCAAGTTCCTCAGTGTCCAAATCACCAAGAACTTAAAATGGTCCACACGCCTATTTCCCCTCAGGAGATTGAAAAGGTTTGGCATGGGCCATCAAAAAGTTAATACAGCTGTACCATTGAGAGCACCTTGACTGGCTGCATCACTGCTTGGTATGGCAATAGCACCGCCCTCGATCACATGGCGCTACAGAGGATGGTGTTGACAGCACAGTACACCACTGGGGCCCAGCTCGCTGCCATCCAGGACCACTATATCAGGTGGTGTGAAAGAAAGGCCCGGAAAATCGTTAAAGATTCCAACTACCCAAGCCATAGACTGTTCTCTCTGCTTCCGCACGGAAAGCGCTACCGGTGCATCAAGTCTGACACCAACAGGCTCCTGAACAGCTTCTATCCCCATGCCATTAGACTGCTAAATACCTACAGTGGCTTGCGAAAGTATTCACCCCCCATGGCATTTTTCCTATTTTGTTGCCTTACAACCTGGAATTAAAATGGATTTTTTTGGGGTTTGTATAATTTGATTTACACAACATGCCTACCACTTCGAAGATGCAAAATAATTTATTGGTGAAACAAACAAGAAATAAGACAGAAAAACAGAACTTGAGCGTGCATAACTATTCCCCCCCCCCCCCCCCCAAAGTCAATACTTTGTAGAGCCACCTTTTGCAGCAATTACAGCTGCAAGTCTCTTGGGGTATGTCTCTATAAGCTTGCCACATCTAGCCACTGGGATTTTTGCCCAATCTTCAAGGCAAAACTGCTCCAGCTCCTTCAAGTTGGATGGGTTCCGCTGGTGTACAGCAATCTTTAAGTCATACCACAGATTCTCAATTGGATAAACATTTAAACGTTTCCCCTTAAACCACTCAAGTGTTGCTTTAGCAGTATGCTTAGGGTCATTGTCCTGCTGGAAGGTGAACCGCTGTCCCAGTCTCAAATCTCTGGAAGACTGAAACAGGTTTCCCTCAAGAATTTCCCTGTATTTAGCACCATCCATCATTCCTTCAATTCTGACCAGTTTCCCAGTCCCTGCCGATGAAAAACATCCCCACAGCAGGATGCTGCCACCACCATGCTTCACTGTTGGGATGGTGTTCTCGGGGTGATGAGAGGTGTTGGGTTTGCGCCAGACATAGCGTTTTCCTTGATGGCCAAAAAGCTCAATTTTAGTCTCATCTGACCAGAGTACCTTCTTCCATATGTTTGGGGAGTCTCCCACATGCCTTTTGGCGAACACCAAACGTGTTTGCTTATTTTTTTCTTTAAGCAATGGCTTTTTTCTGGCCACTCTTCCGTAAAGCCCAGCTCTGTGGAGTGTATGGCTTAAAGTTGTCCTATGGACAGATAATCCAATCTCCGCTGTGGAGCTTTGCAGCTCCTTCAGGGTTATCTTTGGTCTCTTTAATGCCCTCCTTGCCTGGTCTGTGAGTTTGGTGGGCGGCCCTCTCTTGGCAGGTTTGTTGTGGTGCCGTATTCTATCCATTTTTAAATAATGGATTTAATGGTGCTCCGTGGGATGTTCAAAGTTTCCCAACCCTGATCTGTACTTCTCCACAACTTTGTCCCTGACCTGTTTTGAGAGCTCCTTGGTCTTCATGGTGCAACTTGCTTGGTGGTGCCCCTTGCTTAGTGGTGTTGCAGACTCTGGGGCCTTTCAGAACAGGTGTATATATACTGAGATCATGTGACAGATCATGTGACACTTAGATTGCACACAGGTGGACTTTATTTAACTAATTATATAACTTCTGAAGGTAATTGGTTGCACCAGATCTTATTTAGGGGCTTCATAGCAAAGGGGGTGAATACATATGCACGCGCCACTTTTCCGTTATTTTTTTTTTTTCATTTCACTTCACCAATTTTGACTATTTTGTGTATGTCCATTACATGAAATCCAAATAAAAATAGATTTAAATTACAGGTTGTAATGCAACAAAATAGGAAAAACACCAAGGGGGATGAATACTTTTGCAAGGCACTGTAACTAAAAAGCTAACAAATGTCTATACGGACTATCTAAATTGACCTTTGTATTGTAATCTTTATTTTTGCAGTCTCTACGGACACTAATACTCCAACACACACACACTCACTCCATCATTTGCTCACACACACATAATATGCACATACATTTGTACTGACTCTACACACACATACCCACTCACATACAATCATCATATACGCTGCTGCCTAGTCACCTTCCCCTATACATACAGTGCCTTCAGATAGTATTCACACCCCTTGACTTTTTCCACGTTTTGTTGTGTTACAGCCTAAATTTAAAATGGATTAAATGTAGATTGTTTGTCACTGGCCTACACACAATACCCCATAATGTCAAAGTGGAACTATGTTTTTTTTTTCAAAATGTTTACAAATTTATGAAAATTAAAAGCTGTATTGAATCCCTTTGATGGCAAGCCTAAAGTTCAGGAGTAAAAATGTGCGTAAGTATAGAACAATAATGTTTAACATGATTTTTGAATGATTACCTCACCTCTGTACCCCACACATACAATTATCTGTAGGGTCTTCTCAGTTGAGCACAGATTCAACAGATTTAACCACAAAGGCCAGGAAGGTTTTCCAATGCCTCGCGAAGAAAGGCACAAATTGGTAGATGGGTAAAAAAACAAAAAAAAACAGACATTGAATATCCCTTTGAGCGTGGTGAAGTTATTACTTTCACTTTGGATGGTGTATCAATACACCCAGTCACTAGAAAGATACAGGCATCCTTCCTAACTCAGTTGCCGGAGAAGGAAAACGCTCAGGGATTTCACCATGAGGCCAACAGTTACTTTAAAACAGTTACAGAGTTGATTGGCTGTGATAGGAGAAAACTGAGGATGGCTCAACATTGTAGTTACGCCACAATACTAACCTAACTGACAGAGTGAAAAGGAAGGAAAAATATTCCAAAACATGGATCCTGTTTGCAACATGTTATGGGTATGCTTATAATTGTTAAGGACTAGGGAGTTTCAAGATAAAACAAAAAGAAACTGAATGGAGCTAAGCACAGGCAAAATCCTAGAGGAAAACCTGGTTGTCTTCTTTCCACCAGACACTGGGAGAGGAATTCACCTTTCAGAATGACAATAACCTAAAATAAGGCCAAATCTACACTTGAGATGCTTACCAAGAAGACAGTGAATGTTCACGAGTGGCCGAGTTACAGTTTTGACTTAAATCTACTTGGAAATCTATGGCAAGACCAATTTTACAGCGCTTGAAGATAAAAAAAAAAAAAAGAATGGGCAAATGTTGCACAATCCAGTTGTAGAAAGCATAGAGACTTTTATAAAAACATGTTTTCACTTTGTCATTATGGGGTAGCGTGTAGATGGGTGAGAAAAAAAATGTAATACATTTTGAATTCAGGCTGTAACAAAATGTGGAATAAGTCAAGGGGTTTAAATACTTTCTAAAGGCACTATCTACCTCTTATCGATCCAGTATCCCTACACATTATAAATTAAATATAGACGTAATCGCTCCTCTTTCACCCCAGCTGCCAAACTAACCCTGACTCAGATGACCATCCTACCCATACTAGATTATGAAGACGTAATTCATAGATCGGCAAGGGTGCTTTCGAGCGGCTAGATGCTCTTTACCATTCGGCCATCAGATTTGCCACCAATGCTCCTTATAGGACACATCACTGCACTCTATAAACTGCTCATCTCTGTGCAACCCGTCGCAAAACCCACTGGTTGATGCTTATTTATAAAACCCTCTTAGGCCTCACTCCCCCCTATCTGAGATACCTACTGCAGCACTCATCCTCCAAGGTCCCCAAAGCACACACATCCCTGGGTCGCTCCTTTTTTAATGCCATTTAGCAGACGCTTTTATCCAAAGCGATTTACAGTCATATGCGCATACATTTTAACGTATGGGTGGTCCCGGGTATCGAACCCACTACCCTGGCGTTACAAGCGCCATGCTCTACCAATTGAGCTACAGAGGACCACCACTTTTCAGTTCTCTGCAGCTAGCGACTGGAACGAGCTGCATAAAAACACTCAAACTGGACAGTTTTATCTCCATCCAGACTCAATCATGGACACTCTTACCGACAGTTGTGGCTGCTTCGCGTGATATATTGTTTCTACCTTCTTGCGGTTGTCTGTGCCCAATAATGTTTGTGCCATGTGTTGCTGCTATGCTATGTTGTCTTAGGTCTCTCTTTATGTAGTGTTGTCGCAATGTGTGTTTTGTCCTATATTTTTAAATCCCAGCCCCCATCCCCGCAGGACACTTTGGTAGGCAGTCATTGTAAATAAGTTCTTAACTGACTTGCCTAGTTAAATAAATATAGTTTGCTTACTTTGTGTCCTTGTTTATCTCGTGTTTTTGTTCTACCTTATTTTTAGTATTACATTGTTATTGATGACTGCATTGTTGGTTTTAGAGCTAGCAAGAAAGGCTTTTCACTGTATTTGTGTGACATTAAAACATGAAACACTAGTAAGGAAGGACAAGTCAGGAAGGACAGTTTAGGGTGTATGACCAAATCAGGTCAGACAACTGTCAATTACATAAATATAGAAAACAAAAGCACTGAAACATGATCACACACCAAACATTTTTGTTTACCAAGAAAGTTTATTCATGACCAACGAAGCCAAAAGGGTTAGCGTTTTCCTCCAACGCGAGGTGCATTGACCTTCATTTGCTTTGCCACCTTGGGTTTGGGTGCAGCCTTGGCAGGGGCCTACAGAGGGAGACAAAGTACAGATAGATTAGACAAAATACAAACTAAACCACCATTGGAATCCAATTAAATCAATCACATTTTATTTATAAAGCCCTTTTTACATCAGCAGATGTCACAAAGTGCTATACAGAAACCCTGCCTAAAACTTCAAACAGCAGGCAATGCAGATGAAGCACAGTGGCTAAGAAAAACACCCTTGAAAGGCAGAAACCTAGAGAGGAACCAGGCTCTGAGGGGTGGCCAGTCCCCTTCTGGCTGTGCCAGGTGGAGATTATAACAGTAAATGGCCATTAAGGCCAGATTTTTCTCCAAGATGTTCAAACGTTCATAGATGACCAGCAGGGTCAAATAATAATCACAGTGGTTGTAGAGGTTGCAACAGGTCAGTACATCAGGAGTAAATGTCACTTGGCTTTTCATAGCCGGGCATTTAGAGGTAGAAATAGCAGGTGTGGTAGAGAGAGAGTTGAAAACAGCAGGTCTGGGACAAGGTAGCAAGTCCGGTGAACAGGTCATGGTTCCTTAGCCGCAGGCAGAAGAGTGGAAACTGGAGCAGCAGCATGACCAGGTGGACTGGGGACAGCAAGGAGTCATCAGGCCAGGTAGTCCTGAGGCATGGTCCTAGGGCTCAGGTCCTCCGGGATGGGAGGGAGAGGACCTGAGTGCTAGGGTTATGCAGTTCATCACAGCTCTTGATAAACTACTTGGTACCGTTAGAATTCCAAGCATAAATTAAAACCATGGGTGCCATTTATGGCAGAGCCTCAGTAATACGAGGTGGCCAAGAGCAGCAATGTGAACCAAAGATATTGCAAAGAGCGATGCAAGAGGATGCAATTGAGAGTGCCTAAAGAGCCATTTCCCCTTCCCTCTTCTGCAACGTGACAACTGAAAAGAATGTGCAGCATCTTGCTACACGCTCTGTTGCAGAAGTCGACCCAATACTGCCAATTTTTACTTCGTAAGCCTGAGTGTACCTTTAAAGGGGCAATGAGCAGTTGAAACAACGCTTACTCCCCTGCCCATTTCAGTAAAAAGCTGAGGGATGGGGCTGAAGAAATGCAACTCAATACACAGAGCTATGGATGCAAGGACTGACCATCCATGACATTACAATTATAGTTAACCATGTTGAGGCTATATATTGTTTTACATATACTTTGTTTACAAACATTGGAGTATAATGTATTATTTTGTGTTCTTATTAGGAACGACAGTTAAACTAAGCTCATGAGACATAAGTGATATTCTTTAAGAAACAATGAGAACATTTCAATTATAAATCCAGAAATGTATGTAGCAACTGCTGATTGTCCCTTTAATGTAGAAATCTGCATTTTTCACAGATAAATGGAAAAAGGGGAACCTTGCTGCGTTTTATAAACGCAGGTCATAAAGGTTTCTTGCTTTCTGACCGGCTTCTGACCAATCAGATTCACACAGTCATAAATTATATATATGGACATGGCTATATTAATCTTACCTTAGCACCAGCGGCAGAGGGCTTCTTGGTTGTCTGCTTTGCCTTCTTGGCCTCCTTGGCAGCTCTGGAGACAAGAACTATATAAATTAGGCCCATTCCACACATGCAAAACAACAAGACACAGGAGTCCAGACTGCAGAAATAACACCTCAAGTGATGAGTGAAAAAGACTAATGATCCATTTTATTCGTGAATAAAACCCAAGACTGACAATTCACCTTTCCATCTTAAACAGCATCACAGGGTGAACAGCTACATGTGCTTCACATGTAGAACTTTGACAGAAACGTATTTGTTTAACACTACACAATAACAATGCCCCACAGCAGTACACAGTTCACTTATTTGGCACCAACATGCCAGCCACTGCCATTTTACATCTAAAGCAAAGTTTCTGGTCAAGCATGGTTCTGGTGGGGTTGAGTCGGGCCCTTACCTGATAGCCTGCTCACGCTGGGCCTTGCGGACCTCGGGCTTCTGGTTCCTCTTGGCCATGATCTCAGCCAGGGAGGCGCCGGTGATGGCCCTCTGGAACTTCACGGCACGGCGTGTGCGCTTCTTCGTCACCTCTTCCTGTTAGCACAGGAAATGGACAACATGCAGTCAGCAACATCATGGCCACATTCAGGATCAGGTATGGGCAATTTGGTAGTGTTGATGAGTGTTAAGATATCAATAGGCACAACATAGGAGAAAACACAGAAATGTAAGTGTCACTCGTGTAGATTAACCAGTCCTATAAGAATGTTCCTTGACAGTACCGTTTTGTGCAAAATGAACAGTAACAATCACACAGATGTATTCACATTACTGCAAACCCCTAACATCTTTCTCACATATAAGGTTTGTAGGAGAGTATGGAGGCTGACCAGTGGTAAGGAGTCAGAGACTTCACAGAGCCAGTACTATGATCTCCAGTGGCTCTATGGCCGCAGGTGTGTGGAGTGAGCACTGCCGAAAAGCTGTAAAACACAGCCTGGCGACAGTACATAACGCAGATTGCAACCACGCACACCGTCACACCCTCAGCCAAAAACAAAGGCACACCATGTCAGAACTAAGGTTGTATAATTGTGATTCAAAAGGTAACCACACTAGCCACTGCTTCTATGCGCTTGGGGGGGAAATGATTGACAATAACGAGCCAGGTACTTACAGACTGGCCCTTCTTGTGTTTGCGCCTGTAGAGCACAGTCCAGTTGATCTGTCTGGGGTTCCTCTTGGCCAGGAAGGCTGATTCACACTTTGCATTCAGGAACTGGAAAACCTGGTGGTGTTAAACTACACATTAGTGAGGTGAAGCATATTTTGCAACGTTGACATGTACATGTCTAGCTAGTTGTAACGTTATACCTGACGTGGATAACGCCGGATTTGCACGCTAACGTTAGCTAGCTAGCTGAAAACATAGCATAGTCAGTGTCCACGGGACAGGCCAAGAACAGAGTACAAACACTCCATGAACAGTTCTACTGTAACAATTTCAACACAATGTCGGCCACGGCTAATTGCGATCAACCGTGAGAAACCAAACACTACTAAATGGCATTAGAGGAAGTTAGAGTTGCCATATCCCCGTACCTTTCCGTCTATCCTGGCGTATCGGACGCCATGGCCGGGGTATATTTTGTACCCGCTGAAACTGCACAGCTCGACCCTGTAGCGGATTAAGATAAATCATGAATAGAAGATCAACGTGTATTTGTTTTTAATAGTACATTTTTATTGGTAAAAGTGTTAATTTAAACATTTGATGGCAATAGATATTATTCCGTAAACTCACTTCATGATTGCTGAGGGGGACACAAAACCGGAAAGAAAGATAGCGGAAACGGAAACGACGTTATAGGTAAGATTTCTTTATTTTATTTATTTTTTTATCCACGGATTTTTATCTACACAGCATGTCTTTTTTTCATTACATCCAGTCAGGATCAGTATTTTGATTTTCAAATATGAATTTTGTTCATAAAAAAGTATTTGACCAATCAGCAACTAGATCGGTTGCTTGGCGTTGACACAAGCGGGAAGTATGGCGATGATAGCAAGTCAAGCCAAAGGACCCGATCAACAAATTGAACAAAATAAAGGTATTTTAAAATTGTATAGATATGTTTGATCACGTTGAAAATACTATCATGCTTTCTGTTGTTTCATATTGGGATTGCTATCAAGTGTACATCTTGAGATCTCTTTCCCACCGGATCATCAACAGTGTCGCTCTGCACTGCAGTAAAGCTTATTGTAGTTTTTTTTTAAGCCAAGCATAGTGGTCCTTTAATGACAAACGGACATTTTTGAACTACATATCCCGGTCAATTCTTAGCCTTCTTTCTGTTGTACTCGCCGGAGGTCTCTGACAAGACAGTTGTGCTTTGGCAAGCAGGCTAGCGTAGCGAGATTGGTGCAGCCTCGTATATTTTGCGCGAAATGGGAGTATCAGATTTGACATTTGACACAACTGGTGAGTGCATGACAGCTCCCTTCGTGTGATGTTCGACTTTGTAGGGCAACGATTTTGTGAACATACGTATGTTTCAATGATTGGTTCTGTCCTACGTTTGCTAGTTGGAACTACTGACTGTAACTAGCTACCCATCCTGTTATCATCTGATAGTCCAGAGTCAAGCGTAGAGGACTGGATTGTTTTCAGTAGAGCTATGCTGTATTGCAAATGTGAAATTGTTTTCACTGTCTGACCAAGAATCCAAATTCCATGCTGGATTTTCACACCCAGCATGTCTTTATGTACAATCCCACTGCTATATCAGCTATTCAATCAACCGAGTGAAGGTGAATGAATCATCATCCTTCAGACTAATAGTCAGCCCAGTATGAATAAACTGTATGATAGTGATCAACAGCAGTTCTCCAAGATGGCTTCCATGTTTCAGTTGGATCCTTCTCTGTATCTTGCTTGAGGCTGTGTCTACAGTATGTACATAGTAGATTTATAAGCCTCCCTAGTTGCCGTTGTCCTCCTCTGAATGGCTCATATTGGTTCTATGTATTGTTCGTGTTCATGGTGATACTACCAACATGTGCATAATAGATTTTACATCCATCCACTCCCATGTTTTTATGTTTCTCTCTGTTTCCCCTTTAGGTCCAGTGGTGGACCTGTCAGCCCAGGGTCTGCAGAAGCTGGAGCCCAGTTTCACCTGCTCTGATGAAACACACACACTCATCCTGGACCGGAACCACATCATGAAACTGGACCATCTGGAGAGGAGCCCAGGCCTCCAACAGGTAGACTCCCTCTTACTGGGTCTCAGTGGTGTGACTACATTTGCCTTTCCATCCAAGCACATTTGATGGAATCAGGTCAACTTAATTGTTGAACATTGTGGAATTCCTCAGATCATTTGTAAATGGGCGTTTACTAGTTGTTGCAAACTTGCAATGCACCACATTGGGTTGGATTAGTTCCCTCTATATTGTCTTGCTGTCTCATTCTGCCTCTCTCTTTCCTGTGTTCTGTGCTGGGCAGCTATCAGTTGCTGGTAACCGCCTGGTGCGGATGATGGGTGTGTGTCGTCTAACCGAGCTGAGAGTTCTGAACCTGCCCAATAACAGTATTGGCTATATTGAAGGTCTGAGAGACCTGCCACACCTGGAGTGGCTCAACCTGTCAGGCAACAACATCAAGGTGAGGGGAAGAAAGTGGACAATGTACTCCCTCTATAATGTGTACATTTTGGCTCCTGATCATGAAATTTTGATATCCACTTTTCATTCAGGTCATTGAGCAGCTCAACAACTGTGTGGCTCTCCAACACTTGGACCTGTCTGAAAACAACATCTCCAACATTGGTGATCTTACCAAGCTGTTATCCTTAAAGGTGAGAACAGGTCTTGCCTCGTGACTTTTCAGAGTTATGGGGATGCAGATAGAATTCAGGAGCATTAAGCAGGACAGTTTCTCCATGGTGTTGATTGACAGGCTGCTATTTATCTTGCAGACCCTTCTCCTTCATGGTAACAGCATTACGACGCTGCGGACTGTCCCCACTCATTTGCCCCCCCATCTGTCTATCCTCTCCCTGGCAGAGAATGAGATCAGAGACCTCAACGAGGTAAAGACCCCGCCTTTTTGTCCCTTTGCACTCTCTAATTTCTCTCTTTACTCTCATTTTGTCTTTGTACTCTCACTTGCTCTGCTTTTAACAACAATCTCTTTCCTACTTCTCTCTCAACTGCTCTGCTTTTAACAACAATCTCTCTCCTACTTCTCTCTCACCTGCTCTGCTTTTAACAACAATCTCTCTCCTACTTCTCTCTCACCTGCTCTGCTTTTAACAACAATCTCTCTCCTACTTCTCTCTCACCTGCTCTGCTTTTAACAACAATCTCTCTCCTACTTCTCTCTCACCTGCTCTGCTTTTAACAACAATATATCTCCTACTTCTCTGTCACCTGCTCTGCTTTTAACAACAATCTCTCTCCTACTTCTCTCTCATCTGCTCTGCTTTTAACAACTCTCTTTCCTACGTCTCTCTCACCTGCTCTGCTTTTAACAACAATTTCTCTCCTACTTCTCTCTCACCTGCTCTGCTTTTAACAACCATTTCTCTCCTACTTCTCTCTCACCTGCTCTGCTTTTAACAACAATCTCTCTCCTACTTCTCTGTCACCTGCTCTGCTTTTAACAACAATCTCTCTCCTACTTCTCTCTCACCTGCTCTGCTTTTAACAACAATCTCTCTCCTACTTCTCTGTCACCTGCTTGTCTCTATTTCTTTCTCTCTCTCCCTGCCTCCCACAGGTCTCCTACCTGGCACCCCTCCATGACCTGGAACAGCTCTCCATTATGAGTAACCCCTGCATCATGGCAACCCCCTCGTTGCCCGGATACGACTACCGGCCGTACATCATGAGCTGGTGCCTGAACCTGAAGATCCTGGACGGATACTTGGTGTCACAGAAAGAAGGGTGAGACCAGGTCCACAACTCCAGTGAAGTAAAAAATGCTAACTATGCAGGGGAAGGAGGGTAGCATTGATTGACATTAAGGTTTGCCATATTGCCCGGTGAAAGTGATCTGAGCAGTCGCGCATGTTGAGCCAGCTCTGAGGTTGCCCCATTGGGCAGGTGATTTTATTTGACTGGTAACAAACAAAATGCAAAGAATTCCAGTAGTCTGGCCTTTCTGTTTCCTCCCTTGTGTGTAGGTGAAAATAGCTTGTTACATTTTCGGGCAAGTGATCATAATCTTCAGGCAACCAAAATCTACTCCTGACTTGCCCAAATGGCGAGTGCCTTTCAGACCATAATGTAAATCCCTGGGTAGAGAAATGGACTGGTGACTGTAAGGTTGCCGTGTCGTACTATGCAGTTATACCATCGAAGTGATCATATACCATCGATGTGGTCCTCTGTAGCTCAGCTGGTAGAGCACGGCGCTTGTAACGCCAAGGTAGTGGGTTCGATCCCCGGGACCACCCATACACAAAAATGTATGCACGCATGACTGTAAGTCGCTTTGGATAAAAGCGTCTGCTAAATGGCATATTATTATTATTATTACTCAATACTATCATTGCTGGTCAATAATGTCTATATTGTCTGCGATCTCAGGTTGAAGGCGGAGTGGCTGTACAGCCAGGGCAAAGGTCGCTCGTACCGGCCAGGTCAGCACGTGCAGCTGGTCCAGTACCTCGCCACCGTGTGCCCTTTGACCTCCACGCCAGCCCTGGAGACGGCCGAGGATGCCAAGCTGGAGAAGATCCTCAGCAAGCAGAGGTAGGAGAATACATTCACAACTGTCAGAGGTAGGAGAATACATTCACAACTGTCAGAGGGAGGATAATACATTCACAACTGGCAGAGGGAGGAGAATACATTCACAACTGGCAG
The DNA here is from genome assembly GCF_964263955.1 of Coregonus lavaretus. NCBI lineage: Eukaryota > Metazoa > Chordata > Actinopteri > Salmoniformes > Salmonidae > Coregonus > Coregonus lavaretus. Next base: position 40,707,954 of record NC_140003.1, on the reverse strand, counting down.
AGGGAGGAGAATACATTCACAACTGGCAGAGGGAGGAGAATACATTCACAACTGTCAGAGGGAGGAGAATACATTCACAACTGTCAGAGGGAGGAGAATACATTCACAACTGTCAGAGGGAGGAGAATACATTCACAACTGGGCTGTGATGCCAACAGCTGTTTGATGAGGTCAGCTATCACACTGGCAGTGGATGTGTTCTCCTCCCTGTGATCGCTCTAGCTATAAATCCAACCCCCATTGTTACAATCCAGCTGACACTAAAATGGATCAAGCAGTCTTTTCTGCTTAGTTTTGGTAATTTAACCGCAATGTATATTTTAAGCAGATGAGAAATATTAAGCAGATTGGACACAGCTTGCACAATCATTGAAATTACTGTTTTTATTGGGATCCTCTCTCCTTTGAATCCCATTACTTAACCAGGGGTCCTGTATATATCTCCAGGCTCCACCAGAGGCAGCTCCAGCAGCAGACCCAAGGGGGTTCCCCCAGCCCTCCCCGCCCCAGCCCTCCCCGCCCCACCCAGCTGGATGTGGAGACTCACAGCCCCTGCCATGTGCTCCCACTAGGGGAAGCCAGAGAGGCAGACAGAGCCACGACACCTGTGACTGGCCCACCAGCCAGACAGACAGGTAGCAGATAATGAACTCTACCTGTTTTGTGTTTTTTTTGTTTCTGTAACGCCCATAAATCCCAGTGTGTGTCTGGTGTGTAAATCTCCTCTTTTCCTCTCTTCTGTGTGTGTGCATTTGTCCAGAGCCCGTGACCCTGCAGGTAAACACCTGGCTGGGCTGCGACCCCTCCCAGGCGGGCGCACCTCCTCTCCGTGGCCCCAGGGGTACGGAGGAGCGCCTTTACCTGGAGGACGTCCAGAGCCAGACGGACGAAGATAAAATCACCGGCAGCCTGCTCTCCTCTGAGTCCACCTTTCTACCTGTCACCTCTGACCCCGCCCGCTCCGACAGTGAGGACGAAACTGAGACGTTTGAGCCTGACTCGCTGGCACCTGAACACCCCATCCGTCCCAAAAAGACCCCTCCTGAAAAGACCCAACACGCACCCTTGGAAAGAGAGAGGGAGAGGGAGAGAGAGTGGGAGGAGGATAGAGAGAAGGAGGAGGAGGCAAAGGGAGAAAGGGTATCGGCTGACAGCCACCTCACCTGTACCTTAACCTCAACCGCCAGTCCACCTGTGACGGCAGGTGACCAATCACAGACCAATGACAGCGCTCCGCTCCAGGGAGCGTACTCAAACTGCAGCGCTGCAGAGGTGAGGGTGGGATCTAAGCAGGAAGAGGAAGCGGTGGTGAGATGTGATAGGCTGGGCCGCTGTGAGTCGGACAGGGCAGCCGTCAGGATCCAGGCATGGTGGAGGGGAATGTGGGCTCGGCGTAGCCACCCTCTGGCCAAAGAGGTGCGGTGTGAGATCCGCCTGCGCAGGATGCAGGAGCACATAGTCTTCCTGTCTGGAGAGTTGGAGAGGTACGGAAGAGACCCCAATCAATCCAAGGGCTGCTTTTCGATTCTCTGCCCTTCTCCAGAAGTGTGCACTTGTTCTCTCCCCCTCATGCATTTTAAAGCATTTGATTGGTGCATACATGGCTGGAGGGAGTTTTCACAATATTCCTCACACCAGTCCTTTCCTTTTAAATACATGAGGGGGCGTGTATAATAATATAATAATATGCCATTTAGCAGACGCTTTTATCCAAAGCGACTTACAGTCATGCGTGCATACATTTTTGTGTATGGGTGGTCCCGGGGATCGAACCCACTACCTTGGCGTTACAAGCGCCGTGCTCTACCAGCTGAGCTACAGAGGACCAGTGTACGAGTGCACACTTCTCGAGAAGGGTAGAGAATTGGAATGTAGACACGGACTACCGCATCAGTGTTCTCCAGTCCTGGGGTTCTCCAGTCCTGTGGTGCTCCAGTCTTGGGGTTCTCCAGTCCTGGGGTTCTCCAGTCTTGGGGTTCTCCAGTCCTGGGGTTCTCCAGTCCTGGGGTTCTCCAGTCTTGGGGTTCTCCAGTCCTGGGGTTCTCCAGTCTTGGGGTTCTCCAGTCCTGGGGTTCTCCAGTCCTGGGGTTCTCCAGTCTTGGGGTTCTCCAGTCCTGGGGTTCTCCAGTCCTGGGGTTCTCCAGTCCTGGGGTTCTCCAGTCTTGGGGTTCTCCAGTCCTGGGGTTCTCCAGTCTTGGGGTTCTCCAGTCCTGGGGTTCTCCAGTCCTGGGGTTCTCCAGTCCTGGGGTTCTCCAGTCTTGGGGTTCTCCAGTCCTGGGGTTCTCCAGTCTTGGGGTTCTCCAGTCCTGGGGTTCTCCAGTCTTGGGGTTCTCCAGTCTTGGGGTTCTCCAGTCTTGGGGTTCTCCAGTCTTGCTTGAGGCGGGAAGTAGGGGTGCTGCAGCACCCCCTGAAAAGTCGGAATAATAAGACATATTTATTTTGTATTTTTATTTTTGTATTTTTACAAAAGTATTGCACTGGGCCTCGTCCTGTATAAGCGGACCGGTATAGACATCTGTAGCGGCTATTTTCTGCGCCCCCCAAACATCTTCCCGCGGCTATGGCTTGTGGTATAAACAATGTCATATGCTCATGGTTGTTCATTACTATATCTGGATGTTGTTGACTAGAAGGCATGGTCACTAGGTGATTTGTTTATAGACTTGGTGGTAGGCTAGAGAAGTACGTTTCTTGAAGTGGAAGCTGCTGAGGGGAGGACGGACCATAATAATGGCTGGAATGGAGCAAATGGAATGGCATCAAACATATGGAAACATATGTAAACCATGATACCCTTCCACCTATTCCGCTCCAGCCATTACCATGAGCTATCCTCCCCAACCTCCTGTGATTTCTAGAGAAACTGGCAAACATATCTCCATACAAAACCATTGTCAGGAGAAAGAGCAGACATTTAGCCTTTTGTAAGCAGTGCACAAAGAGCCTTGTCTTTAGCCATGCTTCAGAAAATATACTGAACAAAAATACACTGCTCAAAAAAATAAAGGGAACACTAAAATAACACATCCTAGATCTGAATGAATGAAATAATCTTATTAAATACTTTTTTCTTTACATAGTTGAATGTGCTGACAACAAAATCACACAAAAATGATCAATGGAAATCAAATTTATCAACCCATGGAGGTCTGGATTTGGAGTCACCCTCAAAATTAAAGTGGAAAACCACACTACAGGCTGATCCAACTTTGATGTAATGTCCTTAAAACAAGTCAAAATGAGGCTCAGTAGTGTGTGTGGCCTCCACGTGCCTGTATGACCTCCCTACAACGTCTGGGCATGCTCCTGATGAGGTGGCGGATGGTCTCCTGAGGGATCTCCTCCCAGACCTGGACTAAAGCATCCGCCAACTCCTGGACAGTCTGTGGTGCAACGTGGCGTTGGTGGATGGAGCGAGACATGATGTCCCAGATGTGCTCAATTGGATTCAGGTCTGGGGAACGGGCGGGCCAGTCCATAGCATCAATGCCTTCCTCTTGCAGGAACTGCTGACACACTCCAGCCACATGAGGTCTAGCATTGTCTTGCATTAGGAGGAACCCAGGGCCAACCGCACCAGCATATGGTCTCACAAGGGGTCTGAGGATCTCATCTCGGTACCTAATGGCAGTTAGGCTACCTCTGGCGAGCACATGGAGGGCTGTGCGGCCCCCCAAAGAAATGCCACCCCACACCATGACTGACCCATCGCCAAACCGGTCATGCTGGAGGATGTTGCAGGCAGCAGAACGTTCTCCACATCGTCTCCAGACTCTGTCACGTCTGTCACATGTGCTCAGTGTGAACCTGCTTTCATCTGTGAAGAGCACAGGGCGCCAGTGGCGAATTTGCCAATCTTGGTGTTCTCTGGCAAATGCCAAACGTCCTGCACGGTGTTGGGCTGTAAGCACAACCCCCACCTGTGGACGTCGGGCCCTCATACCACCCTCATGGAGTCTGTTTCTGACCGTTTGAGCAGACACATGCACATTTGTGGCCTGCTGGAGGTCATTTTGCAGGGCTCTGGCAGTGCTCCTCCTGCTCCTCCTTGCACAAAGGCGGAGGTAGCGGTCCTGCTGCTGGGTTGTTGCCCTCCTACGGCCTCCTCCACGTCTCCTGATGTACTGGCCTGTCTCCTGGTAGCGCCTCCATGCTCTGGACACTACGCTGACAGACACAGCAAACCTTCTTGCCACAGCTCGCATTGATGTGCCATCCTGGATGAGCTGCACTACCTGAGCCACTTGTGTGGGTTGTAGACTCCGTCTCATGCTACCACTAGAGTGAAAGCACCGCCAGCATTCAAAAGTGACCAAAACATCAGCCAGGAAGCATAGGAACTGAGAAGTGGTCTGTGGTCACCACCTGCAAAACCAGTCCTTTATTGGGGGTGTCTTGCTAATCACCTGTTGTCTATTCCATTTGCACAACAGCATGTGACATTTATTGTCAATCAGTGTTGCTTCCTAAGTGGACAGTTTGATTTCACAGAAGTGTGATTGACTTGGAGTTACATTGTGTTGTTTAAGTGTTCCCTTTATTTTTTTGAGCAGTGTATAAACGCAACATGTAAAGTGTTGGTCCCATGTTTCATGAGCTGAAATAAAAGATCCCAGAAATTTTCCAGACCCACAAAAAGCGAATTTCGCTCAAATGTTGTGCCCAAATTTGTTTACTTCCCTGTTAGTGAGCGTTTCTCCTTTACCTCCTTCACAACAGTTTTAAGCTGTGCTAACATAATTGCAAAAGGGTTTTATAATGATAAACTTGGATTAGCAAACACAACGCGATGGTTGCTGATAATGGGCCTCTGTACGCCTATTCCATTACAAATCAGCCATTTCCAGCTACAATAGCCATTTACAACATTAACAATGTCTACACTGTATTTCTGATCAATTTGATGTTATTTTAATGGACAAAATATATATATATATATATATATATCGAAAACAAGGAAATTTCTAAGTGACCCCAAACTTTTGAACAGTAGTGTATATCAGGCAAATGAATATGTAAAGTACTTCCAACGAATACTTTGTTGTTTGTGTACAGGGTGCATCAGCAGCATGACGAGGAGAGGTTACAGAGACTGGTACAGGAGGAGGCTGTGAACTTTCTATGGAGGCAGGTCAGTAATACAGTAATACACAATGGACTGACTATGGAAACTATGTAAACATAAATGGTACCGTAGATCTGTCACGATACAACGGGATGCGTGTTGGACAAATGAACTTGCAAAGACAGAGGAGCTCTTCATCTCTTCTCACACGTATGGATGGAACCAGAACTTAATCAAGCATCTGACCAATTACTCAAGACTTCAGTTCTGGGTTAACTGAGATTAGTGATAAACAAGGTAATGTATCAACCATATTTAGATTAATGCACACACAACCTTTCTCACTCTTCTCCCCATCTCTCTGCAGCTTCAGTCCATGCAGCAGTGGCAACGTTCTGTAGAGGGGCAGCTGGCCAGCTTGACTCAGGCTGGGTCATCTCCTGCTCCAGCCCTGACCCCCGGGCTCTGTGACCCTCCAGCTCTTCGGCTCCCCCTGCATGTTGCCTTCAGCACTGCAGACCCGGCCTGCACAGACCTCTCCTTTCTGGACTCGGGCTTCCAGTTCACAGGTGAACAGCAGGCGGGGCAGGAAGACTCCTTCCTGAGCTGTGGGACGGGCGACTCTCTGGAGACTGTGCGGGCGCTGGCCGTGGAGGGGTCCCTGGCTCCTGGTGGTGGGGGGGACAGTCAGGACTGCAGTCTTCTGGAGCAGTACCTGTCCTCTGTGCAACAGAGAGAGGCGGAGGAGGGGGGTGCCAGCGACAGAACAGGCACACCACAGCCCCCCTCACCCCTCTCACCGGCTGAAATGGAACAGCCTGACTCCAACACTCAGAACTCCGCCCAGAGCGAAGACGCAAAGCAGCATCACACACTGGGAGGTCTAATCTGAAGTGCCTGTCCCTCTCCTGGTCTTCTGGGATTGGCTAAGAGACTGCCCATAAAATCAGTCCACCTGTGCTGATGAATGTTATTGATGGCTCTAACAGCTCCTCTAAGAATTGACTGACTACCATCCATGTAATGATATGTAGTGGTATATGGACTCAAGGATGTGGATATGTTTGTATAGCCCGGATGCTTTTTCTCCCTTTTAATTCTCTTGTACTGCTGCTAGCCCGGAGACCTGACTGTTCCTGCATTCAACAACGCTACGTTGTTCATTGTCATGATCTGTCAGTCAATTTGGCTAATGCTTGCTTCACTTACATTGGGGCGACGCGGGAACGGCAGCTCCCGACACCCCTGGTTTTTCCCCACACGCCGACACGCAATTTATATTGCTGCGATTAATGGTCATCCGCAGTGTGTCCCGATGTTAAGTGGTAGCACGTCGGAAGACAAGATTCTCCAGGAGTATCAGATAGAACTACAATTCACATATAAGTGACGTTACCTTTAAGTAGAAACAGATTGGCTAGACAGTTCAGGCTAGACAGCTCAGCTCCAAATGTAATTCCAATTTCTCCTGTATTTAAATGCCTCAATCTATCCTTGTATTCCTGCAGGTGAGTGAGAGGGGACCAGGTCTGGACTAGATATTTGGAGTGAATGTAAATATCACAGCTTGCTGAGGTGGTAGTTTAGTTGCTAAGAATGGTTTGTACTAGACACTGAAATGTATCTCCAGGCCAAATGCAAATTGTAAAAATAAAAAAATCTGGTGCTTTGTGTACACAATAAAATGTTTTCTTTAACATTGGTTCGTTAAATTAAGTATGGCCTTTCCCTAAACTACAGTGCCTTCAGAAAGTATTCATACCCCTTGACTTATTCCACATTTTATTGTTACAGCCTAAATTCTAAATTGACTCAATGTTGTTTTTCTCACCCATCTACACACAATAACCCATAATGACGAAGTGAAAACATGTTTGTAGAATTATTTTGCAAATGTATTGAAAATGAAATACAGAAATATCTCATTTACAGTGGTGTAAAGTACTTAAGTAGTTTTTTTCAGATATCTGTACTTTACTATTTATAATTTTGCCAACTTTTACTTCACTACATTCCTAAAGAAAATAATGTACTTTTTACTCCATACACTTTCCCTGACACCCAAAAGTATTTGTTACATTTTGACAGGAAAATGGTCAAATTCACACACTTACCAAGAGAACATCCCTGGTCATCCGTACTGCCTCTGATCTGGCGGACTCACTAAACACATGCTTTGTTTGTAAATGATGTCTAAGTGTTGGAGTGTGCCCCTGGCTATCCGTCAATGGTTTGCTAAATATAAGGAATTTGAAATTGATTTTACTTTTACTTTTGATACTTAAGTACATTTTAGCAATTCCATTTACTTTTGATACTTAAGTATATTTAAAACCAAATACTTTTAGACTTTTACTCAAGTAATATTTTACTGGGTGACTCACTTTTACATGTGTTGGATTTGCCCCAAACATAACGCTTTGTATTCAGGACATAAAGTGAATTGCTTTGCCACATTTTTTTCAGTATTACTTTAGTGCCTTGTTGCAAACAGGATGCATGTTTTGGAGTATTTTTATTCTGTACAAGCTTCCTTCTTTTCACTGTGTCATTTAGGTTAGTAATGTTGTTGATCCATCCTCAGTTTTCTCCTATCACATTCCTTAAACTTTGTAACTGTTTTAAAGTCACCATTGGCCTCATGGTGAAATTCCTTCCTCTCTGGCAACAGAGTTAGGAAGGACGCCTGTATCTTTGTAGTGAATGGGTGAATTGATACACCATCTAAAGCAGGGGTGGGCAAACCTTTTGGCTCAAGGGCCACATTGAGTTTTTGAAACCAAATGAAGGGCCACATACTATATGTGTGACAAAACATGTGAAGCCTTTATTCATTTTCACATTGACACACTACTAGTGTACTGTAGGTGTACATATGCCTGCAGAACAATTCTACCCTTGTACCATCTCTACCCTTGTTTTTTCATTTTTCTAAACAAATTCACAAAATGGATATAATGTATAACATCACAGACACAGTCAAACACACACACAGATCCTGCATTTCTACTCTTGTAAAGTACAATCAAACTTAGTCACAATATGCAAACTTAAAAATAGATATATATTATATGACTGGAGACATGCAAAATGTAACTGCAGATGTGTAAAAAAAACTATTCTAAAATGTTTGTGAAACATATGGTAAGAACATCCATTTAATTTGGAATGGTCTGTTTTTGAAAGCATATTAAGGAACAATTCTCGTCTCCATTGTGAGCCATATTTACAGTTATCCAATCACCTCAGCCCAAATCTGACTGATTAGTTATTACCTGTATCCAAGTGCATTGCTGGATAATTCTCACTGCATAACCATCACCATGAAAAAGCATAATCCTTGCCTTCCCCAGTCATGGTTATTAATGTGAACAATGGGTCTGGTCACCTGTCTTGGCAAGGGCATCAAAGTCTGGTGTCGATGTGCAACTGTACGTCTCAGTGCGGGACTGCGATGTGGGCGCGTTCAGTGCGGGCAGTGTCGGAAAATGAGCGAGAGACCAGCTGCTCATTTGTCTGGAGAACAACATAAGTTTGGCCTTGAATGCTTTCACGGCCAAAGTTCATGCACAAAAACACAATTTCCCTGCAATTTCACATTTAGATCGTTTAGATGCCCCAATATGACCACACCGAAAGCAAAGTCGCCCAGCCAGTCTGTGTCTTTCAGCTCGGAGAAGTCGTCAGCTTTACCAACCGTATCATGGAACATACCTATCTCCCCTCTCAGTTCCCACACACCGCTAAATACTTTTCCCAAGCTAAGCCAGCACACATTTGAATGGTACAACAAGTCCTGGTGCTCTGCCTCTGTGTCATTGAGCAGCTGAATGAACTGACAATGGTTAAGGCCCCTTGCCCGTATTAAGTTGACAAGTTTTACAACCACTTTGACAACATTTTCCAGCTTTAACACACTTGTACACAGGGCTTCCTGATGAATAATACAGTGAAGAAATATCAATTCCTACGAGTTAGGGCTTTCTTCTTTTACTTTGTCTTGTAATTTTACTTGTTTTACATACTGGCCCCTTGTAGCTCAGTTGGTAGAGCATGGCGCTTGCAACGCTAGGGTTGTGGGTTCGATTCCCACGGGGTGCCGGTATGAGAAAAAAAAATGTATGCATTAAATGTAAGGTTGCTCTGGATAAGAGCGTCTGCTAAATGACTTAAATGTAATCTTTTCGGACAATGTTTTACCGGTTAGATTTGGTGATCCATCTGTTGTGACATTTGTCAGTTTGCTCCATGGTATATTCATTTTTTTCCAAGCAGGCAGACACCCTGTCATATAAGTCAGAGCCCCTGGTTGGGGCAAAGTCATCAAGCAATTGAAGTGGCTTTGATGACTGAGCGCATTCTGAATCTGACAACTAGGCCCAAATTCAGAGCGCACTGCCAGGCTACAGCGCCATCTATTGGAGGTTGTTTGTATATAATGGAATGAGTAAATTTAGGCCAAAAATCGTAACTGAAATATAATAATATTTATTACATTAAAAAAATGTCTCGCGGGCCGGATTGAAGTGCCCAGCGCGGGCCGTACTTTTTTTTACCCATCTACCAATAGGTGCCCTTCTTTGCGAAGCATTTGGAAAACCTCCCTGGTCTTTGTCGTTGAATCTGTTTGAAATTCACTACACAGCTGAGGGACCTTACAAGTAATTGTGTGGGGTACAGAGACGAGGTAGTCATTCAAAAATAATGTTAAACACTATTATTTAAAACAGAATGAGTCCATGCAAATTATGTGACTTGTTAAGCCCATTTTTACTCATGAACGTATTTAGGCTTGCCATAACAAAGGGGTTAAACAGTTATTGACTCAAGACATTTCAGCTTTTCATTTTGTATTAATGTATAAAAACATAATTCCACTTTAACATTATGGGGTATTGTGTGTTGGCCAGTGACACAAAATCTCAATATAATCCATTTTAAATTCAGGCTGTAACACAACAAAATGTGGAAAAAGTTAAGGGGTGTGAATACTTTCTGAAGGCACTGTATACCTAAACCTAACAAGCCTCGATCACACCGATGGTACAGTAAATGGCATCATCTGGATTTGTGTGCAACAAATGTTCAACATTCACCTTCTGCTACCAAAATCCCAACGTATGCACCACACAGAACGCACTGCAACTGCCTCTGCAACGCAATGCTGCAAGGCAAACGCAGCGTTCCATTGGAAATGAATGTACTTCTGAGTACCAAAATGCAAGACACTGTCGGTGTGATCGAGGCGTTAATCTAACCTTAACCCTAACCCTAATTTATTTCGACCCCTATGCCTACACAGGTTTTTGACCCTCCAACTTTGGTCATCTGACACTTCCTTGTCTGTCATGCTCACTTTATGCATCTGTGTTTATGTTCCGTCTCGCTTCCGCATTGTCTCCGTGCTGCTGTGCTGTTTGTTGCTACTTGGCTACCTGCCAAACTATTCACGTTTTACTTTAAATAAACGTTTAATCAATCTCTGTGTTCAACAAATTTAACAAATTTACCAACTTTTTAGTTTTGTCCTCACTCATCTTTTTTCGTTAAACTTTTTCACCCCGGACGTTTTATCCCGAGACAGAAGAGTCATTTTCCTGTGCGTTTTTGCTGCCAACTTTACTTTATTTTCCTTTTTTCCATCGCAACTTTTTTCCCTTATTCAACTTTTTCACTCCGGACGCTTTATCTGGACATGGTTCGTCAACATCTTCAACAGCCGAAGCTAAGTAGTAACATTAACATGATGTCTTCTAATTGCAGTCGCTGTACTCATAATATACAGGAGAACGATCGCCTTACGGCGAGAATAGCTGTGCTACAAGCCCAGCTTCAGACGCAATCGTTAGGCAAGGGTAATATCAGTGTAGGAAAGGAAGAAACAGCGTCTGTGCCACCAGTAAGTACAGATAGTAACGTTAGTATAAATCCCCCCGCACAGTCCCCGCAGCCGGACAACTTTCTCATGGCTTCTGGAGGGAAATACTGTTGGAATGCTCAACCGGTGTCGCTCATTCAGCCGACAGAAACTTTCAACCGGTTTTCCCCATTATGTAGCGAGTCGGAGTCTGAGTCTGAGTCTTCTCTTGTCTCTACTCCTCCCGTTACGGGGTCTGAGACGCCGAAGGCTCCCACCATTAGCTCTGACAAATTGAAAACCCTAGTCATTGGCGACTCCATTACCCACAGTATTAGACTTAAAACGAATCACCCAGCGATCATACACTGTTTACCAGGGGGCAGGGCTACCGACGTTAAGGCTAATCTAAAGATGGTGCTGGCTAAAGCTAAAACTGGCGAGTGTAGAGAGTATAGAGATATTGTTATCCACGTCGGCACCAACGATGTTAGGATGAAACAGTCAGAGGTCACCAAGTGCAACATAGCTTCAGCGTGTAAATCAGCTAGAAAGATGTGTCGGCATCGAGTAATTGTCTCTGGCCCCCTCCCAGTTAGGGGAAGTGACGAGCTCTACAGCAGAGTCTCAGCACTCAATCGCTGGTTGAAAACTGTTTTCTGCCCCTCCCAAAAGATAGAATTTGTGGATAATTGGCCCTCTTTCTGGGACTCACCCACAAACAGGATCAAGCCTGACCTGCTGAGGAGTGACGGACTCCATCCTAGCTGGAGGGGTGCTCTCCTCTTATCTACCAACATAGATAGGGCTCTAACTCCTCTAGCCCCACAGTGAAATAGGGTGCAGGCCAGGCAGCAGGCTGTTAGCCAACCTGCCAGCTTAGTGGAGTCTGCCAATAGCACAGTCAGTGTAGTCAGCTCAGCCATACCCATTGAGACTGTGTCTGTGCCTCGACCTAGGTTGGGCAAAACTAAACATGGCGGTGTTCACCCTAGCAATCTTATTAGGATAAAGACCTCCTCCATTCCTGCCATTATTGAAAGAGATCGTGATACCTCACATCTCAAAATAGGGTTACTTAATGTTAGATCCCTCACTTCAAAGGCAGTCATAGTCAATGAACTAATCACTGATCATAATCTTGATGTGATTGGCCTGACTGAAACATGGCTTAAGCCTGATGAATTTGCTGTGTTAAATGAGGCCTCACCTCCTGGTTACACTAGTGACCATATTCCCCGTGCATCCCGCAAAGGCGGAGGTGTTGCTAACATTTACGATAGCAAATTTCAATTTACAAAAAAAAAAATGGCGTTTTCATCTTTTGAGCTTCTAGTCATGAAATCTATGCAGCCTACTCAATCACTTTTTATAGCTACTGTTTACAGGCCTCCTGGGCCATATACAGCGTTCCTCTCTGAGTTTCCTGAATTCCTATCAGACCTTGTAGTCATAGCAGATCATATTCTAATTTTTGGTGATTTTAATATTCACATGGAGAAGTCCACAGACCCACTCCAAAAGTCTTTCGGAGCCATCATCAACTCAGTGGGTTTTGTCCAACATGTCTCTGGACCTACTCACTGCCACAGTCATACTCTGGACCTAGTTTTGTCCCATGGAATAAATGTTGTAGATCTTAATGTTTTTCCACAAAATCCTGGACTATCGGACCACCATTTTATTACGTTTGCAATCGCAACAAATAATCTGCTCAGACCCCAACCAAGGAGCATCAAAAGTCGTGCTATAAATTCTCAGACAACACAAAAATTCCTTGATGCCCTTCCAGACTCCTTCTGCCTACCCAAGGACGTCAGAGGACAAAAATCAGTTAACCACTTAACTGAGGAACTCAATTTAACCTTGCGCAATACCCTAGATGCAGTTGCACCCCTAAAAACGAAAAACATTTGTCATAAGAAACTAGCTCCCTGGTATACAGAAAATACCCGAGCTTTGAAGCAAGCTTCCAGGAAATTGGAACGGAAATGGCGCCACACCAAACTGGAAGTCTTCCGATTAGCTTGGAAAGACAGTACCGTGCAGTACCGAAGAGCCCTCACTGCTGCTCGATCATCCTACTTTTCCAACTTAATCGAGGAAAATAAGAACAATCCAAAATTTCTTTTTGATACTGTTGCAAAGCTAACTAAAAAGCAGCATTCCCCAAGAGAGGATGGCTTTCACTTCAGCAGTAATAAATTCATGAACTTCTTTGAGGAAAAGATCATGACCATTAGAAAGCAAATTACGGACTCCTCTTTGAATCTGCGTATTCCTCCAGGGCTTAGCTGTCCTGGATCTGCACAGCTCTGCGAGGGCCTGGGATCGGGAGAGACACTTAAGTGTTTTAGTACTATATCTCTTGACACAATGATGAAAATAATCATGGCCTCTAAACCTTCAAGCTGCATACTGGATCCTATTCCTACTAAACTGCTGAAGGAGCTGCTTCCTGTGCTTGGCCCTCCTATGTTGAACATAATAAACAGCTCTCTATCCACCGGATGTGTACCAAACTCACTAAAAGTGGCAGTGATAAAGCCTCTCTTGAAAAAGCCAAACCTTGACCCGGAAAATATAAAAAACTATCGGCCTATATCGAATCTTCCATTCCTCTCAAAAATTTTAGAAAAAGCTGTTGCGCAGCAACTCACTGCCTTTCTGAAGACAAACAATGTATACGAAATGCTTCAGTCTGGTTTTAGACCCCATCATAGCACTGAGACTGCACTTGTGAAGGTGGTAAATGACCTTTTAATGGCATCAGACCGAGGCTCTGCATCTGTCCTCGTGCTACTAGACCTTAGTGCTGCCTTTGACACCATCGATCACCACATTCTTTTGGAGAGACTGGAAACCCAAATTGGTCTACACGGACAAGTTCTGGCCTGGTTTAGATCTTACCTGTCGGAAAGATATCAGTTTGTCTCTGTGAATGGTCTGTCCTCTGACAAATCAAATGTACATTTCGGTGTTCCTCAAGGTTCCGTTTTAGGACCACTATTGTTTTCACTATATATTTTACCTCTTGGGGATGTTATTCGAAAACATAATGTTAACTTTCACTGCTATGCGGATGACACACAGCTGTACATTTCAATGAAACATGGTGAAGCCCCAAAATTGCCCTCGCTAGAAGCCTGTGTTTCAGACATAAGGAAGTGGATGGCTGAAAACTTTCTACTTTTAAACTCGGACAAAACAGAGATGCTTGTTCTAGGTCCCAAGAAACAAAGAGATCTTCTGTTAAATCTGACAATTCATCTTGATGGTTGTAAAGTCGTCTCAAATAAAACTGTGAAGGACCTCGGCGTTACTCTTGACCCTGATCTCTCTTTTGACGAACATATCAAGACTGTTTCAAGGACAGCTTTTTTCCATCTACGTAACATTGCAAAAATCAGAAATTTTCTGTCCAAAAATGATGCAGAAAAATTAATCCATGCATTTGTTACTTCTAGGTTAGACTACTGCAATGCTCTACTTTCCGGCTACCCGGATAAAGCACTAAATAAACTTCAGTTAGTGCTAAATACGGCTGCTAGAATCCTGACTAGAACCAAGAAATTTGATCATATTACTCCAGTGCTAGCTTCCCTACACTGGCTTCCTGTTAAGGCAAGGGCTGATTTCAAGGTTTTACTGTTAACCTATAAAGCGTTACATGGGCTTGCTCCTACCTATCTTTCCGAGTTGGTCCTGCCGTACATACCAATACGTACGCTACGGTCACAAGACGCAGGCCTCCTAATTGTCCCTAGAATTTCTAAGCAAACAGCGGGAGGCAGGGCTTTCTCCTATAGATCTCCATTTTTATGGAACAGTCTGCCTACCCATGTGAGAGACGCAGACTCGGTCTCAACCTTTAAGTCTTTACTGAAGACTTATCTCTTCAGTAGGTCATATGATTGAGTGTAGTCTGGCCCAGGAGTGTGAAGGTGAACGGAAAGGCTCTGGAGCAACGAACAGCCCTTGCTGTCTCTGCCAGGCCGGTTCCCCTCTCTCCACTGGGGTTCTCTGCCTCTAACCCTGTTACAGGGGCTGAGTCACTGGCTTGCTGGTGCTCTTTCATGCCGTCCCTAGGAGGGGTGCGTCACTTGAGTGGGTTGAGTTACTGACGTGATCTTCCTGTCTGGGTTGGCGCCCCCCCTTGGTTTGTGCTGTGGTGGAGACCTCTGTGGGCTATACTCGGCCTTGTCTCAGGATTGTAAGTTGGTGGTTGAGGATATCCCTCTAGTGGTGCGGGGGCTGTGCTTTGGCAGAGTGGGTGGGGTTATATCCTTCCTGTTTGGCCCTGTCCGGGGGTTTCTTCGGATGGGGCCACAGTGTCTCCGGACCGCTCCTGTCTCAGCCTCCAGTATTTATGCTGCAGTAGTTTATGTGTCGGGGGGCTGGGGTTAGTTGGTTATACCTGGAGTACTTCTCCTGTCTTATCCAGTGTCCTGTGTGAATTTAAGTATGCTCTCTCTAATTCTCTCGTTCTCTCTTTCTCTCTGAGAACCTGAGCCCTAGGACCATATGTCAGGACTACCGGGCATGATGACACCTTGCTGTCCCCAGTCCGCCTGGCCTTGCTGCTATTCCAGTTTCAACTGTTCTGCCTGCGGTTACGAAACCCCTACCTGTCCCAGACCTGCTGTTTTCAACTCTTAATGATCGGCTATGAAAAGCCAACTGAGAGACCTGAGCCCTAGGACCATACGTCGGGACTACCGGCCGTGGTGACTCCTTGCTGTCCCCAGTCCGCCTGGCCTTGCTGCTATTCCAGTTTCAACTGTTCTGCCTGCGGTTATGGAACCCCTACCTGTCCCAGACCTGCTGTTTTCAACTCTTAATGATCGGCTATGAAAAGCCAACTGAGATTTATTCCTGATTATTATTTGACCATGCTTGTCACTTATGAACATTTTTGAACATCTTGGCATGGTTCTGTTATAATCTCCACCCGGCACAGCCAGAAGAGGACTGGCCACCCCTCATAGCCTGGTTCCTCTCTAGGTTTCTTCCTAGGTTTTGGCCTTTCTAGGGAGTTTTTCCTAGCCACCGTGCTTCTACACCTGCATTACTAGCTGTTTGGGGTTTTAGGCTGGGTTTCTGTACAGCACTTCGAGATATTAGCTGATGTAAGAAGGGCTATATAAAATAAAATTGATTGATTGATTGATTGATGTTATCTCCCTTTCACAGACCACAACCCTCCTCAGGCCAATTCCAAACCCCTTAAACACCAAACCCTAAACGTCCATTGCCCCAACTCAATCTAAACCCTCCCCCAATGTGCCTCGTTTCCTTTTCTGTGTGAGAATAAAATAAATATCATAACGGGACCATTCGCTTTCTGGGTCCGTCTGTGAAAGCATTCATTATGCATTTTCACCGATGCCCCACGGTGACAGTATAACGCAGAACAGCAGTCAGTAATGTTATACATAATTGAATAACATATTGCAGGCCAGCCAACCTTCAGTTCAGTTTACATGGATAAAAGAAACGACATATGTGTATATTCTAACAACCAAAATAGCTGTATGCTGGGTCAAATAAATTCACATAACAAATAAAATGTGGTCTCCACCACTAAGGTATAGAAAAACGTTCTCCATATGATTTCCAGTATCTTTGCTTTAAGCCAAAAGGGGATGGCTTTATACTGACGTAGTCTTAAGGTGACGTTATATCATATCTGCAGCACTGCTTGGGGTAACTGCATTTCACTGGTAGGCTTTGATCAAAGTATAAACAGCGCAAACTGATGAATCTCGTTCTGAAATCTGAGAGATTCGTAGAACGACACAATGAGCTGATACGCGCAGTCGTGAACATGAATATGATTGGCACAATCACAGCAAATGATATTGTTGGCAGAGCCGCACAAAGGCACACCGCGCGACAGTGAGATCATCTCTAGGAACGCAACTTTCAGTTCAACTAAGTAAGCATTTGTC
The DNA here is from genome assembly GCF_964263955.1 of Coregonus lavaretus. Lineage (NCBI taxonomy): Eukaryota > Metazoa > Chordata > Actinopteri > Salmoniformes > Salmonidae > Coregonus > Coregonus lavaretus. The sequence goes on along the minus strand of NC_140003.1, from coordinate 40,691,081 downwards.
ATATTTCGCTATCTTATACAGTACGTCAGATATGTGCATGTAAAAGTAGCAAGCTAGCATAAGCAAGCTTGCTAGCTGGCTAGCTAGAAGAGCCAACACGGAAATCGTATTGGCTACACTAATTTAGCTAACGTTAGCTGCTAAGGATACTACAATTGTTAGCTAGGTGGTTAACTACATTTTCCAACGAATTATATTCATTCCTCTGGAGCTAGCAAGCTATCTATACAGCAATGACGTGCAGCTGAGCAAACGCTGCATATAAATTGGGCAGCCCGTTCCCACCTCCATCTGTTGACATCACCGTCCATTTTTTGTTACTGATAAAATGTGTTTGGGAAAACGCATCTCTGGTGGTGGTGGTAGGTTAGTAGCCAATGCTAGAGTATGTAGCCTACTGCAGGTAGCATGGACTAGCTAGGTAAATGCGTATAATTCTAAGGGCAAATCATTGCGTAGTCTGCCCAGAATAGACATAGTTAGCGGTCCTATGGCTGGCTGTTCCATAGTATGCAACAGGAACAAAAAAACTGCAGGCACCTCATGCACTTTCAGTCATGTGACCAGAACAAGTGGATTACAAATGTTACAACATAGCAGCACACTCGTGATAGAGATATTTTTGCCTGAACAAAGTATTAACTTACTGGCGGGACATTGCTGCAGCAGTGGTAACTGTAAAGTACTTTGTGAGCTATACTGCTGGCTAATAGGTTTGAGTAGTGCACTGAATGTTGGAATACCAAGATATTACCTCAAATGAACCTGGATTCTCCACCCTGAGCTAACATTTGAATGATGTATGACTCTGTAAGTGCTTTCCCTTTCTGTAGATTGATTATAATGACAAGGGATGTCAATGTGAGTGCTTCACAAAACAGGAAATCTGAATTGTAGGATCGGACCCTTTTTTTCAATTGTCGCCTAAAATGACATACCCAAATCTAACTGCCTGTAGCTCAGGACCTGAAGCAAGGATATGCATATTCTTGATATCATTTGAAAGGAAACACTTTGAAGTTTGTGGAAATGTGAAATTAACGTAAGAGAATATAACACATTAGATCTGGTAAAAGATAATACAAACAAACAAACATGCGTTTTCTATTATTTTGTTGTTGCATTGTCTTTGAAATGCAAGTGAAAGGCCAGACAGTGATGTAGGATTCTAGATGTAATTTAGATGTTGTCCACCAGATGGCAGCAGTGTGTGTGCAAAGTTTCAGACTGATCCAGTAAAGAATTACATCACTACACAATATTTTGTATCAAGTCTGCCAGGAGTTTTCCCAAATGTGCCGAATTGGTTTTCAAGTACATAACTATAGAGAACATACAAAAATGCTATGGTAATACAACATTTAAGTTTGCACACTCCCAGGAATGTCATAAATGATGGATCATTAGCTTCCCTACAGAAAATACACTAACCTTCACACATCTAGATGGCCGGGCGGGGTGGGTGTGGAGTCAGAGGTCAAACTGTAGAACCCAGTTCCTACATTTGAATATAAAAATTGATTTTTCAAACAAAACTACACTACAGTTTATCTCTGGGACCCTCAGGATGACAAATCGGAGCAAGATTACTGAATGTAAGTACATTATTTACCTTCAGAGGTGAATGTACCAAACCAGTTGCTGTGATAAAAGTGTTTTGTTGTTGTGCACTATCCGCATGGTATTTTCTAGCTGTAATACCTACTGTAAATTGGACACTGCAGTTAGCTTACATTCTTGTTAATCTTTCTGCCCATATAAGACATGTCTATGTCCCAGAAAGTTGGCTGTTGTTTACAACACCATTCTAGTCACATATCGCATATTGAGCAACAACCGTCCCGTATAAGGGACACCGAACCCGTAGAGGTTAACCTAGGGCTCCATGCTCTATATGTAAATGCAAACACTTTCCCACGGTTGGCTTCTGACTCCTTTATGACTTCTGTACTTCTGTTTCTTTGTGCTAATATCAGGGGGACTGGTAGGGGTGTGACACCGTTGCCATGGTGACATCAGAGCGTGAGACTGGGCCTGAGCATGGGAGGCAGAAAGGGGGTACCGTTTGGAAGAACCTGTCCAAATACACCTCCATCTTCCTTGTGCTGGCCCTGTCAGGAATCATCTTCCTGTTGCGCAACATTCACACTCTTGAGGTGAGGAGGGGAAGGGGGAAAAGGTATGTTTGTTGGAGTTGGTCTAGTAAGGGTTGGGGGGGGGGGATTTACGTTCACTTGGTTGGGAGGGAGGGTTCAGATTGGAGGTAGAGGGGTTCGGACAAAGCATTCTGAAAGATCACCACAACTCTTTCTATTTTTTAAGTGCTGAGGGGTTTCAGTTGGTTTTTTCAGCTGGTCATAGAGCAACTCTAGCTCTAATGTGGAGCAGAGAGAGAGAAAAAAAAAGGTTGTTTTCCTTGTATGAAAACATCCAGTCAAGCTCAGCGTGTCCCTTCCTTTTCACTACCTCCTCTATTGCTTCTTACCTCCTTTTTCGCCTTTGTGATGACTTTGTTGTTCATCATTAGCAATCATATTGAGGACAATGTCAACAAAATGGAACAGCAATAGGCCTATAAGCTGAACAATGAACAACCACCTCAGCAGTGAGATGTGCTTTGATGTTTCTTCCTTTCTCCCACATTTCTTTAATCACCATCCTCCATTACTACCCTCCCTCTTGGTGACCTTTCCTCTTCTCTTCAGCAGAAGCTAAACTGCCAAACAGTGTCGACACTCTACCAGTTCCAGAGCAGCATCCATTCAGCCTTCAACCCAGAGGAACCTCCTCCACTGGATCACAACCGGAGCTACTGTGGCCACCTGGGCCTGGAGCCCTCAGCCGAGGAGGCTCTGGAGGAGCGTTACCTCCTGGAGTCCATCGCCTGGCCAGAGCCTCAGCCTCAGCCTCGGCCGACGCCTAGACCCCTGCGGCAGACCAGCGACCCTGCACACAGCCTGTTTGCAATCCTGCCAGGAGAAGGTGGGAGAGAGTGGCGTGTGGGGGATCAGCTTGAGGCGCTAGTCCATATGCATGACTTCCAGGGGCGTCCCAAGCGTCACGGTGGGGACTTCCTGCTGGCCCGGCTGCATTCCCCAGAGTTGGGGGCGGGTGTTGCAGGACAGGTGCTGGACCACCGGAATGGGCTCTACTCAGCTGTGTTCCCGTTACTATGGGAGGGGTCTGTACGGGTAGAGGTGACACTGGTCCATTCTAGTGAGGCAGTTGCTGTGCTGCGTCGGTTACGAGAGGAACGTCCCGACCGCGTCTTCTTCAAGAGTCTGTTCCGCTCTGGATTCCTGTCTGAGACCACCATGTGTAACCTGTGCCTGCCAACCACCCAGCAGCCGCTGTGCAATTACACAGACCCCCACACAGGTGAACCCTGGTACTGCTACAAGCCCAAGCTGCTGAGCTGTGACACGCGGATCAACCACGCCAAAGGAGGCTACCAAAAACACCTGCTCACCAACAAAGAGTCGCTGCTCTTCCAGAGGTTAGTGAGTGATAGATAAGAGTATGTGTGAAGACTGTATGTTAGGCCTATGTAGTAGTTGTGCCTTTGCTAGTAACATGTACAATTACAAGGTTTGTTTCAGGTGTATGATATTTTTTAGCTGCAACATTTTTACACAAAATAAGTCTCTTTGATTTTTCTCAGCGGTGTAAACATCAAAGTCCGTATTCATGCTTCAGGGTCTGACAGTGTCATTGTGGAGCCTGAGAAGAAAGGTAAGACAGCAAGGGGATGCTACACACATGCTAGTGTGCATCCGTGTGCTTGTTTGTAGGGTGGGAGGTTTAGGATTTGTTGGAAAGTGTAATGAAAAACCAGCATACCAAGTGGGTGCATATAAAAGAGCTGCACCAGAACAGAGCCCTGGGAACCCCTTGTGTGACTATCCAAGCTGACTATTGACAGACAAGTTGTACCCCAGGGCTAAGTTCTGGGACACTGTTGTTTTTGATCTGCATGCTATCACATGGTATGCTTAAGCAATAAGGCCAGAGGGGGTGTGGTATATGGTCAATATACCATGGCTAAGGACTGTTCTTCAGCTTTACATTTACGTCATTTAGCAGAAGCTCTTATCCAGAGAGACTTACAAATTGATGATGCAACACGGAGTGCCTGGATACAGCACTTAGCCATGGTATATTGGCCATATACCACAAACCCCCGAGGTGCCTTATTGCTATTATAAACTGGTTACCAACGTAATTAGAGCAGTAAAAATACATGATTTGTCATACCTGTGGTATACGGTCTGATATACCACAGCTGTCAGCCAATCAGCATTCAGTGCTCGAACCACCCAGTTTATAATCAACGTTTTGTACTGGATTTGTGTGTATGCAGTATTTGTGTGTTTAAAAAAAAAATCAACTTACAGTCCCTTCAGAAAGTATTCACACCCCTTGACTTTTTCCACATATTGTTGTGTTACAGCCTAAATTTAAAATGGATTAAAATGAGATTATTTGTCACTGGCCTACATACAATAATGTCGAAGTGGAATTTTTTGAAATGTCTACAAAAAATAAATAAATCAAAAGCTGAAATGTCTTGAGTCAATAAGTATTCAACCCCTTTGTTATGGAAAGCCTAAATAAGTTCTGGAGTAAAAATTGGCTTAACAACTCGCATAATACGTTACATGGACTCACTCTGTGTGCAATAATAGTGTTTAACATGATTTTTTGAATGACTATCTCATCTTTGTACCCCACACATACAATTATCTTTAACGTCTTCTCAGTCGAGCAGTGTATTTCAAACACAGATTCAACCACAAAGACCAGGAAGGTTTTCCAATTCCTCGCAAAGAGGAGTATCTATTGGTAGATGGGTAAAAAAAAAAAGCAGACATTGAAAATCCCTTTGAGCATGGTGAAGTTATTAATTACACTTTAGAGATGGTGTATCAATACACCCAGTCACTACAAAGAAAGGTGTCCTTCCTAACTCAGTTGCCCTGAGAGGAAGGAAACCACTTGAGGATTTCACAATGAGGCCAATGGTGACTTCAAAACAGTTATAGAGTTAAATGGCTGTGATAGGAGAGAACTGAGGATAACGGAGTGAAAAGAAGGAAGCATGTACAGAATAAAAAATATTCCAAAACATGCATCCAGTTTGAAACAAGGCACTAAAGTAATACTGCAAAAAACATGGCAAAGCAATACACTTTTTGTCCTGAATACAAAGTGTTATGTTTGAGGCAAATCCACTACAACAAATTACTGAGTACCCCTCTTCATATTTTCAAGCATAGTGGTGGCTGCTACATGTTATGGGTATGCTTGGAGAGTTAAAGGATAAAAAAGAAACTGAATGGAGCTAAGCACAGGCAAAATCCTAGAGCTGGTTCAGCCTTCCTAAAGCTGGTTCAGCCTTCTTTCCACCAGACACTGGGAGAGGAATTCACCTTTCAGTAGGACAATAACCTAAAACAAGGCCAAATCTACCCTGGAGTTGCTTACCAAGAAGACAGTGAATGTTCACAAGTGGGCGAGTTATAGTTTTGACTTAAATCTACTTGGAAATCTATGGCAAGACCTGTAAATGGTTGTCTAGCAATGATCAACAACCAATCAAATGTTTTAAAGAATAATCTGCAAATATTGTACAATCCAGGTGTGCAAAGCTCTTATGCAAAGCTCTTAGAGAGCAACCCCTATTACTAGCCTGTTCAAACTCTCTTTCATAACGTCTGAGATCCCCAGAGATTGGAAAGCTGCCGCGGTCATCCCCCTCTTCAAAGGGGGTGACACTCTAGATCCAAACTGTTATAGACCCATATCCATCCTGCCCTGCCTTTCAAACGTTTTTGAAAGCCAAGTTAACAAACAGATCACCGACCATTTCGAATCCCACCGTACCTTCTCTGCTATGCAATCCGGTTTCCGAGCTGGTCATGGGTGCACTTCAGCCACGCTCAAGGTCCTAAACGATATTATAACCGCGATCGATAATAGACAGTACTGTGCAGCCGTTTTCATTGACCTGGCCAAGGCTTTCGACTGTCAACCACCGCATTCTTATTGGCAGACTAAATAGCCTTGGTTTCTCAAATGACTGCCTCGCCTGGTTCACCAACTACTTCTCAGATAGAGTTCAGTGTGTCAAATCGGAGGGCCTGTTGTCTGGACCTATGGCAGTCTCTATGGGGGTTCAATTCTTGGGCCGACTCTTTTCTCTGTGTATATCAATGATGTCGCTCTTGCTGCTGGTGACTCTCAGATCCACCTCTACGCAGACGACACCATTTTGTATACATCTGGCCCTTCATTGGACACTGTGTTAACAAACCTCCAAACGAGCTTCAACACCATACAACACTCCTTCAGTAGCCTCCAAATGCTCTTAAACACTAGTAAAACTAAATGCATGCTCTTCAACCGAACGCTGCTTGCACCCGCCCACCCGACTAGAATCACTACTCTCGACGGGTCTGACCTAGAGTATGTGGACAACTACAAATACCTAGGTGTCTGGTTAGACTGTAAACTCTCCTTCCAGACTCACATTAAGAATCTCCAATCCAAAGTTAAATCTAGAATCGGTTTCCTATTTCGCAACAAAGCCTCCTTCACTCATGCTGCCAAACATGCCCTCGTAAAACTGACTATCCTACCGATCCTTGACTTCGGCGATGTCATTTACAAAATAGCCTCCAACACTCTACTCAGCAAATTGGATGTAGTCTATCACAGTGCCATCCGTTTTGTCTCTAAAGCCCCATACACTACCCACCACTGTGACCTGTACGCTCTTGTTGGCTGGTCCTCACTACATGTTCGTCGTCAAACCCACTGGCTCCAGGCCATCTATAAATCACTGCTAGGCAAATCCCCGCCTTATCTTAGCTCATTGGTCACCATAGCAACACCCACCTGTAGTATGCGCTCCAGCAGGTATATCTCACTGGTCATCCCCAAAGCCAACACCTCCTTTGGCCGCCATTCCTTCCAGTTCTCTGCTGCCAATGACTGGAACAAATTGCAAAAATCTCTGAAGCTGGAGACACTTATCTCCCTCACTAACTTTAAGCATCAGTTGTCAGAGCACCTTACCGATCACTGCACCTGTACACAGCCCATCTGAAATTAGCCCGCCCAACTACCTCATCCCTATATTGTTATTTATTTTGCTCATTTGTACCCCAGTATCTCTATTTGCACATCATCTCTTGCACATCTATCATTCCAGTGTTAATACTAATTGTAATTATTTTGCACTATAGCCTATTTATTGCCTTACCTCCATAACTTGCTACATTTGCACACACTGTATATATATTTTTTTCTGTTGTATTTTTGACTTTGTTTTGTTTATCCCATATGTAACTCTGTGTTGTTGTTTTTATCGAACTGCTTTTCTTTATCTTGGCCAGGTCGCAGTTGTAAATGAGAACTTGTTCTCAACTGGCTTACCTGGTTAAATAAAGGTGAAAAAAAATAAAAAAAATAAAGAGACTTGCCCAGAAAGACTCACAGCTATAATCGCTGCCAAAGGTGATTCTAACATTTATTGACAAAGGGGTGTGAATACTTATGTAAATGATATATTTCTGTATTTAATTTTCAATAAATTTGCAAACACTTCTAAAAACATGTTTTCACTTTGTCGTTATTGGGTATTGTGTGTAAATGGGTGAGAACTCCCCCCATTTACATCCATTTAGAATTCAGGCTGTAACACAACAAAATGTGGGGTATGAATACTTTCTGAAGGCACTGTACTTGTAAGGTGATCATGCTGGCACCTCTTTCAGACAAACCAGAGATGGAGCGCAGCAGTGTGAGAGCGGAGCCTATCAGGGTTACTCCCTCTGGGTACTACTTCCAAGGGTCATGGCGGGCGCTGGGTGGTGTCGCAATGCATCAGTTTAACGACTCCTCTGCCATTACTCAGTGTCTGAAGGGCAAGGTGGTGTACATGTACGGAGACTCCACTGCCAGACAGTGGTTCGAGTACCTCAATGCCTTTGTACCAGGTGAGTGCTGTCTGCTAAAGCTCAATGACATCTCTCACTGTGCACTGTCTCGGGTGCTTTTTAACTCTCTCTTCTGTTTGTCCAACTCCCCATTCAACTCCTTCCCTCTTTATCACAGAGCTGAAGGAGTTCAACCTTCACAGTCCTAGGAATGTGGGGCCCTTCATGGCGGTGGACAGCACCCACAACATCCTGCTGAGGTACCGCTGTCACGGTCCTCCAATCCGTTTCTCTACTGTCATCGCCAGTGAGATGCGCTATGTAGCTAACGAGCTGGACGGCCTGGCGGGGGGCCCAGATACCGTGGTGGTCCTCAGCGTTTGGGCCCATTTCAGCACCTACCCTGTAGAGGTCTACATACGCAGACTACGCCACATTCGACGGGCGGTGGTGCGGCTTCTGGACCGGGCTCCAGGGACCCTGATAGTGGTGCGTTCAGCCAACCTCCAGGCCTTGGACCCGGAGGTGAGCCTGTACAATAGTGACTGGTTCTCAGTGCAGCTGGACGGGGTGCTCAGGGCCATGTTCAGGGGTCTGGATGTCTTTCTGGTGGATGCCTGGGAGATGACCCTTGCTCACCACCTCCCCCATGCCCTTCACCCGCCTCCAGTCATTGTCAAGAACATGATAGACAATATCCTCTCTTATGTATGCCCAGAGAAGAGCTAGCCGAGGAAGGAAAGAGCGGGATGGAAGATGAAAAATGAGCGTGAGATAGGAGTGTGGTTATGTTTACGAGGGTTACTTATAGTGTGATCACAAAGCTCACCTATTTACTGCGAGCATGGCCTGATGTAGCCTAAGCCCTATCTGCTGTGTACCTGCTTCCTGTGTATGGGATTGGCTGTTGTGAAGTGACCTAGTGTTTATATCAACATCACACACTCACAAATAAACCAGGAGAGATGGGAAGATAAACAACGGGGCTGATTGAATCAATCAACTATGAGCACATTACTGATTTTGACCCAACCTGCTGTATTTAAAGTTGAATGGCCAACAGGTTTTCCCCAGTTCAAACGTTGTTTCAAAGGGTTATTAGAAGAAATGTGTGTGAAGTTTTATGCAATAGTTTCTGACATTCAGTGTTTGTTTTATGGGAAACAGCCATGTTATTGAATTGTGACCCACAGATTGTTTTTAAAAAAACGACAGATTTCAACAAATTCTGTTCAGCCCACTTTTGCAAAACCTGAATGGGATATCGGCTGCCATAGAGTGCACTAAGTAAATGTAGGCTACTGCAGTGCAGTAGGGGAGATTGAGAGTGGGAATCGCAGTATAAAAAATGCATTGAAAATGACACGTTTGCCAAATACTGTACTTTAGACTTGCATTAATGCTGTTCTCACTCTAAATATCAAATATGTTTGGTTATACAGAAACAGGAGCACAGTGTCGAAGGTATTTTGACAAAAGTAAATGTGAAAAAAATTATACCAAACAATGTGCTTATGGTTACAAAACTCAATGTGAATCCAGCTCTGTCATGTCAAATAAATCAGTGTGGTTTAGTAGTGGGGCTCTAGGAAATGCCCAAGGCATGTCGCCAAGATTTAACCTACAACCTAAAAGATGAATACTTGTTAACTCTGTACCAAATCGTATGCTTTCCTATGTGTTCCATATCCAAGGATGTTCAAAAACTTAACCCTTGAGGACTTTGTCTGCTGGCTTTTGTCATCCATCAAGAGGTTTACAGGCCTGAATCAGATGCTGATGGAAACGGCAAGGTCATCAACCAGCAGACAGCCTTCCTCCAGGAATGGCTTTATTCTTTTTATCCAGTGTTATTTTTCAGGTACTTCTGCAACAGTTTATATCAAAAATGTGACATTATTTAAATATAGGAATGAACTTTTAACATGTAACTGTTTTTAACTCTTGTTAGGCAGTCTCAAAGTGATGCCATTTTGTAACTAACGATTACAGCAGTATTATTGCCTAGGCCGTGCACCACAGCTGGAACGCTTTAACATGTTACCCTTTGCCAAGCTATGCTATTGCCAAGTGTTACCTCACTTTCTACCAGTTACCATAAGTGTCAACTTGCCACAATTGAAATATATCTCCCATTGAACAATTGCAATAAAGTGATTGGTGATTTATTTATGAAGGAAGATCTAAGGTCTGACTAGCTAGCTAGGGTTAGCTTCTGCAAATTCTGACTAACAAGGGTGATATTATCAGTTTTATTAGCTATGGAAGCACTGATTTACTTATGACCAGTCTTCGTTGAACAAGTTCTTGCATTCCTGCCCCTCCCCCCGCCCCCCACATTAACAAATGTGCTGATATCCAGCTAGTTAGCTAGCTTAAGGTTAGCTAAAGCTTTAGCTAGCTAAGAATTCTCAAATTCTGCCTGGAGTTGAAAATTCTCAGCTAAGCTTTAGATAGCTTTAGCAAGTGATCCATCGGGATTGTTCGATAGTCCGGAAATATAGGCAACTGATCTGTCTACTTGACACATACTGTACTTCTGCCCTTGATATCAAATATTTGATACTTCATACAAGATAGCCAAACTGTCTGTTTTAAGTTCAAGTTAAAAGCATGTGTGCACCTCTTGCTCGTGCACCCTGCGCATGTTACCTGCAGCTGCGTGGTGCTTGCTTGCGTAGCCGTTTGATTCATTGGTTCGAATCCTAACCCCAATCATTATTGCATCATCCATGACAACACAATACAAAATCCAAAGGTACATCTGATGAATTGAAGCGTGCACCTGTCATTCATTCATCATGGGATAAAGTATAGGACTATAGCATGTGTGCTACCATTTTGTTGTGGAAAATAATTAGCTAAATATCAACATTATTGATGCCCTCCTCTCAGTGTTGTCCGAAGCAAAGAGGAACGCTTTCCCAACTCTCTCCATTCTCTCAGAAAATGGTGAGGACCGATTAATAAACTAAATGCTATGTTGGAGTAATAGTGTAAGCAAACAGGGGAGAGAGATGTAACTTTGAATTGTAATCTAATGAATTGCTCATTGATGTCCTCTCTCATTGATAACATTTGGTCATATGTGTCGTCATTTACCGAGCGGCAGATGTCCTTGCTGAAGGTAAAACACATTTTTACGGTCAAAGATCATAACAGAATCCTGTAATCTAGCGGCGAGTTTAGCATGTTAATCTTGTTGGGGCAAAAAAAAATAATTTTAGATGCATGCCAGCAAAGCCACTACACAACACAACACTAAATAATACATTAATTGCACTATAATTGTGACAAACTGTGCCCACAAACTGTTGGGGCCTATATAAAGCTGTCACAATATCAGAGCTTTCTTTTCAGCACCATGGACTCAATCCTTACCACCGCTACACCTGGCTATCATCAGAGCCTTGTCTGACAACAAAACAGTTAATTCAGCCTCATTTACTGCCTTTTTTAAAAACATAGCTGATATGGCTGACTTTCTTAAACAAATGTGGTTTCTGATGACAATTGAGATGTACAAACTATGGCATAAGGGAACGATGAGCGGATGAGGCAATCCGTAATTTCGAGTAAGACATGAATGAGCGAGCTAAAACGGACGTAGTCAATATAACTATATGTTCAGCACTTTTGAAATGTACAGCGACCAGAATTCAGAACATGGGCCGTTCTTACAGTGTTCTCTCTGTACACCAAGTCAGAACCATAGGATAAATAAAGGGGGCATATAAGCAGACAATGAAAGCTCTTACAATATTCGATGTTGACATTTCTCTAAAATAGGCTGTAGGCTACATGTGCACCACCAAGTCAGAACAGTATGCGAAAAATTAAGAGGGGTAAATTATTAGGGTGAGGCACATGGGCTACTAACAGCTTACTACACTACATACACTTAGTATTACTTTCGTAGATACAGTATACATATCTCCCTGGCATATTACATCATTTATGTATCAGCATACAATACATTTTTGGACTCACCTTGTTGTGCTGTGCTCACTTGAACAGCCTTGTGGGCAAATTTTGTCATGAAACTTTGTGATCAAAGTCTGGCATTCTCTGAATTTATGGTGCTTTCAAGACAACTGGGAAGTCGAAAAAAAACAAGGTTGAATCATGACGTCGGTGATCTTCAGGTCGGGGCTTTAGAAAGAGGCCTGAGTTCCCGACTTGGAATTCCGAATTGGATGACCGTTCAAAACGTATTTTCCCAGTCGGAGCTCTTTTTTTTCAGAGTTCCCAGTTGTCTTGAACTCAATGAAGTCTGAGATTTCCCAGTTCCGAGTTTCCATTTGGTTTGAACGCGACAGAAGTCATGCTGTATTGACAGCATGGCCAATGTATTCAAACTTTTCTGGCCCATGGTGTTGTGTGTGAATGTTTATCCTTTTAAGCTTGGAAAAGAGACCCTTAAACCCAGACTTGGACCACACACCCTCTCCACCGAATAGCAGGCAGGGGAAGCAAAATAGTGATTGCTTTGCAACGCTTGCAGTTAGCCACTAATTCCTTCCAAAACACTCATTGTTGAATTTGAAATTTCCAACTTATTGTGTAATGTTGATGGCCGATGAGCACCGATACGTTTTAACTATCATTTATCTTCATATGACAAGGATTGAAAAATATTTGCCAGTAGATTGTCGACGTGATTCATGATGATGACTGCTTGTCTAGCTTGCTAGCTAAGATTTTGAAAGTATGATGTTGACATGATCAGTCCAATCAAAGCTACGGTAGATATAACGTGATTTGACATAATTTTATCTGTGGCAAATGACCTTGAGCCTTCTTGGATGGGCACTTCTAATGTAAATCTATGGCAGCACCTAAGGGGGCTTGAACTTTGTAGCTCTCCCTGTAGATTTTGCAGTGACGTAGTGTCCCCATGATTGACAGAACACTGAGCCAATCACGGCGCAACTAGAGAAGATTAGTAACCCCTACGCTCTGTATTTTCCGCTGGCTGCCCTTCCACCACAGAAAGCACTGAGCTAGGCTGAAACACCTGCATTTTGGAGCTGCCTTACTCAAGAAAGCAAAAAAGAGACCATGTTATTTAAAAATAAATAAAAAATAATAATAATTGGGGTAGAGACCATGTTTGTATGTGGCTTTATTAACTCAATAACATGTTTTTTACATTGCAACGTTTTTTTTTTATATAGCTAAACAGGTGGGGCTCTCACCTGCCCTGGATGACGGGTCACCACTGCTGTAATCACCTAATGAGTGTGTCAATAGGTTCTAACACTTCTTGCAATAATATAAATGTTAATGTATGATGAAGAGTGGATACTAGACTTTCAATTCATGTTTTCAAAGTATACAAATCAGAAAAGGTGTGTGTGTGTAGCGGACCTGAGTCTGTGCTTGCTCATGATCACGTGATCTGCGACTTCAAAATCAGTGTCGGCCCATCTAACTGCTGTCAAAGAGACTGGCCCACTCCCACAGCCTAAAGCAGGTCACACCTACTGTACGCTGTTTGGCCCCACCTCAAGTGTTCTCCTAACTCCCTGCTCTCCTCTGTGTGTGTGTGTGGCTTACATGTCTTTCTGTCGAGCAAAACATTTTGGGGAAGTTACTGCGCAGCGCACAGACCCCACTCTCACACTCAACCTCGTCAATATATGTCGAGTTTCCTTAAAAGCCTATTTGGCAGGGAAACTGTGAAGCCAGCTCTATAGCCTATTGCCTGTTTGTGTTTGAGTCTTTTATTAAAGAATGTGAAACAATGTTGTGTGTGTTTGCTGTGTAGTGTATTAAGATTATGACTTTGCTAATGTTTTAAGTGGAACCTGAGAGGATGTTTATTTAGTTTCAAAGGGAGTTTTAGGGTGACGCCCCAGATGGGACAGGGAGTGTGTGTTGTAGACAGGGGATTGGACAGTAGAGGGAGCCACCCATATTTTGGGAAAATTATAAGTACTGGGTTTAAACAAAGAAGAGCAGAGCGGCCATTGCAATTTGGAAAACACTGCTCTCCGGGTGATCATGACATCTGTAAACTTATGCTGAAATCTTGTGATATGAATAAAACTTATGATCAAGGCTCAGTCTAAGCGGACTCCTTTGTTACAGCATAATTAGCAACATTGACTCGACACTACAGCTGCTTTTCATTAAGTCACGCAGAGCTGTTCTTTATATTCCACTGCTATGGCAAAGATCCCTCTACTGCAAGCAACAGAAGGATCTGGAGTCACTGGTTGAGAAGTACACCAGGACTCAACGGCTGGAGTCTTACCAGAAGAGCTTTGCCTACACTTTTAAGTTGCAGTTGTGAATTTCTTGAACTCTATTTCTTGAATTGCATTGTTGGTTAAGCGCTTGTAAGTAGGCATTTCACGGTAAGGTCTACGCCTGTTGTATTCGGCGCATGTGACAAATACGATTTAATTTGAATAATCCTAAATCAATCTGAGAAAAAGTAGCATACTTGGACACTTCTTCGTGAAACATCAATTTCAACCCTTTCAATGACTCTAAAGTCACCTGTTTTGACCTCACATTTTTAGGGAAAAAATAACAAATACCTGTTTTTGTCATGATTTAACTGGATTTGAACCCAAATGCAGATAACTACACCGAGCCAGAGAAGGTTTAACAGGTTTATTTACAAAGTTCAATTTGTCCAGGTTTCCAATAATAGGGGAAGAGCAAGTCCAGGTTTACAGGGAGGGTAACAGATCCAGGTTCAGAGCAGGAGTGGTACCGTAACGTCCTAGTGTCCGTGGTGAGTCCAAAAGGGAGGTCCGGTAGTGGAAAGCAGGATGGTGGTGGCAGGAGTGAAGCAGAGGCAGGAGTCAGGTTCCAATAATCTGTGGCACAGGAGAAAAGTGACTAGAACAGGCCAAAAACACAAAGGGCGAAAACAAGCAGGTTGAGTCAACAGCGAAACTAACATGGTCGTCTTGACTATGATCTGACGATGAGTGGCAAGTTTGACCGGGTCTTAAAGGCTGAGGTGATTATGGTGAATGAGCTGCAGCTGGAACCCTGACTCCCGCACACCAGACTTCACTCCTGCAATCAAGGACAGACAGAGGGGAGGGGGAGAGCAGAGAGAGAGCTACCTAGCAGCAGTAGGCCTAACAGTTTTGCATGTTATTTTGGCATTAATACGTATCACATACCAGTGTTTCAGCCTAGCTCAGTGCTTTCTGTGGTGGTGGGGCAGCCAGCGGAAAATACGGAGCATAGGTGTTGGTAATGTTCTCTAGTTGCACCATGATTAGCTCAGTGTTCTGTCACTCGTGGGGACAGTACGTCACTGCCAAGTCTAAGAGTGGACCTCGAAAATTCACATCCATCCAAGAAGGCTCAAGGTCATTGGCCACAGATAGAATGATGTCAAATCACGTTATATCTAAAGTAATCCTTCTACCCCACCTTACCCCACCCCCAAAAAATTAAATAAAAGGTTTTATTGTAAAGTGGTTCTCCCACTGGCTATCATAAGGTGAATGCACCAATTTGTAAGTCGCTCTGGATAAGAGCGTCTGCTAAATGACGAAAATGTAAATGTAATGGTTTTTGCGACTGCACTTGAAAAAAGTTCTTGACATTTTCCGTATTGACTGACTTTTATGTCTTAAAGCACATGTGTCAAACTCATTCCACGGAGGGCCTAGTGGCTGCGGGTTTTCACTCCTCCCTTGTCCTTGATTGATGAATTAAGGTCACTAATTAGTAAGGAACTCCCCACACCTGGTTGTCTAGGGCTTAATTGAAAGGAAAAACCAAAAACCTGCAGACACTAGGCCCTCCATGGAATGAGTTTGACACCCCTGTCTTAAAGTAATGATGGACTGTCATTTCTCTTTGCTTATTTGAGCTGTTCTTGACATAATATGGACTTGGTATTTTACCAAATAGGGCTATCTTCTGTATACCCCCCCCCCTACATTGTCACAACACAACTGATTGGCTCAAACACAATAAGAAGGAAATAAATTCCAGGCACACCTGTTAATTGAAATGCATTCCAGGTGACTACCTCATGAAGCTGGTTGAGAGAATGCCAAGGGTGTGCAAAGCTGCCATCAAGGCAAAGGGTGGCTATTTGAAGAATCTCAAATATAAATATATTTTGATTTGTTTAACATAAAGAAAAACCCTTGAATGAGTAGGTGTGTCCAAACTTTTGACTGGTACTCTATGTCATATATCCAGTGTGTTAAAGTAGGGGGACTATCTGATTTTCAGAATAATGTTATGCATTTCTTTGCCGCTAGCACAGACAGATCAATATATATTTTTACTAGTCCCAAACAGACACAAGCTAGGCATGAGAGGGATAGACATCTGTAAACATTCTGAAATTGTGTTGATTACTGATTCCCAAAACATTGAAATAAGATTGCATGTCCAAAACGTGATAATAAGTACCCTTTTGCCTCTTACAGCACCAACAAAGGAAATATATTTTTGCATTCATTTTGTGAAGTTTTCTGGTGTATAGTAAACTCTGTGAATGGTTTTAATCTGAGATTGTGTATGAGGTTGTAGGAACATTGGTGTGCTTTCAAACATATATATAAGACCATTCTTCTCTGCATATTTCAACCTGTACATCTTCCCATTTCAATCTAGTAACATCTGTGTCTACTGGCATATGATCTAACCACAATTTATAAACCTTAGAAATTACACTTGACAGTTTTTTCACTATTATCAGTAAGAAATCAAGTTTAGATGATTTGGGTTCCCCAAGAGAACCCTGTTTCAATTTAACCATATGTCAGACTTGAAAAATAGATGGAATACAGAATTTCTCTCGTACCATCCTGAAAGAGGTGGTACATTTCCTTTATACCCTTGTTGTGCCAGGATTTAAATGTATCATCATGGTCCTCTGTAGCTCAGCTGGGAGAGCACGGCGCTTGTAACGCCAAGGTAGTGGGTTCGATCCCCGGGACCACCCATACACAAAAATGTATGCACGCATGACTGTAAGTCGCTTTGGATAAAAGCGTCTGCTAAATGGCATATTATTATTATTATCATTAAAACAGGATGAAAAGCAGGAATTTCTCCATATGGGAGCAAAAGGGGAGAGAGATGCATTGTAACCCAGTCATTTATTAGTTGCTTTCCATACTTGTATACTATTCAAAATGACTGGGGTATTCGTAATCTTCTTTGTCTCTTGCAGGCCAAAATAGGGCAGGTATTTCAACTCATATGGTAAAATGTCAAAGGGTTCTAGCCTTGCCCAGGAACCTAATGAGGGAGAAAATCATTGCCTAACTTGGGCAAGTTGGACTGCCCAATAATAGTAAAGTTTTAGGTTAGGTTAGTTCAGACCACCCGCCTTATATGGAAGATACAGGACCTGCAAACTAATTCTGGGTGATTCGTTATTCCAAATAAACGAGAAGAGGCTCTGCATGTTTGTGACATTAGAAGATTCTGAAACAAATAACGAAAATGTGGTAATATTGGCATTTTCATGACATTAACTCTGGCCAGAAGAGAAATAGGAAGGAAGTCCGTTCTTTTCAAGTCATTGGTAACCTTTTCAATAACTGGAATGTAGTTCAATTTATACACATCATGTACATTACAGGGTTTGAAAAATCCTAAGTACTTAATATTCGTCAAGGACCATTTCCATTTGAGTTCGTCTTGTAAAGGTTTGGGGTTGAAGATAGATATAGGCATAATCTCTGTCTTGGATCAACTGACTTTATAACCAGATAGTTTACCAAACTCTTCAAGCAATGCCAGGAGGACTGGAATTGAATTATAATTCCTTTAATTTGGTAATGTTATCTAATCATGGCGGCAAGGGGTTCTATGACCAAAACATTCCTGCAGTCAGCATGCCAATTGCACACTCCCTCAAAACTTGAGGCATCTGTGGCATTGTGTTGTGTGACAAAACTGCACATTTTAGAGTGGCCTTTTATTGTCCCCAGCACAAGTTGCACCTGTGTAATGATCATGCTGTTTAATCAGCTTCTTGATATGCCACACCTGTCAGGTGGATGGATTATCTTGGCAAATGAGAAATTGCTCACTAAAAGGGATGTAAAGACATTTGTGCACAAAATTTGAGAGAAATAAGCTTTTTGTGCATATGGAACATTTCAGGGATCTTTTATTTCAGCTCATGATACATGCGACCAACACTTACCGTGTTGCCTTTATATTTTTTGTTGAGGAATGATATATTTATGGATTTAAGGTATTGTTTTCTCTCTATACAACCCGCCTGCCACCCACCCGGGTTATGAGTTACCACCCGCTGCCCTTAAATCTACAATATTTCATGACCCTAAACCTGCGGGTTATGAGTGAACCCGCGCATCACTAATAGACGTCGCCTGCTTCCTATCCACTTTCATCACGACACACACACACACACACACACACACACACACACACGTCAGCAAAATCAGTGTTAATCATCAATAAAACACTCAGTAGTTTTGTTACAACATTCACTTAAAAGTGCATTTTATTCCCTTCAAAAACATTGTCTTTCATTAAAAAACTGAAATAGAATTCCTTTCGTAGCGCATCACTCCTAAGCAGATAATTATTACCTTTGGCAAAAACACCTAAACCGAAACAGGCAAAGCTTTATACAAAACAACACTCAAATAAGCAACCCCTCCATTATATAAAAAACTTACTTAAAGAGGCAATTATATATCTAATCATCGTGGCGGTACACTGGTGAAGTGTTTCCCAACCCTGGTCCTCCAGTAGCCCCAACAGTATAACATTTAGTTGTAACCCTGGACAAACCCACCTGATTCAGCTCATTGAGGGCTTGATGAATGACCAGTTGAATCAGGTGTGCTTGTCCAGGGTTACAATGAAAATGTGTACTGTTGGGGGAACTCGAGGACCAGGGTTGGGAAACACTGCACGAGTGCTTGCTCAAAGATACCTCTGTACATTAACTTTCGGCACCTCACAGACCTGAAGTCAGTTGCTACAGGTAGTGACATTGGGGATAAAACCATGTAGCTATGCATCTCGTTAAAACTCTACTGACACTCGCATATCAACAGGCGATCAGTGACAAAGTCTAGAGGAAAAATATAAGATGAACAGGGAGTGTTTTTAAAAATAAATTAAAAGCCCTATTTTATATCCTTTAAAAAATATATCCTTTATAACTTTATGGCCATTATCAGCAAGTGGGCTATGCCCAGTGCAACCTGCGTATAAAAGACAATAGTCCCATGATGCATCCTGCTACCAAACAATCTAACCAATCACTGCCATGCAACATGATAATCAAGCCATTTCATATGCATGCTTGTGTTACGTTACAAGGCTTGAAGTTCTATAGATTGTCTATCTGGCCCTGTCCTAACCCAGGCGTTGGCAGGAGTGTAGCCTAAAGCATGCAGGGACAACAAGGAGCAATATGTCAGTTAATAATATAAAGGAGTTGCGCTTGAAAATCAATGAGGAGGTAATGAACAGTGTGAACTGGCTTGTACATCTCATTCCTTACTAATATCTGATAGAATCCTCCAACCAAAGACTGCAGGATATGACATTGTGAGGTCAGAAGGTCAAACAGAGGAAGGCATTATGAGGGTTTGTGCGTTGATGTCCGGACAAGGGGCCCATCTTAATAGTCTAAAACGGGGGTCCTCGTCTCCCATCTCCTTTCATCCTGACTAATTAAAAAACAATGGACAGGTGAAGGCGATATGGTGAATGCCTAATGGGAATTTGCTTTCCCTTGTCCATTTTGCAGATGCAGATGTAGTAAAGATGAAGGAGTCAAGGGAAGGAAGCCAGGTAAGACTCCTGAGATGCACCCTACAATAGATGCCTGAGAGACCTAGCCTTTTGTAATAATATTATGTAATTTATATTAGAGTTTAGCCTGTTAGTTATTGAAGCTAGACCCCACAGACTGGACCAGGCCTAGAAAGCTCAATAGAGTGTGTTATTAGGGGCTTGGTGACACAGGACACAGATAGAATACCATGGCGCTATGGTGATGTCAATAGTCTGTCTCCAGATTCTGTATCAATCACAGATAATTCCAAGGTATTAGAATATGGGAACATAGAAATAGAATGTATAGAACAGTTTGAGGGTAGCCTCAATTTATACATGAAATGATGTGGCACTATAACCTGGAAGTACGACTGTATGGATACAATGTTGTGGATATGACAAACAAACCAATTACAAAAGACAAAGGAGGCTTCAAGTTACTGAACCTTCAAAAATACCCTTCAAAGTATCTCTGTGCTGGCTAACTACTGGTCATCTGCAACTAATATGTACATCCTATGCATTTCTATGGGCACTGGGGAGTGTCTAGGGGCAAAGGAGTGTCTCGTATTGATGACCTAACTTCAGAAGGAGTTGAGTGATGATTGGTGAAAATATGCGAGTGCTGGAGAGAAGAGGCGGCGGTGCGTTTCTGATATGTGGCTCCCTTGTGCTGTACTGAGAGTGATCGAACAATGGAGACAGAAAGAGAGGTGGCTGATGGGAGATGGAGTTCACACGTTCTGGACATTCATGGAGTCCTGGGGCCAGTTGTAGGTGTCCTGGATGAAGGAGTCGTAGTCGGGGCTGTAGACGTGGGAGAGCACAAATGCCTCCTTGTCCTTGGGCTCCGGGTACAGGGAGGCGATGTTGTGTCTGTAAGCATAGTCCACCACCTGAGTGATTGGTCGAGAGAAAGGGCATTGAGTTAGAGCGCTGATGCAGTGTCTTTCTCTGCAGTAACATGGGTGTGGATGTGGGAATGTAATGTTGGTATTGATGATGGTTTGTGGGGAGGTGTCGGTCTCCAACCTTGACAGCGATCTTAAAGGACACCTCTCTGATGCTGTTGAGGGGAGGGTAGAGTCTCCCTTCGGCTAGGTGCTCCTCTGTTACCATGTCAGCTATCGCCTGAGCGAGAGACAGAGAGAGAGACAGAGAGAAACAGGAAATGTAACAAATAAGTGAATAAATGAGGGGGGAAGGATTTGCGCAAGAGAAGTGAAGCGAGAAAGAGGGTTATGGGTGACAGAAAGAGAAGAGAATGGAAAATAGAAAGTGCGATGTGACATTAAAATAAAATAACTTCTCAAAAATGTGTGTGTGTGTGACTGTGTGTGTGTGGATTTCTCTTGATCAAGTCTCTTCCCCTTTACCTCTGCAGTTAGGGAACTTTTTTTTGTCTTTCGTTGAAATGTTTTACGAAAGTCTGTCTTTTGCTGAAAATGTGATAATAAAAGACAAACAGTTACCTCAGCTGTGGTGAGGAAGATGTCGTCAGAGATTTGGCGCACCCCGCATGCGATGACCCCCAGCGCCACGCCAGGGAACACGTAGGCGTTGTTCCCCTGGCCGGGGATGAAGGAGCGCCCATCAGCCAGGGTCACTTTACTAAAGGGGCTGCCACTCGCAAAGATGCCCCGCCCCTGGGATAGGGAGAGAGAGAGCATGAGAGAGAGAGAGAGAGAGAGAGAGAGAGAGAGAGAGAGAGAGAGAGAGAGAGAGAGAGAGAGAGAGAGAGAGAGAGAATGAGAGAAAGAGCATGAGAGAGCATGAGAGAAAGAGAGAGAATGAGAGAGAGAGAGAAAGCATGAGAGAGAGAGAGAGCATGAGAGAGAGAGAGAGAGCATGAGAGAGAGAGAGAGAGAGCAAATGAGAGAGAGAGCATGAGAGAGAATGAGAGAATGAGAGAGAGAACGAGAGAGAGCATGAGAGAGAGAGAGCATGAGAGAGAGAGAGAGAGAGAACATGAGTGAGAGAGAGCATGAGAGAGAGAGAGAGAGAGCATGAGAGAGAGAGAGAGCATGAGAGAGAGAGAGAGCGAGAGAGCATGAGAGAGAGAGAGAGCGAGAGAGCATGAGAGAGAGAGAGAGAGCATGAGAGAGAATGAGAGCATGAGAGAGAGAGAGAGAGCATGAGAGAGAGAGAGAGCAAGAGAGAGAGAGAGCATGAGAGAGAGAGAGAGAGCATGAGAGAGAGAGAGAGCATGAGAGAGAGAGAGAGAGCATGAGAGAGAGAGAGCATGAGAGAAAGAGAGAGCATGAGAGAGAGAGAGAGCATGAGAGAGAGAGCATGAGAGAGAGAGCATGAGAGAGAGAGAGCATGAGAGAGAGAGAGAGAGAGAGAGAGAGAGAGAGAGAGAGAGAGAGAGAGCATGAGAGAGAGAGAGAGCATGAGAGAGAGAGAGAGCATGAGAGAGCGAGAGAGCATGAGAGAGAGAGCATGAGAGAGAGAGAGCATGAGAGAGAGAGAGAGAGAGAGAGAGAGAGAGAGAGAGAGAGAGAGAGAGCATGAGAGAGAGAGAGAGCATGAGAGAGAGAGAGAGCATGAGAGAGCGAGAGAGCATGAGAGAGAGAGAGAATGAGAGAGAGAGAGAATGAGAGAGAGAGAGAGCATGAGAGAGAGAGAGCATGAGAGAGAGAGAGAGAGAGAGAGAGAGAGGAGAGAGAGAGAGAGAGAGGAGAGAGAGAGAGAGAGAGAGAGAGCATGAGAGAGAGAGAGAGCATGAGAGAGAGAGAGAGCATGAGAGAGAGAGAGAATGAGAGAGAGAGCATGAGAGAGAATGAGAGAGAGAACGAGAGAGAGCATGAGAGAGAGAGAGCATGAGAGAGAGAGAGAGAGAGAGAGCGAGAGAGAGAGAGAGAGAGAGAGAGTGAGAGAGAGCATGAGAGAGAGAGAGAGAGCATGAGAGAGAGAGAGAGCGAGAGAGCATGAGAGAGAGAGAGAGAGCATGAGAGAGAATGAGAGAATGAGAGAATGAGAGAGAGAGAGAACGAGAGAGAGCATGAGAGAGAGAGAGAGAGCATGAGAGAGAGAGAGAGCATGAGAGAGAGAAAGAGCATGAGAGAGAGAGAGCATGAGAGAGAGAGAGCATGAGAGAGAGAGAGCATGAGAGAGAGCGCATCAGAGAGAGAGAGAGAGCATCAGAGAGAGAGAGAGCATGAGAGAGAGAGAGAGAGAGAGAGAGAGAGAGAGAGAGAGAGAAAGAGCATGAGAGAGCAATAATATTTAGTAAGCGTGAATCTATATTCTCTAGGTTAGGGTCAGAGGTCAGAGAGGTGAGTGTTACAGTACCTCAGTGAGTTGGTAGCACTGCTCGGCGGTGCACTCTGCCTTGCTGGTGGGGTTGCTCAGGGCGAAGATGATGGGCCTCTCGTTGAAGGACGCCATGTCCTTGATGATGTTTTCAGTAAATGCCCCTCCGATGGCCGCCACACCTGCACACAGGAAAAGAGTACTGAGTGTGAGAATAAAACATACATAAGATGCTGATGCTCTGCAATGTTGATTATCTGTCCGTTTCAATTCAGCTTCTGAGCTTAGTGGCATTATGAAGAACATGTTGTGTAATACTATGCATGCCACTCTCTCTGTGCTAAGAGTTGAGGCGAGACTGACTGCATCACTTCTTCTTTAACAAAAAAATAAAACCAGGTAAGCCAGTTGAGAACAAGTTCTCATTTACAACTGCGACCTGGCCAAGATAAAGCAAAGCAGTGCGATAAAAACAACAACACAGAGTTACATATGGGATAAACAAAACATACAGTCAATAACACAATAGAAAATCTATATACAGTGTGTGCAAATGTAGTAAGTTATGGAGGTAAGGCAATAAATAGGCCATAGTGCAAAATAATTACAATTATAATTTAGTATTAACACTGGAGTGATAGATGTGTTGGAAATCTCTAATTGTTTGCATAGTCAACTTACACAAAGCTCTGACACACACACTTACCCCACCAGACATGCCACCAGGGGTCTTTTTACAGTCTCCAAATCCAGAACAAATTCAAGAAAGTGTCCAGTATTATATAGAGCCATTATCGCATGGAACTCCGTTCCATCTCATATTGCTCAAATGCTAATAGCATCCTAATAAAATACCAAATACCAAAAAAGTAAGGTCAAGAGAAACCAGGGACGTGTTCTGTGGGCATGAAATGGGGGTAAATGTTGACACAACGGTGGCACTCAAAATGTTTTCTCATTTCGGGCCTAGTACATAACCCAGGTGAGCCCTAGTTACACAGGTGAGCCCAACTAAGCCAGTAGGTCAGGGTTCTTCAATTCCGGTCCTGGAGGGCCGAAACACCTCTGTTTTTCATCCTCTCCTTCTAATCAGGGGCTAATTCAGACCTGGGACACCAGGTGAGTGCAATTAACTACCAGGTAGAAATAAAAAATAGAAGTGTTTCGGCCCTCCAGGACCGGAATTGAAGAACCCTGCAGTAGGTGATCATGGGGACTGACCGATGATGGCAGTGGGCTTGATGGTGTGCACCACCTCCTCCAGGGTCTTGATGTGGGCGTGGTCATGGGCAAACTCCTCCTTCTCATGGTTCAGGTTTCCTCTGCCCTGTGGGTCGCATAATGATGACATCAGTAAGTCTAACATACAACTGGATCCAGTTCAGGAGGGAGCAACGTTCTGAATGTTGCCGATACAAAATGACTGACATTCCCTATTCTACATGACAGCGCAGCATGACTGTTCTACATATGATATTTCTATCTGAAGCTCTAGGATGTTGCATCCTACATGTCTAGATGGACAGCTCAGGAGAAGGCTTATCAGATCAGTGTTTTGAAGCTATTCAAGTGTATTAGGAGCAATGTTCCCACTAAGCTGCGCGCGTGTCTGCAGCTCCCCCGGGACTGAAATATCAGCCCGCACAGAGAAGCATGAGACTGAACTTCACTCAACGTTCTAGAGTTTTCCCCCTTAGTTAACACTGTCAATGTTTTCCTTTACTGTGGGAATTGTGATCGAATCAATGCAATATTAGCCACTTTCAATGCAACATACCGAAACAAAACTAACTATGCAAGACTTAGTATGCAACACTAACTATGCAAGAGATTTTGTTGTAGGTAGAACGCATCAGAGTATGATTCCATTGACACGCACGATTCAGGCCGTACTCTACACTAACCGGTGCGGCATAACCAATCATAGCTGCAGTAGGCCTATATGCAAATAGACCATTGCCATATATGGATCTGTGCCATTCACTTTGAACTGGACTGTTTACAGCTGTGGTCGTGAGTAGATGCACTTGTTTTGAGATCAAAGCGAGAGCTACATGTAGCGACGTGTGTTCAACCTTCCCAAGTTCTCTCACGTCACCCCGCTCCTCCGCACACTACACTGGCTTCCAGTTGAAGCTCGCATCTGCTACAAGACCATGGTGCTTGCCTACGGAGCTGTGAGGGGAACGGCACCTCCGTACCTTCAGGCTCTGATCAGTCCCTACACCCAAACGAGGGCATTGCGTTCATCCACCTCTGGCCTGCTGGCTCCCCTACCTCTGCTGAAGCACAGTTCCTGCTCAGCCCAGTCAAAACTGTTCGCTGCTCTGGCACCCCAATGGTGGAACAAGCTCCCTCATGACGCCAGGACAGCGGAGTCACTCACCACCTTCCGGAGACATTTGAAACCCCACCTATTTTGTAAAGTGGTTTCTTGCATCAAACAACACAACAACATTTTCAGTCACCTCCTTGTCTGAAGGACAAGTGGATAAACAGGTTAATGTCAAGCCCTGCATGTTATTTTTTTCAAAAGTCTCATGGAATGTAGGCGTATATTGAACACCACACATTGGCTGCTACTGTAGGCTGAATGATAGAACAGCATGTTAAAATGTTATGGGATGTATTTTCTCCATTGTTTTTGACGGTAGGCCACACTGGTAACCCTACATTATGATCAAATAGCCACAGAAGCCAACTTGACCACTGTCTGAAACTGTAACTTCAAGTGGATACAGCCTCAGTGTTCACAGTAAACGCGCGCTGGAAGTTGCACCGAATTTTCACAATGTTCAAGTTTGCGCTCAGCAGACCTGAAATTTGCTCAGTGCCAAATGTATTTTGAGGGAACATTGATTAGGAGGTTAGCTATGATATTAGGGTATTGCCGTTACCTTGACGATGAGGCCCCTGGAGTCGACCATCCAGATCTTCTTTGCAGCGTCCGTGGCGGACACGCCCTCCTTCGCCATGGCCATGATCAGCAGGTGGGCGATGCCCAGTGCAGCCTGGTTAAAAAAGACACATCGTCCCATGATGCATCCTGCTGCCAAGCAATCTAACCAATCACTGCCATGCAACATGATGATTATCAATCCATTTCATATGCATGCTTGTGTTACCTTACAAGGCTTGATTCAAGAGAGTGAGGTCTCCAAACGTTAATAAGTTTTGGACAAAGAGTTTATAATTAACACAGATCAGCACGTTTGTCCTCCTACCTCCCCTGCTCCCTGGAACACAAAGGTGTGGTCTGACAGTTTGTTCTTGATGATCTTCAAAGCAGCCAAGACCCCAGCTACTGCTACCGAGGCTGTGCCTGGGAGAGGGAGAGAGTGAGTTAGAGAGGGTGATAAACACGAGGGATGGGTTGGAAAGTTGTGCTCGGAATGGTTTTCCACATCTATCTTTCAACAAAACAAAAAATGATATAATGTGTCATCAGGATGTCATCCGTGAACCACACAGCCTACAAATCCCAATAACTGTCCATGGTAGGTTTGCAAAAAACAAAACAAATAAAGTTGTATTTATTTATTATTTTGGGTTAAAAAACACTCCAGGCCACTCTTATTGAATAGAGAAAGTATGTAGAAATTATAATGGACCTATACGTTTTCAAATAAATGCCCTCTATCTGGGCCGCAAATTGCTTTTGACAAACAAATCGGTCCGGGAAAGATTCTGTGTGGCCCTCCGCTGAATTTTGAAAATCTCGATATGGGAGTGGGAGTAGATTTTGGATAGGGTCTGAGAGATTACCTTGGATGTCATCATTGAAGGTGCAGTAGTGGTTGCGGTACTTGTTGAGGAGGCGGAAGGCGTTGGCGTTGGCAAAATCCTCAAACTGGATCAGACAGTTCATCCCGTACCTGCAGCGTAGAGCAGTGAACAGTCGGTCAGATAGTCAAATTACACAGCCCCACCCACCCACACACACACACACACTACCCACTTGTCAGTAACTGCCTGCATGAACTCATCGATGAGATCATCATACTCCTTTCCTCTGACCCTCTTGTGCTTTAGACCGATATACAGGGGGTCTTCCAGGAGCGCCTGATCAAAGATTAAACATCATCAACTTCACACTCTACGACAAGGAGCAGGGTTTGGGTTAAGGCTAGGTTTAAAATCCGATTTTATGACTTTGTGGCTGTGCAAGCTAGCGACCACTCTGCAGAGCTGCCTTTAGTATATGAGTAATCTCAATAAATGTCAACCTGCCGACGAGGACCTCTAGGGAAATAAGGGAAGTAACTAAGTGATAGTGGAGCCCTGAATTGCAAATGACTTCTAGCCCCTCCTCCCTAAGCACTTCTGTAGATCTGAAGGCACCTATCCAACCCCATCAGATTTACAGGTCTATGAGTATGACGGGGGAGCTAGAGGTCGATTTGGAATTGAACAATACTGTTATTCAATCATGGTGAATCCCAAAATGATTGGATTCTTACCATAACCCTACATAGATCCCACGGTCATAGAACTAACAGTAATACATTTAGTTCACTAGGTAAGATACTGCCTTTTCTATATGGCTGGGTCAAATGAGAAGTACCGTGATATTAGCCTACGAAGGCCCATCAGGCCTGGGTGTTTCCTCATGGAGTGTCCCAGTTGAAGTACCTGGTTGTCGGTGCCCACGTCCAGCAGCACTGGCAGACACTGTTGGGGTGGCACTCCTCCGCAGGCCGTGTACAGGGCCAGTTTGCCCACGGGGATGCCCATGCCGTAACTACCCAGGTCCCCCAGACCCAGGATACGCTCTCCGTCCGTCACCACGATGGCCTGTGGAATACACACACAAGGTTTGGTTCACATGGTGAAACTTCTAGTCTCCAGCTAAGAGCCTTATGCTGTTTACGACCTCCTGTCCACATCCTGTACAATGGAGTAAAGTAAAGTAAAGCGTGTGTGTTTGTGGTACTCCTCACCTTGATGTTCTCCTCAGGCCAGGAGTTGAGCATGGTGGCGATGTGGCCTTTATCATGGATGGTGATGAAGAGACCTCTGTGGGATACATGCTAACACTTCAGAACCACTGAGACACTATTATCACACAACAATTCCCTGTCTCTGTGTGTGTGTGTGTGTGTGTGTGTGTGTGTGTGTGTGTGTGTGTGTGTGTGTGTGTGTGTGTGTGTGTGTGTGTGTGTGTGTGTGTGTGTGTGTGTGTGTGTGTGTGTGTGTGTGTCATGCCTACCGTGGTCTCCTGAAGGCCAGTCCGTACTGTTGGCAGGCCAGCCCTACAGTAGGCGTATAGACGATGGGCATGAACTCCTCTACATCAGACGTCAGCAGGCGGTAAAACAACTTCTCATTCCTGTCCTGCAAAGTCATCAGCAAAATGTACCTGAGAGAGAGAGAGAGATAGAGATGGTGAGAGAGAGATGTAAGAGAGAGAAATAAATAGAGAGAGCGAGAGAGAGAGAGAGAGAGAGAGAGAGAGAGAGAGAGAAATAAATAGATAGAGAGACAGAGACAGAGAGAGAGAGAGAGCAACAGGAGATGTAGGATGAGGTGAAACAGAGAGCTGGAAGTGATAGTGATGATAATGATAGTGATGATAGTGCTAGTGATGATAGTAATAGTGATTATAGTGATAGTGATGATAGTGCTAGTGCTAGTGATGATAGTAATAGTGATTATAGTGATAGTGATGATAGTGCTAGTGATGATAGTGATAGTGATGATAATGATTTGTGATAATGAGGGGGGAGGAAAGCTAATGTATTTCTGTCTGTATGTGTATTTTTAGCCATCTTGTATATGTTTGTTTGTATATGTAAGTGTATTATTTGTTTCTGTGTGTGTGTGTGTATTTGTGCTCACTTGTCGAGGGGGGTGCGGCCCTCATAGCTTCTCATGATGCGGAGCACCTGGATGTCCTGGGAGAGGAAGACGGGGGGCAGCAGGCCGTGGATGCCCAGCTGCAGGCGCTCCTGCAGGGTGAAGGCCATGCCCTACAGGGGGGATGGAGGACCACACATCCAACATTCGGATCAATCGCTCCAATATTGTAGCATTGATCTAGCTAGCATTGGTCTAGCTAGCATTGGTCTAGCTAGCTGTTGTTCACAAAAACACCCAGCTATCAGGTCTTTACAATTATTGTATTTGATCGAGAAGCTTTGGTGCTTTAGCTGTGTTGTGGTTCTGATCATGTTTAGCATTCATTTATTAGGCCTCTTGCATGAAGGAAAATGAATATGGTTGCTCAGTGGGCTGATTGGGTCGTGACTGAGGTCTGGTTGTGGTTAGTGCCACTCTACTTTGTCATGTCAGTATTCTGGAGGGGTGTGTTTGAGCGTTTGGGGGAGGGGAGGTCATCTATTTATTCTGTCCAATAGGATAGGAGCCTGAATTCCCTCCCCTGCGAACTCCCTTCTAATCTCTGCTTTCCTCTTTCTCACACACACGCCCTACCTCTTCTTTCTTCAATGGAAAGAATTCTTCTGAAAGCCAGAGAGGCACGTCATGGAAATAAATCACATTTTAAAAACTTATCAGGAACTTGCTACAGTAAATATACCACTATTGTACTGCCACTATGTAAAGTTGTGATAGTGTAATGTGACACTTGCACCTGTGGTTTAGTTTCCATTAATAATAAATGCCTATTAATGTGTCAATCAAAGTGACACTCTCTCCTACTATGAGATGTTAACCTTCAAATGGAACCTAATCCACTTCCTCATTTTAGTGTGATTACAAGTGGAGAATTTGAACTGGATTTGAGAGTGCATTGTTTAAGGAAGCTAAGAACTGTTTGATGGTGTGACCCTTCAAACGGCAAATCATTCAACACATTGAAAGGTGAATGGGGTATAAACACACAAAAAATACAAGATGGAAATACATTATTCGTACACTTATACAGTGCATTTGGAAAGTATTCAGATCCATTGACTTTTTCCAACCTTATTCTAAAATTGACAAAGCTAATGACGAAGCAAAAACAGGTTTTTAGAAATTTGGGCAAATAAAAAACCCTGGAAATATTACATTTACGTAAGTATTCAGACCCTTTACTCAGTACTTTGTTGAAGCACCTTTGGCAGCGATTACAGCCTCGAGTCTTCTTGGGTATGACGCTACAATCTTGGCACACCTGTATTTGGGGAGTTTCTCCCATTCTTCTCTGCAGATCCTCTCAAGCTCTGTCAGGTTGGATGGGGAACGTCACTGCACAGCTATTTTCAGGTCTCTCCAGAGATGTTCGATCGGGTTCAAGTCCGGGCTCTGGCTGGGCCACTCAAGGACTTTCAGAGACTTGTCCCGAAGCCACTCCTGCGTTGACTTGGCTGTGTGCTTAGGGTCGTTGTCCTGTTGGAAGGTGAACCATCGCCCCAGTCTGAGGTCCTGAGCGCTCTGGAGACAGTTTTCATCAAGGATCTCTCTGTACTTTGCTCCGTTCATCTTTCCCTCAATCCTGACTAGTCTCCCAGTCCCTGCCACTGAAAAACATCCCCACAGCATGATGCAGCCACCACCATACTTCACCGTAGGGATGGTGCCAGGTTTCCTCCAGACGTGACGCTTGGCATTCAGGCCAAAGAGTTCAATCTTGGTTTCATCAGACCAGAGAATCTTGTTTCTCATGGTCTGAGAGTCCTTTAGGTGCCTTTTGGCAAACCCCAAGCAGGCTGTCATGTGCCTTTTACTGAGGAGTGGCTTCCGTCTGGCCACTCTACCATAAAGGCCTGATTGGTGGAGTGCTGCAGAGATGGTTGTCCTTCTGGAAGGTTCTCCCATCTCCACAGAAGAACTCTGGAGCTCTGTCAGAGTGACCATCGGGTTCTTGGTCACCTCCCTGACCAAGGCCCTTCTCCCCCAATTGCTCAGTTTGGCCGGTTAGCCAGCTCTAGGAAGAGTCTTGGTGGCTTCAAACTTCTTCCATTTAAGAATAATGGAGGCCACTGTGCCTCGACACAATCCTGTCTCGGAGCTCTACGGACAATTCCTTCGACCGCATGGCTTGGTTTTTGCTCTGACATGCACTGTCAACTGTGGGACCTTTTATATATAGGTGTGTGCCTTTCTAAATGATGTCCAATCAATTGAATTTACCACAGGTGGACTCCAATCAAGTTGTAGAAACATCTCAAGGATGATCAATGGAAACAGGATGCAACCGAGCTCAATTTCGAGTCTCATAGCAAAGGGTCTGAATACTTATGTAAATAAGGTATTTCTGTTTTCGCTTTGTCATTATGGGGTATTGTGTGTAGATTGTTGAAGAAAACATTTTATTTAATCAATTTAAGAATAAGGCTGTAACTTAACAAAATGTGGAAAAAGTCAAGGGGTCTGAATACTTTCCGAATGCACTGTATATCATTCTGACACACACACACACACACACACACACACACACACACACACAGATTAATCGAGTTAAAGTAAACCTGTCAGATAGAGTAGCAGTTAGAGGCCCTAAAGTAAACCCCTTAAGGAAGCAGCTGACTAGCGACCGCAATTACACCTTCAGTCTACATTGACCTCCATAGAGAGAGAGAGAGCGAGTGTGAAAGAGAGAGAGAAAGAGTGTGAGAGAGTGTGAGAGAGAGAGTGAGAGCGAGAGACAGGTATGTACATAGTCAATGGTAGGCTTCGAGGGGACTCCCATGGTAGGTACACCTATAGCTCATCTCTTGGCAGTAGTACTGTAGACTACTTTATCACTGACTTGAACCCAGAGTCTCTCGCGTTCACAGTCAGCCCACTGACACCCCTATCAGACCACAGCAAAATCACAGTCTACTTGAACAGAGCAATACTCAATCATGAGGCATCAAAGCCAAAGGAACTGAATAATATTAAGAAATGCTATAGATGGAAGGAAAGTAGTGTCGAAACCTACCAAAAAACAATTAGGCAACAACAAATTCAATCCATTCTAGAATTGGCAAGAAATTGGCAAAACAATTTTTTGCAAAAAACACACACATTTCTTTCCACAGGGCCGTGGGGTGAGATAGGGATGCAGTTTAAGCCCCACCCTCTTCAACATATATATCAACAAATTGGCGAGGGCACTAGAACAGTCTGCAGCACCCGGCCTCACCCTACTACAATCTGAAGTCAAATGTCTACTGTTTGCTGATGATCTGGTGCTTCTGTCACCATCCAAGGAGGGCCTACAGCAGCACCTAGATCTTCTGCACAGATTCTGTCAGACCTGGGCCCTGACAGTAAATCTCAGTAAGACAAAAATAATGGTGTTCCAAAAAAGGTCCAGTTGCCAGGACCACAAATACCAATTCCATCTAGACACCGTCGCCCTAGAGCACACAAAAAACTATACATACCTCGGCCTAAACATCAGCGCCACAGGTAACTTCCACAAAGCTGTGAACGATCTGAGAGACAAGGCAAGAAGGGCCTTCTATCCCATTAAAAATAACATAAAATTTGACATACCAATTAGGATCTGGCAGAAAATACTTGAATCAGTTATAGAACCCATTGCCCTTTATGGTTGTGAGGTCTGGGGTCCGCTCACCAACCAAGAATTCACAAAATGGGACAAACACCAAATTGAGACTCTGCATGCAGAATTCTGCAAAAATATCCTCTGTGTACAACGAAAAACACCTAATAATGCATGCAGAGCAGAATTAGGCCAATACCCGCTAATTATCAAAATCCAGAAAAGAGACGTTAAATTCTATAACCACTTAAAAGGAAGCGATTCCCAAACCTTCCATAACAAAGCCATCACCTACAGAGAGATGAACATGGGGAAGAGTCCCCTAAGTAAGAGAGGCTATAGAGAGGCTATAGAGAGGCTATAGAGAGGCTATAGAGAGGCTAACGAGGCTATAGAGAGGCTATAGAGAGGCTAACGAGGCTATAGAGGCTATAGAGAGGCTATAGAGGCTATAGAGGCTATAGAGAGGCTATAGAGGTTATAGAGAGGTTATAGAGAGGCTATAGAGAGGCTATAGAGAGGCTATAGAGGCTATAGAGAGGCTAAAGAGGCTATAGAGAGGCTATAGAGAGGCTATAGAGGCTATAGAGAGGCTATAGAGAGGCTATAGAGGCTATAGAGAGGCTATAGAGGTTATAGAGAGGTTATAGAGAGGCTATAGAGAGGCTATAGAGAAGCTATAGAGAGGCTATAGAGAGGCTATAGAGAGGCTATAGAGTGGCTATAGAGTATAGAGAGTCTATAGAGGCTATAGAGAGGCTATAGAGGCTATAGAGAGGCTATAGAGAGTCTATAGAGAGGCTATAGAGAGGCTATAGAGAGGCTATAGAGGCTATAGAGAGGCTATAGAGGCTATAGAGGCTATAGAGAGGCTATAGAAGCTATAGAGAACCCAGGGCCCATTTGAACTTACATCTGCAAGGGCAAACATGATCAGAATCAGAACCATACTTGCATTTCACTCTTCAACCTTTATGTCAGGGGTCGGAACCAGGCACACAACTTATATTATTCACATTCCAGCGTGGTCCATTATTAATATTTTCCATATGGTCGGGTGTAACATACTGTATTGGTACAGCAGCACATTGTAAGCATTAATCAGGTTTTCTATCTACAAATCCATGATGGCACCAACCCCACGACTTCTCAACAGCATGTTTATTTTGTGGTCCTCTATAGCTCAGCTGGTAGAGCACGGCGCTTGTAACGCCAAGGTAGTGGGTTCGATCCCCGGGACCACCCATACACAAAAATGTATGCACGCATGACTGTAAGTCGCTTTGGATAAAAGCGTCTGCTAAATGGCATATTATTATTATTATTTAATGGTCCGGAACAGGGTTAACATACACACATACTGAATGCGGTTACATGCACACAATAATGCGATTATTGTGGATAGTCAGATTAATATAATAGTTTGATTAAAACGTTTACATGCTTTGTAAGAAGAACGATTTCCCTAATAATCCTGTATACATGGACACATCTGAAATCAGGCTACCTGATGGCACTCTGAAAATGTAGAAAATCGCAGATCAAAATAAACGTTCTACCACAGAGAACATGTTATTTTTGGGAAGCATATTTGATTCTGAGTTCGGACAAAGTTTCAATGTGAAAACTACTTCCAAGACGCATACATTCATTCCAAACACACTTCACTTGCGCTAAAGAGGGAGGCTTGTGCTGCTGGTGCTGCCACATGCGCAGATCAAACACACCCCTGGAACTCTGATGAAGGCGTTTACATGTTCTAATAATTCTAAAGATTTCTCAGAAAACCAGGCGTCCTGAATGAGAGCAGTGGCTTTTCATCTGATGGCACTGCACTGTCTGTGGTGGTCTAGGGGCAGGGATCATCAACTAGATTCAGCCGCAGGCCGATTATTTATTCAGCGATGGTCAGGAGGCCGGAACATAATTACAAATAATTTGTAGACCGCAAATTGAAGCCCAAACAGATATAATATTTGACTAAAACATAATAATTTCAAACCTTGCTTACATCTGTATACAATCACATACACTGAGTGTATAAAACATTAAGAACACCTTCCTAATATTGAGTTAAAGCCTCAATTTGTCTGGGAATGGACTCTACAAGGTGTCGAAAGCGTTCCACAGGGATGCTGGCCCATGTTGACTCCAATGCTTTCCACAGTTGTGTCAAGATGGCTGGATGTCCTTTGGATGGTGGACCATTCTTGATACAAACGGGAAACTGTTGAGTGTGAAAAACCCAGCAGCATTGCAGTTCTTGACACAAACCGGTGCGCCTGGCACCTACTACCATACCCCATTTAAAGGCACTTAAATATTTCGTCTTGCCCATTCACCCACTGAATGGCACACATACACAATCAATGTCTCAATTGTCTCAAGGCTTAAAAATCATTCTTTAACCTGTCTCCTCCTCTTCATCTACACTGATTGAAATGACATCAATAGCTTTCACCTGGATTCACCTGGTCAGTCTATGTCATGGAAAGAGCATGTGTCCTTATAGTGGAACTGACAGCATTTTAGCAACATGAAATCTTTTAAAAATCTGATCATATACACCCTCAGGAAGATTATGACATCTTTTGTTTTTAAATTTTCTAACAAGCGAGCACTTAGATATGGCCATTTTCACAAATTCATAGAATGTTTGGGAATTACGTATATGTAGTAAGGCATTTGTCAAAATTCTATAGCAACACAGAGTGGGAGGGCGGCCGTGCGTTTGGACAATTAATAAACACTGCAGCAAATAAAACATTAAAACGTCTGTCTTGTCCAGAACCGGAGCCTGCACAGACCGGTGCGCCATAGCCAATCAGAGCTACAGTAGGCCTATATGCAAATAAGCCAATTGCCACACCGGCCTGCCATCATTCACTTTGAACTGGACTGTGTGTTACAGGCAGTAGCAACAGTGCGAATTTAGATAATTAGAACGCATTCGCCAAAAAATACACCTGAATGGGTTTCTGCAAATATGTAAATACCACGGGAGTCCTCTTACATTTGGGAACGTCACAGTCCTATTGATGAAACAACCATGAAAAGGTAGGCTCTCACTCCCTCAGTTGCCTATGTACATGAACAACAACAAGATCAACAACTAGCTAATGCTAGCCAGAACGAGATGAGCTAAAATCTAACGAGGGAACATTAGATAAACCCTCTCCAACTTTTTCAGCTAGTTGGCCGTCAAAATTACACTGATAAACGATGGGGAATAGTAGCCTGCTCGTCCTTCTGCAGGTTGTCTACCAAAGCATGCTTGTCCCAACCCACGTTTTGACAAGGGAATGGGAACTTGCCTGCCCGCCCATTTGATCGATGCCAAATACATTTGATTGACAACTAAGAGATATGCTAACTGTGGATAAGTCATTCAGCATAGCTAGCTAGCTAGCAAAGCGATTCACATTTCTTACTAGTTAACCAAATGACACCTGCATCTCTAGCTGTCACCACTGAAAAACGATATGAGGTCACTCACTCACTCCTCCAATGACATGACATCCTCCTAGTAGCTAGCTAGCTAACGTTAGACTCAGTGTTTTTAGCTTGCTAAATAAATAATGAATGCCGCATTTCTGTATGGTGCACTCAAAACGTCTTGTAGTTGAGTAGCCAGCCTAGGTTACTGCTCAAATGTTGCTGTAATAGGCCTACATGTTTCTCCTTTGCATGGTGTTTTGTTGCAGGTTTAGTTTTTTGGTTATTCATTGTCAAGCTTTAAAAACCGAAGCCAGACTGCAACATTTTAGTAGCCTTGCTAGGACTGTGGCATTTCTGTACACTTTCCCTCCGTTGCATGTGCATGTTGTAAATGGTACACACGAAAGCAGCACAATTGAAGTTGAATTCCCCGATGCGAGCACATCAGGCTGTAATTTCATGAAGTAGAGGACTCAACTGTTGACTCATTTATACTCACTTGTGTGTCCGCATGTGAATCCTTTATCTTATAACTTTTTGACAAGCAAGATTACATTTTCTGTAGGCTACAGTAATGACCTGTTGGAACCGAAACTTGGCATGGACATTTAGCCTACAACATGTTTAAACTTTTGGTCTGGTAGAAGATTTGGTCAATGCCATTAGTGATGATATGATATAGCTCGTGTGTGGGTGGGTCTGGGAGGAGAGTTGTGTGTGTGGCAATGCACTGCCGTTTGGCGTGCAGCACGTTGGCAGTGCTTGCTCTGACTTGTAGTGCAGCGGACCGTATGGTAGCGGGCCAAAATGAATTGACAACCCAAATCATTGCGCGGGTCGGATAGAAATGTGTCACGCCTTGTGTTTGATACGTGCGCTAGCCGATTACCCATGTTATGACTGACTTGTGATCATTGCCCTTGCTAGTTTGATTGTATTGACATTCCCAGCCTTAGTTACAGTTGGCCGTTTTTGTTTAAAATATTGAGTCGTTGAAACTGAAACAGCGCATCCCGAATTGGTGGAGGTTGCAAATAATGTACCAGGCGAACTTTGATTTACAACCAGACAGCAATATTTTTGGACTACCAAGAGATATATTGGTGAATTATATTAATAATGCATTGAACTGCATCCATCTAGAATGCATTCAGAAAGTACTCAGACTTTTTCCACATTTTGTTACTTAACAGCCTTATTCAAAAAGTATTATTTTTTAAACCAATTCTCAATCTATACACAATACCCCATAATGACAAAGAAAAAACAGGTTTTTAGAATTTTTGCAAATGTATTAAAAATAAAAAACAGAAACACCTTATTTACATAAGTATTCAGACCCTTTGCTATGAGACTCGAAATTGAGCTCAGGTGCATCCATTGATCATCCTTGAGATGTTTCTACAACTGGATTGGAGTCCACCTGTGGTCATTTCAATTGATTGGACATGATTTGGAAAGGCACACACCTGTCTATTTAAAGGTCCCACAGTTGACCGTGCATGTCATAGCAAAAACCAAGCCATGAGGTCGAAGGAATGGTCCGTAGGGCACAGATCTGGGGAAGGGTACCCAAAAATGTCTGCAGCATTTAAGGTCCCCAAGAACATAGTGGCCTCCATCATTCTTAAATGGATGAAGTTTGGAACCACCAAGACTCTTCCTAGAGCTGGCCGACCGGCCAAACTGAGCAATCGGGGGAGAAGGGCCTTGGTCAGGGAGGTGACCAAGAACCCGATGGTCACTCTGACAGAGCTCCAGAGTTCCTCTGTGGAGATGGGAGAACCTTCCAGAAGGACAACCATCTCTGCAGCACTCCACCAATCCGGCCCTTAGGGTAGAGTGGCCAGACAGAAGCCACTCCTCAGTAAAAGGCACATGACAGCCCGCTTGGAGTTTGCCAAAAGGCACCTAAAGGACTCTCAGACCATGAGAAACAGGATTCTCTGGTCTGATGAAACCAAGATTGAACTCTTTGGCCTGAATGCCAAGCGTCACATCTGGAGGAAACCTGGCACCATCCCTAAGGTGAAGCATGGTGGTGGCAGCATCACGCTGTGGGTATGTTTTTCAGTGGCAGGGACTGGGAGACTAGTCAGGATCGAAGGAAAGATGAACGGAGCAAAGTACAGAGAGATCCTT
Organism: Coregonus lavaretus; assembly: GCF_964263955.1. NCBI lineage: Eukaryota > Metazoa > Chordata > Actinopteri > Salmoniformes > Salmonidae > Coregonus > Coregonus lavaretus. The sequence goes on along the minus strand of NC_140003.1, from coordinate 40,653,098 downwards.
GATGAAAACCTGCTCCAGAGCACTCAGGACCTCAGACTGGGGTGAAGGTTCACCTTCCAACAGGACAACGACCCTAAGCACACAGCCAAGACAACGCAGTAGTGGCTTCGGGACAAGTCTCTGTATGTCCTTGAGTGGCCCAGCCAGAGCCCGGACTTGAACCCGATTGAACATCTCTGGAGAGACCTTAAAATAGCTGTGCAGCGACGCTCCCCATCCAACCTGACAGAGATTGAGAGGATCTGCAGAGAAGAATGGGAGAAACTCCCCAAATATAGGTGTGCCTAGGGTTATTTATTTTTAATAAATAAAAACCTGTTTTTGCTTTGTCATTATGGGGTATTGTGTGTGTATATTGATGAGGGGAAAAAACAATTGAATTAATTTTAGAATAAGGCTGTAACGTAACAAAATGAGGAAAAAGTCAAGGGGTCTGAATACTTTCTGAATGCACTGAATTTTGCCAACAATCCCTTACTGTATGTCATGGATTTTTTTGTGAAATAAAACCTATTTTTAAAACCTATTATAAAGTTGGTTTTGTAACATAAAACTGGACATTTTATATTTTTTACTGATATTACTGTCTGTTTCATATCTGCAAAGTAGTTCAAACGCTGTCAGTTCCACTTTAATGTTTTGTACACTCAGTGTATATCTCTCTATTATGTGTGAGAATACTTTGGAACAGATTTCCAAAATTAAAATCCCTTGGAGCTGATTTTCTGGTGTTTTTACAGTCTCTTATGTCCAACAATTTAATACAAATAAAATATATATTTTACATTTTTTCCTCAGAAAATCAGGGGCTGCCAGTTGGGGGACCTTGATCTAGGGCTTTACCTTGTTCAGGTGTGGGTTTCTGGTGATGTCATAACCGCGCTTCTTGGTGTTGACGCTGCCCTTGCAGCTCGAGCCCGAGTGACACCCTCTGACGGCCTCGAGGCAAGTCGCACAGGCTATGGTGACAGGGTGACCTGGTGCACCCATGAGGACCCTCATAGCGCCCGCTGTGGTGCTTCTGCACAGCGACACACTCCTTCCCGGTAGGGAGTTCATATTTCCTGTGAAGAGAGAGGTTGGGAGAGGGGCTGTGAGACTGAAATAAGTGCCGGTACTCATTTTGGGTGCCGGTACAGTTTATATTTAGGTGCAGGAGCTCCACAATACTTTTGAGCTAATATGCTATAAGAGGAACAGGAGAAGAAGCAGTAGAAATGTTGAGGTGCCGGTACTCAGCACCGGTGAGCTGCTGCCCAAGTCAAGCACTGCAATGGTTACACATCGGTTGACCATTGGTGATGACTTGTCCTAAATCACAAGACAGACGACCTAGAATTCCATGCATGCAACATGCACAGCCTATTCAAGTTCAGCAAGGTTGCCCTCCACATATAGTTAACGACGTTAGGCCTTGAATATACACATTTATGGCTAGGTTGAGGCTAAATATTTAATTAAACACTCGCAGTAGGTAAACAACAGGTGCCACAATGATCCTGGCAGTGTACATTCAGTGTTTATCAGTATCCATCCTAATGGGCAGTTTTATGTTCCATGTCGGCCTAGTTGGGCAATGTAACGTTATAGCTGAGCTCCAAATATAGACAGCAGCACACTGCACACACAAATTAATTTATTTACAAAACAAACTGCGTAGCTCGCTACCTGAACACGGTTTGACGCTGCCCTTGAGTTCGTATCTGCAAAAAGCTCAATCTTAGGGTTGGGGTAGCAGACGACCGTCGCTCTCCGTCACTGACGTTTTTATCAGTGGATGTTGAGAAAGATCTAAACAGTCGATACAAGCTTCTTTGACGTTGACGCTTTCACCAGACGGTAGGCGTTCACGTTCCTGTAGTAGAACCACCCATTTTGTCACGGCCGACCAATCGGATAATGCGAAATGTTGTTCGTGTGAGTTCGCAGACAAACAAAATATTTTAGACTCGCCCTTCCACCCGCCACTCTACGCTCCTCCCCTCCTGTTTCTGTGTACTGTATTTACCATTTACATAGTTGTAGCCCTTCCTTTTCAAATAGAGTACTAGCGTAGGAGTGTATTTGATAATGTCCACATAACTGAATTAAATAGATACTCTTTATCCCCCGTATTCACTGACTGGGGGTGTTATTGTCTATTTAGGAAGCTACAGAGGAAAACACACTACATATTGCCGTCATAATTATGGTCATACAGACGGTTGCAGTGCGAGTGAAAAATAGATGTTGCGAATAAATGACAGAAGACAGTCAAACCCATGTCTGTAAAGGTATTTTTTTCCCTAGACAAAACTAAATATATTTCCCAGCCATTTATGGTACTTTATTGCCCTGCTAGGGAGTTTCTATCCAGTCTGCAATGCTGAGTCACCAGCCAGATCTTATTGCTTACAACAAGAACATCCAGATTTAGATTTATGTTATACCCGGAAACATTGAGAATTAGTGCAGACGTTCCAAGGAGTGCACCGCCCTGCAGAGAAGTACTGCACACATATATATATATATATATATTTTTATTTATTAAGTCTCCCTCTGCTGGGAAAATATAATATAACTCTACTAGCATTTCAATCTAATGTACAGTCTCAAGCTATTCAGAACAAAAATATAAACGCAAAATGCAACAATTTCAAAGACTTTACTGAGCTACAGTTCATATAAGGAAATCAGTCAATTGAAATAAATTCATAAAAGCCCTAATCTATGGATTTCAAATGACTGGGAATACAGATATGCATCTATTGGTCACAGACACCTTAAATAAAAGGTAGGGGCCTGGATCAGAAAACCAGTCAGTATCTGGTGTGACTGCCATTTGCCTCATCAAATCAAATTTGATTTGCCACATGCGCCGAATACAACAGGTGTAGACATTACAGTGAAATGCTTACTTACAAGCCCTTAACCAACAATGCAGTTAAGAAAATAAAAAAAAGTGAAGTAGAAAATAGATCAGTAAAAAATAGATCAATAATACAAATTTTAAAAAGCAAATAATTAATGAACAGAAGTAAAATAAGATAATAGTAGGGAGGCTATATACAGGGGGTACCGGTACAGAGTCAATGTGCGGGGGCACTGGTTAGTCAAGGCAATTTGCAGCGCGACATCTCCTTCGTATAGAGTTGATCAGGCTGTTGATTGTGGCCTGTGGAATGTTGTCCCACTCCTCTTCAATGGCTGTGTGAAGTTGCGGGAACTGGAACGTGCTGTCGTACACGTTGATCCAGAGCATCCCAAACATGCTCAATGGGTGACATGTCTAGTAAGTATGCAGGCCATGTAAGAACTGGGCCATTTTCAGCTTCCAGGAATTGTGTACAGATCCTTGCGACATGGGGCTGTGCATTATCATGCTGAAACATGAGGTGATGGCGGTGGATGAATGGCAAGACAATGGGCCTCAAGATCTCGTCACGGTATCTTTGTGCATTCAAATTGTCATCGATAAAATGCAATTGTGTTAGTTGTCCGTAGCTTATGCCTGCCCATACCATAAACCCACTGCCACCATGGAGCACTCTGTTCACAACGTTGATATCAGCAAACCACTCGCCCACACGATGCCATACACGGTCTGTGGTTGTGAGGCCGGTTGGACATAGTGCCAAATTCTCTAAAATTACGTTGAGGCGGCTAAAGGTAGAGAAATTAACATTCAGTTCTCTGGCTACAGCTCTGGTGGACATTTCTGCAGTCAGCATGCCAATTGCACACTCCCTCAAAACATCTGTGGCATTGTGTTATGACAAAACTGCACATTTTAGAGTGGCCTTTTATTGTCCCCAGCACAAGGTGCCTGTATAATGTACTCCCGAGTGGCGCAGTGGTCTAAGGCACTGCATCGCAGTGCTAAACTGTGCCACTAGAGATCCTGGTTCGAATCCAGGCTCTGTCGTAGCCGGCCGCGACCGGGAGACCCATGGGGCGGCGCGCACAATTGGCCCAGCGTCGTCCAGGGTAGGGGAGGGATTTGGCCGGCAGGGGATGTAGCTCAGTTGGTAGAGCATGGTGTTTGCAACGCCAGGGTTGTGGGTTCGATAAAATAATGTATGCACTAACTGTAAGTCGCTCTGGATAAGAGCGTCTGCTAAATGACTAAAATGTAAATGTAAATGTATAATGACCATGCTGTTTAACCAGCTTTTTGATATGCCACACCTGTCAGGTGGATGGATTATCTTGGCAAAGTTGAAATGCTCACCAACAGGGATGTAAACAAATATGTGGCCAAAATGAGAGAAATAAGCTTTTTGTGTGTCTGGAAAATTTCTGGGATCTTATTTCAGCTCATTAAACATGGGACCAACACTTTACATGTTGCATTTATATTTTTCTTCAGTGTAGTATTAGTTTATAATATCATCTGAGGAACCTGTGTAGATAAACGTTTTTATTAAAAATTAAAGTTCTCTAAACCTATTGATTTAAAAAGTGTTAGTTATAGTATATTCCCAGTACAATGTATTTTTTAAATGCAAAAATCTACACATACTGTAAGCAGACACACAGCACTTTGTTTAACTAAAGCATCTCTATCTGTCATATATTTTCCTCTAAGAACTGTGATAGACGTATAAGAAAGACTCACCATACTCTCCAACATGCCACTCAAAGCTGATTTCACTTGACTTCATTTAAATCCCAAGTACAAAATCCCAAGTACAAGACCAATGGAATAATTTATCCCACCACCACAACAGACTAAAATACAACAGACAACTGTAAACAGACAGAAGTACTTGGGGAAACCTGAACAAGAAATGGTAACATACTACAAAATCTACAACAAAACATTGTATACTATACAACTATACATATATATATATAAAAAATAAGAAAACAGATACACACTTGATGAAATGTACAATAAAAAAAAAAGCATTCCTTACAATTGATGTGATGGTGCTATATGTTTTACATTGTCTTATAGGTAAATTATGTGGCCAAAAAAAAGTATTCTAAAATTGAAGAATTCACATGGATTTCAACAGGTAAAATATGTGCCTTAAGATTCCGGTATTCTAACCCACCCTCCCTCCCTCCCTCCCTGCATATACACCTTGCCCTTCAATCCCATTCTATATAAAGTACAGCACAGTATTACATAAGTACTGTTTAAGCTTCAAATCTGTACATGTATAAAGGCAGCTGAGTCACCTTATTACAATACATCCTGAAGCGAGTCCAAAAACATGTTTGCGTATGCACAGCAGTGTTCTAGAATATTGGACCGTTAGCTTTCATCCTTTTCGAATTCTCAGCGTGGCTCAAGCAATTTCTCGAATTGTCAACACATTCCAATTAATAGAGGACGTGTACGCGGAGCCGTGTTGGTTGGGAATTTTGGGCAGTGGTCTCAGAGACCCGTAGCTATGTCACAATGGGATGCTGGACTATCGCGTCTCTGGACTCTGAATTACGCTTAATCATCATTTTGGTTTAGAACCAATTATCTTCCAAAGGCAGACAGACAGAGACTGTTTGTGGAGACAGACAGACAGTTAGTTTGTGGAGACAGACAGACAGTTAGTTAGTTTGTGGAGACAGACAGACAGTGGAGACAGACAGACAGTGGAGACAGGCAGACAGTGGAGACAGGCAGACAGTTTGTGGAGACAAACCATCAGTTTACACCATTGGTGCCCAGGAAGTCAAACTTCTTTCTAGTAGACCACATAAAAGTTTTCAAAATGTACGCACTAAAAATAGATTTAGGCAATTCACAGCGTTACCATCGAGTCTGCTTAAAAATAATGAGGTCCACAGTTCTGAAGCACTGTATGCTTTGCTTACAGGTTAGCTCCTTTGTCGAATATTACTGCACAGCCAAAATATTAAAGAAACTGACTGACATAAAATTGGACCAACCCGCGGCACTATAGCTGCTACATTTGTTTTCCAAACTGTCGCTACCATAGCAACCGTCTGCAGTTAATATGTTTACATTTCCACACTTGCCAGACCTGTAACAGACCTGTAACAGAATATTCTTTGTTATTCCAGTGGTAGCTGTTTTTTTACTATGTTTTGTTCTATGAAGTTGTGGTTATGTTTTTAATATGAGTGCTGGACCAAGCAGCAAGAAACCGAAAATCGACCACTTTCACAGTGAGTGGGAGGAAGATAATTTTTTCCCCACAACAAATTCTAAAGGTGTGTGTCTGATCTGACGTTCAAACGTAGCTCTTGCTAAGAAAGGAAATGTCGAGATGCATTTCAAAACTGTGAAATATGAGCTAAAAGTGAACTATGTGAGAGAAAAGTGAAAGAGTTGAAGTCTCAACTAGCTGCCCAACTATCAATCTTTACAAGGCCCAGCTCAAAATTAAAGGCAGCCACGATTGCATCATTCCGGGTGAGTCACAAGAAACCATTCCAGGATGGAGAAATGGTAAAAGAGGCCTTTTTAGAGGTGATCACCTGGACACCTGCGTGAGGCTAGCATCAGTAGCTACAACCCAGACTATGCAAAGCTTGCTGACAGCATGCAGTGCAAATCATCCAATCAATAAGGTGAAATGTTATTGGCGGGGGGAGGAGGGGGGGTAGACGGTGTTAGGAAGAGGTGGAAAAGTAGATCCTATGTAACTAAAGTCTGGGCATCCCTGGTTTACACTGAGGAAAAGGCAGACAGACAGGCATGTTTCAGACAGACAGACAGACAGGCAGGTTTCAGACAGGCAGGTTTCAGACAGACAGACAGGTTTCAGACAGACAGACAGGTTTCAGACAGAGAGACAGGCAGGTTTCAGATCACCACACTGGTACCACTACGAGAGCTCTTTTCTGGAAGAGAAAGAAGAAGAGGGGGAGAGGGGGGGAGAGAGGGGGAGAGAGAGGGGGGGGAGAGGGGGGGGGGAGAGAGAGGGGGAGAGAGAGAGAGAGGGGAGGGGGAGAGAGAGAGGGAATGGGGGGGAGAGAGAGAGGGATGGATGGGGAGAGCGAGAGAGGTATGGATGATGGGGGAGAGAGAGAGGGAGGGATGGATGGGAGAGAGAGAGGGATAGATGGGGAGAGAGAGGGAGGGATGGATGGGGAGAGAGGAGAGAGCGGGATGGATGGGGAGAGAGAGAGAGCGGGATGGGGAGAGAGAGAGAGGGATGGGAGAGAGATAGGGATGGGGAGAGAGAGAGAGGGAGAGAGAGAGAGAGAGAGGGATGGGGAGAGAGAGAGAGGGATGGGGAGAGAGAGAGAGGGATGGGGAGAGAGAGAGAGGGATGGGGAGAGAGAGAGGGATGGGGAGGGAGAGAGAGAGGGATGGGGAGGGAGAGAGAGGGAGAGAGAGAGAGAGAGAGGGATGGGGAGAGAGAGAGAGGGATGGGGGAGAGAGAGAGAGGGATGGGGAGAGAGAGAGAGGGATGGGGAGAGAGAGAGGGATGGGGAGGGAGAGAGAGAGGGATGGGGAGGAGAGAGAGAGGGATGGGGAGGGAGAGAGAGGGGTGGGGAGGGAGAGAGAGGGGTGGGGAGGGGGAGAGAGAGGGGTGGGGAGGGGGAGAGAGAGGGGTGGGGAGGGGGGAGAGAGAGGGGTGGGGAGGGAGAGAGAGGGATGGGAGGGAGAGAGAGGGAATGGGGAGGGAGAGAGAGGGATGGGGAGGGAGAGAGAGGGATGGGGAGGGAGAGAGAGGGATGGGGAGGGAGAGAGAGGGATGGGGAGAGAGAGGGATGGGGAGGGAGAGAGAGAGAGGGATGGGGAGGGAGAGAGAGAGAGGGATGTGGAGAGAGAGAGAGGGATGGGGAGGGAGAGAGAGGGATGTGGAGAGAGAGAGAGGGATGGGGAGGGAGAGAGAGAGAGGGGGAGGGAGAGAGAGAGAGAGATGGGAGAGAGAGAGAGGGATGGGAGAGAGAGAGAGGGATGGGGGAGAGAGAGAGAGGGGATGGGGAGAGAGAGAGAGGGACGGGGAGGGAGAGAGAGGGACGGGGAGGGAGAGAGAGGGATGGGGAGGGAGAGAGAGGGATGGGGAGGGAGAGAGAGGGATGGGGAGGAGAGAGAGGGATGGGGAGGGAGAGAGAGGGATGGGGAGGGAGAGAGAGGGATGGGGAGGGAGAGAGAGAGAGAGAGAGAGGGATAGGGAGGGAGAGAGAAGGATAGGAGAGAGAGAGAGAGAGGGATGGGGGAGAGAGAGAGAGGAGAGGGTGAAGAAATCAGTTCAATAGTGTTTACATTTGTGTGGTCAAATGAGTGCATGTGAATGTCTGTGGATTTGTGTGTGTACTATCCTGTTTCTGCAGTATGTCTGTTACAGGGACAGTACGATCCTGATCTGTATGTGTGAGTATACAATGTTATATGGGTGTGAGTCGTACATCAGCACTCGTGTTTGTTTCTTACTGAGTAGCGGTCGTAGTTCCTCCTGTTGCTGTTTTGGATCTCGATGGAGGAGTAGCTGGGGGGTTTCTCTGGCCACAGCTTCCCCTTGCCCCCCCTTCCTCCCCCCCCTCCTGCTGTCTTCCTCATCCGAGCTCCAGGACCCTTGACGACGGGAAGGAGGTGAGTGGCTCCTGTCTCGCCTGGCGGGGGCTGACCGACGCAGTTCCTCCATCATGTCGTCACGACTACGGGACCGTGGCGCTGACCCAGACCCCCCGGTCCTCCTCCCGGCTGAGCCTTGCCCCTCCCTCCTCGGCCCTCCCCTTCGGTCGCCCCAGTCTGACTCATCACTGTAGCTACGCAGGATGCCCTGCCCGCGGAGGGGAGGGGTCGTGTTTGTCACGCCGGTTGTCACTGTAACGCCCACCGCCGCCACCCCCAGTGTGGTTGGAGCTGCCGCTGGATTGGGCTGGATATTCTGGGTGCACCACTGGTCCCTCCTCCTCCCCCTCCATTCCCCTGCGAGAGGAGAAACTGGGGACCCGCTGGACAATGGGGGGCAAGGTTGATCACCCTCCTCTCCACCCCCCTCACCCCCATCTCATCCAGGGCAGACAGCATGCTGGGGGGGCCGGCCGTGAAGGGGACTCCCTGGGAGACTCCCTGGGGCTGGTACTGGTGGGGCAGGTGCTGATGATGAGGGGGAGGGGGCATCTGGCTGTGCACCCCCCTCACCTGGCTCTCCAGGAAGTCCAGCATCCTGGTTGGTGCCGTGCACGCTCCCGCCGTGCACGCTGCCGTTACCGTGGTGGATACCGTATTGGTGTTGGGGCATGTGGTGTTGGGGGATAGGGGGAGGCTGCTGCTGGAGGGGCAGGGGCGAGGGGCCCATCGGGGCCATGGCAAAGTTGGGCTTGGTAGGGTACCCGTCGGAGAACGAGCCTGGAGACATAGCGAATCACACAGCATTAGCACTGTTATAAGACTGACCTGAGACCAGTAGATCATTTCACAGCATGCATGGTCAAGGTTCTCCCCAGGATTCTTTAACAAGTGGTGCTTCTGAGTACGGCCGGGGGGAGGCCTGGAGGGGGGGGGTGCCCAGAGATTTTTGTGTTTCTATATTTACATAGTGGCGCAGCCAGTCCACAAGGTGGCGCAGCGCCTCTCTTACATTCTTTGGGGAGAACCTTGAGGGTAAAACATTATAACATTGACCGGAGTTCAGGAGATAGTTTCACAGCATGCAGGGTACAAAACTAACAACATTATAAGACTGACCTGAGTACATCACTGGGTTGCCCTGGGAGGTGTGGTTGCTGATGGGGGCGTAGATGGGCTGGCCGTGCATCCAGGGGGCCATTGACTTCTGGGCCTCTCGCATCATCCTGTGCTGCATCACCGCTGGGGAGAGAGGAGAGGTGTGAATAAGTGTGTGTATCACTGTGTGGGTGTGCGCTCACTCGTGTGAGTGTGGTACCTTTCTCAGGGCAGCAGCAGGTCTGTGGGCAGCAGGGACAGCGGACGTAGCAGCAGCACTTCTGGGGGCAGCACTGACAACAGCAGATACAGAACAGCATCATGAGCAGCAGAGCCCCGATGATGATGAACAGCACCGTCAGCCAATCTGGAACAGAGGTCAAGAGGTCATGTAGGACACATACAGTGCCTTCAGAAAGTATTCATACCCATTGACGTATTTCACATTTTGTTGTGTTACAGCCTGAATTCAAAATGGATTAAAAAAATAAAACAAAATTTCTCACCCATCTACACACAATACCCCATAATAACAAAGTGAAAACATGTTTTTAGAAATGTTAGCAAATTTATTGAAAATGAAATACAGAAATGTCATTTACATAAGTATTCACACCCGTGTGAATACATGTTAGAATCACCTTTGGCAGCGATTACAGCTGTGAGTCTTTCTGGGTAAATCTCTAAGAGCTTTGCACACCTGGATTGTACAATATTTGCAGATTATTATTTTTTAAATTCTTCAAGCTCTGTCAAGTTGGTTGTTGATCATTTGCCTGTGCTTAGCTCTATTCCGTTTTGTTTTACTCTAAAAAAAACTCCCTAGTCCGATGACAAGCATACTCATAACATGATGCAGCCGCCACCATGCTTGAAAATATGAAGAGTGGTACTCAGTAATGTGCTGTTTGCCCCAAACATAAGGCTTTGTATTCAGGATATAAAGTTAATTTCATTGCCAAATTCTTAGCAGTTTTCCTTTATTGCCTTATTGCAAACAGGATGCAAGTTTTGGAATATTTGTATTCTGTACAGGCTTCCTTCTTTTCACTCTGTCATTTAGGTTGTTGATCAATCATCAGTTCTCTCCTATCACAGCCATTAAACTCTATAACTATTTTAAAGTCACCATTGGCCTCATGGTGAAATCCCTGAGCGGTTTCCTTCCTCTCCGGCAACTGAGTTAGGAAGGTCACCTGTATCTTTGTATTGACTGGGTATATTGATACACCATCAAAAATGTAATTAATAACTTCACCATGCTCAACGGGATATTCAATGTCTGTTTGTTTTATTTTTACCCATCTACCAATAGGTGCCCTTCTTTGCGAGCCATTGGAAAACCTCCCTGGTCTTTGAGGTCGAATCGGTGTTGGAAATTCACTGCTCGACTGAGGGACCTTACAGATAATTGTATGTGTGGGGTACAGAGATGAGGTAGTCATTCAAAAATCATGTTAAACACTATTATTGCACAGAGTGAGTCCATGCAACTTATGTGACTTGTTAAGCAAATCTTTACTCCTGAACTTATTTAGGCTTGCCATAACAAAGGGGTTGAATACTTATTGACTTTCAGCTTTTCATTTTTTATTACAATTAACAAAAATATAAAGGTGCTGCTGAGGAGTATTTCTGTCTGTAATAAATCCCTTTTGTGGGGAAAAGCTCATTCTGATTGGCTGGGCCTGGCTCCCCAATGGGTGGGCCTATGCCCTCCCAGGCCCACCCATGGCTGCACCACTGCCCAGTCATATGAAATCCATAGATTAGGGCCTAATTAATTTATTTCAATTGACTGATTTCCTTATATGAACTCTAACTCCGTAAAATCTTTGAAATTGTTGCGTTTATATTTTTGTTCAGTATAATTTGTAAAAATGTCTAAAAACATAATTCCACTTTGGCCTACACATAATACCCCATAATGTCAATGACACAAAAATCTCAATTTAATCCATTTTAAATTCAGGCTGTAACAACAAAATGTGGAAAAAGTCAACGGGTGTGAATACTTTCTGAAGGCACTGTACTTAGCAACAGAGGAGAGAGCAGTGGGCTGAATCCCAAACCGACCCCTTCCCCTCGCCACTCTCACTTCGATTTGTGTGTCGACGCGTGCCTCCGCTGCATGTCGTGCTGGAGATACTATCATTTTGTTTATACTGTACCTATGCCATCCTTTCAGATCTACAGAAGTGCATAGTGGGTAGTGGAGTTTTTCTACTGTGTTACTCACATTGTTTTTAAAGATCCACACACAGCGCCACGTTTCTACACTAATATATGGTCACTCATATTCTTATGGAGACAAAATAGGCCATTACATGGTGTACTGTTTGTTGAATGCATGTTTTGCATAGAGAACCCCTGGAACATAGTTATGGAAGAATGAAACATGACCCACTATTGTGTAACACATTAGCTGCACAGTTGTTCCTCAAGCCTAAGGGCACTTTTTAATGATGCGCCACAGGCAGCCCACGGTTTTCCCAGGAAAGCAATGCTTTGGTGGAACATGCAAGTACATACATTTGGTTGCCCTACATGTACTATGTATGCCCTATGTATAAGTGAACATTTTGAGAGTTTTAACACATCCTGAAAAAGCAAAAAACATTTGCAGTCACTTACGGTAAACGATGAGTTTGACCTCGCGGTCTGAGTCTCCTGTAGTGTCTCCCTGTGCGTCGATGGAGCAGAAGTACACACCGTTATCCCACCACATCACCTCATTCATAACCAGGTCGGCCTCTGTGGAGGGCAGGTGCGCGCGCACACACACACACACACACACACACACACACAAGCACTTACTGTACATGTGCATGATAACATTTAATGCAACATTTACAAATCTGAGAATTGGGGTCTCTCTCACTATGTTGGGGTAACACTCACTGTTTTGGATGGATATCTTGCGCTCCCGATACTCAGAGCCCAGGGTGGCCTCATTGGTGCCCTTCTTCTGGATGACGGTGCGAACGGTGCGCTGGCGGTCTGGACAGTCATTGGCTGGGTCCTGGCCCAGCTGCAGAGCCGCCTGATAGGCTACAGCAGGAGGAGAATGGAAGCATTATGATGACATCACTATACACCAACAGCTCCATTATCATATTGGTGTCCCAATCTCAACAGCACCACTATGACATCATACAATCTTCAAAGCCTCATTATGGCATCACTATACAATTCTGACATCACAATCTCTGCTGCTCCATTATTACATCCCAATCGTCATATTCCCATTATGACAGCACAATCTCCAAAGCATGACATCACAATCGCCACAGCACCTTATGACATCACAAACTACACAGTTCCATTATTACATTACAATTTTCACTGCTCTATTACAATATGACATCACAATCTCCACAGCCCTGTTGCTACCTCACAAGCTCTGCAGTTCGATTTATGACATCACAATCGCCACAGCCCCACTATAAGAAGACTATGATAACGTATAGACAGAGGGAGGGCAACACTAGTGTCCATGCAGCCCTCACTCGTTTACCTTTCCTTTAACATCTCACCTGTGGAGTAGAATTCCAGCACGGGGTCCTTGCAGAAGGACTTGTAGCGCCAGGTGACCAGGACGTCCTGTGCGTTGGCGGAGGTGGAGTAGTCACAGCGTATGATGACCGAGGCAAAGAGAGCCGTACTCCTCTCTGTCTGAGGAACAATCACCTGGATGGAAAACACCTCTGAAAGACAGAGAGTGGTGAGATAGAATGAGAGGATAGTAAAAAAATAAAAAGGATGTGTGAGCATTCAAATGTTTAATAAAAACTGTTTTTCAAACTTCTTAATTTGTATACATAAGTGCAAATTAGTACTCTGATACAATAATTTATAGCAAGGTTTAATGTAAGAAGCTAGAAAGTAAATTAATTGTCCAGAACACCCATCTGCTTGTAAACACCTTACGATCACGTGACCATGACTTGTTGGCCTTGTCATGTTTACACCTGTCGATTATTAACTTATTCTAACATGCTTATTTTGGAAAGAATCAAGACAACGAACAATTCAGTTGTGTTTTGTAAGTAATAAAGCTCAATACATGTTAGAGGCGTATCTAAAAGCGCTTTTAGATTAAAAACCTTACCTGTTGGCAGGAAACCAAGCAGAAGCGCAAGCAAGATAAAATGTCCCATTTTGTTCTTCACCATTCCAACGCGGAAGCTTCTAAAAGACGACCAACCTTTAGTCAATCGATACAGAAATAAACAATTAATTTGATAAAACTATGCGACATTTGTCGAAGCAACCCTTCATCAGTGCACTTTCTTGATTTTATGTAAATAGGAGTCTTAAATTTCCTCGTTTTTGTGGTGAAACTACTCCCCTACAAGTGTCGAGGCTACTTTCCCAGGCAGAGTCCCTCCGCGCGTTTCCAATCCCATCCCCCAGCTTCAGGTGACATCACTGACCCCACATCGAGCCGTAACAGGTGCAATTCAAACAAAAATATATTTATATGGAAGGTTCGTGCACGTGGAAACGAGTTTTTAATACATATAGGCCTAAATGTATCAAATAGTTCGGGGAAATAGAATTAGGACTTTGAAATTGATTATATTAACAAGATAAACCCTCTGGAAATGCCTTCATACATAGAGTACCTTGAGAAAATCAGATATCTTTAGCTATTGGCCTATCATAGTACAAGTAGTGATCTTTCTAATATCAACTCAAGATCAACACCAGACTGTTCCATATCACTTTTTTTTCTTTATACACACATCATTTACATTTTAGGCATTTACATCAGACTGTTAAACAGCCATCACTAGCACATTAGAGGCTGCTGCCTATAGACATAGACTAGAAATCACTGGCCTCTTTAAGAAATGGAACACTAGCCCCTTTAATAATGTTTACATATCTTGCATTACTCATCTCATATGTATATACTGCATTCTATACTATTCTACTGTATCTTAGTCCATGCCGCTCTGACATCGCTCGTCCATATATGTATATATTCTTAATTCATTCCTTACTTAGATGTGTTTATTGGGTATATTTTGTGAAATTGTTAGATATTACTTGTTAGATATTACTGCACTGTCAGAGCTAGAAGCACAAGCATTTCACAACACCCGCAATAACATCTGCTAAGCACATGTATGTGACCAATACGATTTGATTTGATTTGATTATATCCAATGCAAAAATATAAACACAACATGCAACAATTTCGAAGATTTCACTGAGTTACAGATCATATCAGGAAATCAGTCAATTGAAATAAATAAATTAGGCCCTAATCTATGGATTTCACATGACTGGGCAGGGGTGGGCCTTGGAGGGCATAGGCCCACCCACTTGGGAGCCAGGCCCAGCCAATCATAATGAGTTTTTCCCCACAAAAGGGCTTTATTACAGACAGAAACACTCCTCACCAATTGGGATATATCTACAGGCTGGAAGAAAAGGCCTAGGCCACAGTACTGTGAAGACTGGAGGGGAGTTACATTTTACATTTTTGTCATTTAGCAGACTTACAGGAGCAATTAGGGTCAAGTGCCTTGCTCAAGGGCACATCGACAGATTTTTCACCTAGTCGGCTCGGGGATTAGAACCAGCTGCCTTTCGGTTACTGGCACAACACTCTTAACCACTAAGCTACCTGCCACACCTGTTCACAGCAATGTCGTAGTCCATCCTTCACTGAAAGGAGGGTTGATTGTTGCTGGGGGGTTCAGGGACTGTTTGTGTGGTTCTATTCTAAGGCTCTATTCATACTGTTGGTGTGGTTCTATTCTAAGGCTCTATTCATACTGTTGGTGTGGTTCTATTCTAAGGCTCTATTCATACTGTTGGTGTGGTTCTATTCTAAGGCTCTATTCATACTGTTGGTGTGGTTCTATTCTAAGGCTCTATTCATACTGTTGGTGTGGTTCTATTCTAAGGCTCTATTCATACTGTTGGTGTGGTTCTATTCTAAGGCTCTATTCATACTGTTGGTGTGGTTCTATTCTAAGGCTCTATTCATACTGTTGGTGTGGTTCTATTCTAAGGCTCTATTCATACTGTTGGTGTGGTTCTATTCTAAGGCTCTATTCATACTGTTGGTGTGGTTCTATTCTAAGGCTCTATTCATTATGTTGGTGTGGTTCTATTCTAAGGCTCTATTCATACTGTTGGTGTGGTTCTATTCTAAGGCTCTATTCATACTGTTGGTGTGGTTCTATTCTAAGGCTCTATTCATACTTGTGGTAGACAGTCGCTTTATAAAGTTTGGCCAAGTCCCAGCATTGAAGGGTGGTGACGTTAAACAAGCCTAGGGGTGCTTTTGTGTTAATAGTCTTTTCAACTCTCTCTCCAACATGCAATCAAGCTTTATTCACTCAACACAAAAACAGGCCAGCTTGAGTTCCACGCTCAACAGCTCTTCTGGACCCAATGTAAAGAGCTTTGAGACCTTGTGAAATGTGGTTTATAAATGAAATGCACTCCATTCGTACAGTGAAGAGGGATTCTGCACCTGTCAAGGCCAGATGCTGAAGCGAAAGCTTCCTTCCTGATATTGTGATGTCATCCAGCTTAGAAGAGTTGTGTATAGCTGTGGTGTTTGTGTGTGTAAATAAAGTTGTGAGCAAGCACTGTGTGTGTATTAATCGGTTAACATAGATAGCGATAAGAAACACACACTCCATATCCAATGTAAACACACATAAAAGGGCATAATAATCACACACAGTGGCACAATCTAAGATAGGCAACGGACGTTTATATCAAAATCATCAATGTCAAACAAGTGAAATGCAAACATCTGCTATGGCTGAATGGCACAGTTTCAAACCAGTTACCTGTGGCCAATAAGGGCCTGTTCAATTAATACTGTGGGCTAATAAAGAATGCAATTACAATGCAATTGCAAATCTGTAATACAAATTCAAGCTCAGTAGGTACAGTATATGACACACACACACACACACACACACACACACAATGAAGGCAGGTGAACCTGAGTTGCCTTTTTTATGGCACAATTGACACCTATTATATGTTTCTTATAGTCTGATGAAATGTATGACACGTGGGGGAGTATTGGAGGTACAATTATAATGGCAAGTTGGCAAATATAGATGTTTAGAATTTATCAAAACAATCCTGCACTTAACACACATGAATTGATCATATGAAGTTTCTTTGATTACTTTCCTTTTTTTAACCCCTTATCCTAGCTCTCCCTCCACACCTAATCAATACCTATCGATCGATACCTACCAATACCCCTAATTATATCATTGCTGTCAGCGTAACTTCACGGGAACTAACTGTCACCATGCTTTATAGGTGAGAGAGGGGGACTGCTCTGTGGAATGCTTCGTTTGAGTTTCACAGATAAATCTGAATATGGACACGCAGTACAGTGCACATCCACACAAATGGTTCACACACACGTTGCAGCCATACATACCCATTCAAATGGTGTGTTTGTAATGCATGCACGCTCAACACACATACAAACAAAATGGTGTCCAAATGTTCCTTAATCGATGCATAAACAATGCACGTTCCATTGTCTTTTCGTGATCCGTGCAAGGTGCCTTCCTTCTGTGGATTGAAGCCTTCTATTGGATAAGCCTCTTGAGGTTGTTGATGATGAGGATGATCAGTTAGTCTCTCCCAGGCTGATGCGTGATGTTTTAAGTGAGTGTGATTCTCAATACTGGCAGTGCTGTGCAGGCACAGGCTCGAGTTCTCTCTGGTGTGTCACACTATGAGAGAGTCTCTGCTCAGAGCAGGGGTCTGTTAAAGAAAAACAACAAGAGCCATGTTAGAGACCCTGCAATCATGCCGCTCATGCTCGTTTAGTCTGGTGTGGTCAGTGAGGTAACGTGTCAGTGAGGTAACGTTTTCACATAACAACCAATCAATATGAAATACTGTTAGAAAAGGTTTTGATTTATACGGTGCTTTCGGAAAGTATTCAGACCCCTTCACTTTTTCCACATTTTGTTACGGTACAGCCTGATTCTAAAATGGATTATATAAATGTTTTTCCTCATCATTCTACACACAGTACCCCATAATGACAAAGCAAAAACAGGTTTTTAGAAATGTTTGCAAATGTATTAAAAATAAAATAACTGAAATACCTTATTTACATAAGTATTCAGACCCTTTGCTATAAGACTAGAAATTGAGCTCAGTTGCATCCTGTTTCCATTGATCATCCTTGAGATGTTTCTACAACTTGATTGGAGTCCACCTGTGATACATGCAATTGATTGGACATGATTTGGAAAGGCACACACCTGTCTATATAAGGTCCCACAGTTGACAGTGCATGTCAGAGCAAAAACCAAGCCATGAGGTCGAAGAAATTGTCCGCAGAGCTCCGAGACAGGATTGTGACGAGGCACAGATCTGGGGAAGGGTACCAAAACATTTCTGCAGCATTGAAAGTTCCCACGAACACAGTGGCCTCCATCATTATTAAATGGAAGAAGTTTGGAACCACCAAGACTCTTCCTAGACTGAGCAATCGAGGGAGAAGGGCCTTGGTCAGGGAGGTGACCAAGAACCTGATAGTCACTCTGACAGAGCTCCAGAGTTCCTCTGTGGATATGGGAGAACCTTCCAGAAGGACAACCATTTCTGCAGCACTCCACCAATCAGGCCTTTATGGTAGAGTGGCCAGACGGAAGCCATTCCTCCGTAAAAGGCACATGACAGCCAGCTTGGAGTTTGCCGAAAGGCACCTAAAGGAACATAATAAACAAGATTCTCTGGTCTGATGAAACCAAGATTGAACTCTTTGGCCTGAATGCCAAGCATCACGTCTGGAGGAAAGCTGGCACCATCCCTACGGTGAAGCATGGTGGCAGCATCATGCTGTGGGGATGTTTTTCAGCGGCAGGGACTGGGAGACTAGTCAGGATCAAGGGAAAGATGAACGGAGCAAAGTACAGTGAGATCCTTGATGAAAACTTGCTCCAGAGATCTCAGAACCTCAGACTGGGGTGAAGATTCACCTTCCAACAGGACAACGACTCTAAGCACACAGCCAAGACAATGCAGGACTAGCTTCGGGACAAGTCTCTGAATGTCCTTGACTGGCCCAGCCAGAGCCCGGACTTGAACCCGATCTAGCATCTCTGGAGAGACCTTAAAATAGCTGTGCAACGACGCTCCCCATCCAACCTGACAGAGCTTGAGAGGATCTGCAGAGAAGAATGGGAGAAACTCCCCAAATACAGGTGTGCCAAGCTTGCAGTGTCATACTCAAGAAGACTCAAGGCTGTAATCGCTGCCAAAGGTGCTTCAACAAAGTACTGAGTAAAGGGTCTGTATACTTATGTAAAAAAAAAAAAAAACGGTTTTTGCTTTGACATTATGGGGTATTGTTTTGTAGATTGATGAGGGGAAAAATTATTTAATCCATTGTAGAATAAGGCTGTAACGTAACAAAATGTGGAAAAAGTCAAGGGGTCTGAATACTTTCCGAATGCACTGTATATACTCAACTAAAAAATATAAAACGCAACATGTAATAATTTCAACGATTTTACTGAATTACAGTTTATATAAGGAAATCAGTCAATTGAAATAAATTCATTAGGCCCTAATCTATGGATTTCACGATTGGGCAGGGGCACAGCCACGGGTGGACCTGGGAGGGCATAGGCCCACCCACTGGGGAGCCAGGCCCAGCAAATCAGAATGGGTTTTTCCCCACAAAAGGGATTTATTACAGACAGAAATACTTCTCAGTTTCACCAGCTTTCCGGGTGGCTGATCTCAGACAATCCCGCAGGTGAAGAAACCGGATGTGGAGATCCTTTGCCTGGCGTGGTTACATGTGGTCTGCGGTTGTGAGGCCGGTTGGACGTACTGCCAAATTCTCTAAAACAACGTTGGAGGCGGCTTATGGTAGAGAAATTAACATTAAATTATCTGGCAACAGCTATGGTGGACTTTCCTGCAGTCAGCATGCCAATTGCACGCTCCCTCAAAACTTGAGACATCTGTGGCATTGTGTTATGTGACAAAACTGCACATTTTAGAGTGGCCTTTTATTGTCCCCAGCACAAGGTGCACCTGCGTAATGATCATGCTGTTTAATCAGTTTCTTGATATGCCACACCTGTCAGGTGGATGGATTATCTTGGCAAAGGAGAAATGCTAACTGACAGGGATGTAAACAAATTTGTGCACAACATTTTAGAAAATAAAAGCTTTTTGTGCATATGGAAAATTTCTGGTATCTTTTATTTCAGCTCATGAAACATGGGACCAACACTTTACATGTTGCGTTTATATTTTTGTTCAGTATAGTTTAAAAAAATAACACCCACAAAATAAAGATGATTTAACCATCTAACCATGTCCAGTTGGTGTAATACTAAGACACTTGTTGGCAGTCTGTTAGAGACTGTTAGAGCTACTGGGCTTTCTACGTCTGAGCTCTTCTAGCTGTGATAACCTGAGAGGGGTGGGGTGTTCTTCAACTTGACCCTCCTAAAGGTAACTCACCATTTTTCGGTTGTTGTCCCTATCCTCTCTGCCCCCCTGTACGGTGTGGGCCAGTCCTTTAGGGGGACGGGTATAGGAGAATGGTTGCATGGCCTGGTCAGTGGTGCGATATCGTTCTGAAGGCAGTTCGACCATGCGGTAACGTTCAACGGTTGCGTTGACCATCCGGTACCTTTCCATCTCCAGCTCCGAGTATGGAGGCAAAGGGTCATCCTCCTCGGGCCTGTTGCTAGGTGACCGGCTGTAGAAACCATCGCTGCCCTTGCCCTTCGAACTGCCCTTGGAGGGAGTGTCACTGTCCTCGTCAACCCGCCCCTTTCCTCTCTCCCCCCTCTCTCCTGCCCTCCCCCTCGCCTTCCGCTCCAATAAGTCATTGAGGAAGGCGGCATCGTAACCCCTCCCCCCCTGGGCGTGCTGGTGGGGGCGAGAGGGGAGATCGCTGTCGCCGTCCCACATGTCCCTCCTCTTCTGTGGAGGCGGGCTGCGGCGGGGGTGCCAGTCGTCATCCCTATCTCTGTGGAAACGGCGAGGGGGGCTGTGCTCTCTCCCCCATAGCTCCAGGTCGTAGTCCCTGTCCTGGTCACGGGGGTCGCCCCTCCGGGCACGGGGCCCATAGGACATAGCAAACTCCTCCAGCTCATCCAGTGAGCCGGTACGCCCCCTGCTGCCCAATGTCCTCCTCTCCAGGTGCACAGAGCGAGGGTTCCACCTGGAAAACAGGGAAGACAGGGGGAATCAGAGTACAGATATACAAATGCAGGCAGACAGTGCTAACTAGCATTTTATTCCTACACTAAATACAAGATATACAGCAATGAAATATCCAATACCTATACAACATCCTATTCTCTCTCACACACACACATACACCTGGTGAGATAGTTTGAGTACTGTAGATCCAGTTCAAACTGGTACCTGCTGTCTTGCTCGTCGTCAGTGTGGTTGCCACGGTAATGCCTGGGTCGACGACTGTTGTGCACAGGAGCTGCCATGAGCTCTGATTGGTCATCAAGGTCAGCGATGGGTGGGAGAGATTTCATCTGGACTGTCCGATAGGTCTGCCGGAAATCCGTGTCCCCTCCCTCATGCAGAGAGCTGAGCTCTGATAGGCTACTGGCTGCTGGGACAACACATCACTATGGAGACCGTTACTGCTTTCAAGAAAAGGTTTTCAATGTTATAAATTAACTGTTTTCGCAGCAAGTTTTTTTGCAGCAGCGTTCTATTTACAGTGTTTTGAAATTGCATCTTACCACCATCATTAGGCTACACAGCATGTTTATGCTTCAATACTTCTAATCCAATCACATACACATCATCAAATATCACCCCTAATGCAAACAACATCTGATAGCCATAGACATCAGTGTAAATATAGATTGGTTATTTCCAAAGCAAATGCTTTTGTTGATGGCCCTCATCATACAGATGTAGGATCTTAATTACTAGCTCTCACAGTCTCACATCAGAATGAGACGTTCATCCATCTTTCTCAAACGACACATTTCTAAATTGTTCCAGACGTCAAATTTCGAAGTATTTAAGGTTAAGTTTAGGTATTAACTCCACATTTTTAAGGTTAGTGATAAGTTCAGGCATTAACTCCGAATGGTTAAGGTAAGGGTTAAGGTTTGGGATAGGCTTAAAACAAAATATAGAAAACAACTTTCCATCGTTGGATTTGACCATTCAATGCTTACGCCCATCCACCATCCCCATCCAAAACACCCTAGCAAACCGAAACCTACTTGAAGGTAACAGCGCTCACTGTTGCCCTTAGTGGCCGGTATTCAACATCATCTCCCGATGTCCTCAGACATGGATGGCTGTCGAATACTGACTTGTATCACGGGTGACCTGCCTGAATTTGATCACACAGCAGGAAATGATACCTTGTAGTGTATTCAAGGTTTAAAAAGGTTTCTAAAGTTTGTAATTTCCACTGATTTGTCCTAACAAAAAATGTATCAACCCCTATGTCTGTGTGTTTACAACAAAGCACTATAGATACCTCCTTACACTGCCACTGGTATGTTAATGAACTTAACATGTGAAATAGAGAACCATGCCATATTATAGTTTCTGATGAAAAAGCAACAGTCCAGTCAATTCACATATTTTTTTTTTTACATTTGAGTCATTTAGCAGATGCTCTTATCTAGAGCGACTTATAGTTAGTGCATTCATCTTAAGATAACTAGGTGGGACAATCACATATCATCAAAAAATGTAAATGTAAATATCACAGGCATACAGTGCATTCGGAAAGTATTCAGACCCCTTGACTTTATCCACATTTTGTTACGTTACAGCCTTATTCTAAAATTGATTAAATAAAACATTTTCCTCATCAATCTACACACAATAACCTATAATGACAAAGCGAAAACAGGTTTTTAGAAATGTTTGCAAAAGTATTCAGACCCTTTGCTATGAGACTCAAAATTGAGCTCAGGTGCATCCTGTTTCCATTGATTATCCTTGAGATGTTTCTACAACTTGATTGGAGTCCACCTGTGGTATATTCAACTGATTGGACATGATTTGGAAAGGCACACACCTGTCTATATAAGGTCCCACAGTTGACAGTGCATGTCAGAGCAAAAACCAAGCCATGAGGTCGAAGGAATTGTCCGTAGAGCTCTGAGACAGGATTGTGTCGAGGCACAGATCTGGGGAAGGGTACCAAAACATTTCCCCAAGAAGTCCCCAAGAACACAGTGGCCTCCATCATTCTTAAATGGAAGAAGTTTGGAACCACCAAGACTCGTCCTAGAGCTGGCCGCCCGGCCAAACTGAGCAATCAGGGGAGAAGGGCCTTAGTCAGGGTGGAGACCAAGAACCCGATGGCCACTCTGACTGAGCTCCAGAGTTCCTCTGTGGAGATGGGAGAACCTTCCAGAATGACAACCATCTCTGCAGCACTCCACCAATCAGGCCTTTATGGTAGAGTGGCCAGCCGGAAGCCACTCCTCAGTAAAAGGCACATGACAGCCAGCTTGGAGTTTTCCAAAAGGCACCTAAAGGACTCTCAGACCATGAGAAACAAGATTCTCTGGTCTGATGAAACCAAGATTGAACTCTTTGGCCTGAATGCCAAGCGTCACGTCTGGAGGAAAGCTGGCACCATCCCTACGGTGAAACATGGTAGTGGCAGCATCATGCTGTGGGGATGTTTTTCAGTGGCAGGGACTGGGAGACTAGTCCGGATCGAGAGAAAGATCAACGGAGCAAAGTACAGAGAGATCCTTGATGAAAACTTGCTCCAAAGCGCTCAGGACCTCAGACTGGGGCGACGGTTCAACTTCCAACAGGACAATGAAGCAATAGAACAGCGCCGGAGAAGATGGCTGCCGTTTTACAGCCCTCTAACCAATTGTACTATTATGTGTGTTTTTCCGCGTTATTTGTAATTTATTTTGTACATAATGTTTCTGCCATCGTCTCTTATAACCAAAAAGAGCTTCTGGATATCAGGACAGCGATTACTCACCTCGCATTGGACGAAGATTTTTTCTTCAACGAGGCGGTCGCGAAGGATATCCTACAGACACCCGACAAGGCCCAGATCCCCGTCATTCGCGTGAGGAAGAGACGGAGATATCGCGGACGCAGATCCGGGTGCCTTGTAAGGATCCGACGGCGAGCGAGTAAACTGCCTCTCCCATCAATCCTATTAGCCAACGTTCAAGCTTTTGAGAATAAAATGGACGATTTAAGATTACGGTTATCCTACCAACGGGACATTAAAAACTGTAATATCTTATGTTTCACGGAGTCGTGGCTGAACGACAACAATGATAACATTCAGCTAGCAGGCTATACGCTACATCGGCAGGACAGAACGTCTGACTCTGGTAAGACAAGGGGTGGCGGTCTCTGTATATTTGTAAACAACAGCTGGTGCACAAAATCAAATACTAAGGAAGTCTCGAGGTTTTGCTCGCCTGAGGTAGAGTATCTTATGATAAGCTGTAGACCACACTATTTACCAAGAGAGTTTTCATCGCTGTCTATTTACCACCACAAACCAATGCTGGCATTAAGATTGCACTGAATGAGTTGTACAAGGCCATTAATCAACAGGAAAACGCTCATCCAGATGCAGCGCTCCTAGTGGCCGGGGACTTTAATGCAGGGAAACTTAAATCCGTTCTACCTAATTTCTACCAGCATGTTAAATGTGCAACCAGAGGGAAAAAAACTCTAGACCACCTTTACTCCACACACAGAGACGCATACAAAGCTCTCCCTCGCCCTCCATTTGGCAAATCTGACCATAACTCTATCCTCCTGATTCCTGCTTATAAGCAAAAACTGAAGCAGGAAGCACCAGTGATTCGGTTAATAAAAAAGTGGTCAGATGACGCAGATGCTAAGCTACAGGACTGTTTTGCTAGCACAGACTGGAACATGTTCCGGGATTCTTCAGACAGCATTGAGGAGTACACCACATCAGTCACTGGCTTCATCAATAAGTGCATCGATGATGTCGTCCCCACAGTGACCGTACGTACATACCCCAACCAGAAGCCATGGATTACAGGAAACATCCGCACTGAGCTAAAGGGTAGAGCTGCTGCTTTCAAGGAACGGGACTCTAACCCGGACGCTTATAAGAAATCCCGCTATGACCTCCGACGAACCATCAAACAGGCAAAGAGTCAATACAGGTCTAAGATTGAATCATACTACACTGTCTCTGACGCTCGTCGGATGTGGCAGGGCTTGAAAACTATTACAGACTACAAAGGGAAGCACAGCCGCGAGCTGCCCAGTGACACAAGCCTACCAGACGAGCTAAACCACTTCTATGCTCGCTTCGAGGCAAGCAACACTGAAGCATGCATGAGAGCACCAGCTGTTCCGGATGACTATGTGATCACGCTCTCCGTAGCCGATGTGAGTAAGACTTTTAAGCAGGTCAACATTCACAAGGCCGCAGGGCCAGACGGATTACCAGGACGTGTACTCCGAACATGTGCTGACCAACTGGCAAGTGTCTTCACTGACATTTTCAACATGTCCCTGACTGAGTCTGTAATACCAACATGTTTCAAGCAGACCACCATAGTCCCCGTGCCCAAGAACTCTAAGATAACCTGCCTAAATGACTACCGACCCGTAGCACTGACGTCTGTAGCCATGAAGTGCTTTGAAAGACTGGTCATGGCTCACATCAACAGCATAATCCCAGAAACCCTAGACCCACTCCAATTTGCATACCGCCCCAACAGATCCACAGATGATGCAATCTCTATCTCACTCCACACTGCCCTTTCCCACCTGGACAAGAGGAACACCTACGTGAGAATGCTATTCATTGACTACAGCTCAGCATTCAACACCATAGTGCCCTCTAAGCTCATCACTAAGCTAAGGATCCTGGGACTAAACACCTCCCTCTGCAACTGGATCCTGGACTTCCTGACGGGCCGCCCCCAGGTGGTAAGGGTAGGTAACAACACATCTGCCACACTGATCCTCAACACGGGGGCCCCTCAGGGGTGCGTGCTCAGTCCCCTCCTGTACTCTCTGTTCACCCATGACTGCATGGCCAGGCACGACTCCAACACCATCATTAAGTTTGCCGACGACACAACAGTGGTAGGCCTGATCACCGACAACGATGAGACAGCCTATAGGGAGGAGGTCAGAGATCTGGCCGTGTGGTGCCAGGACAACAACCTCTCCCTCAACGTGACCAAGACAAAGGAGATGATTGTGGACTACAGGAAAAAAAAGAGGACTGAGCACGCCCCCATTCTCATCGACGGGGCTGTAGTGGAACAGGTTGAGAGCTTCAAGTTCCTTGGTGTCCACATCACCAACGAACTATCATGGTCCAAACACACCAAGACAGTCGTGAAGAGGGCACGACAAAGCCTATTCCCCCTCAGGAGACTAAAAAGATTTGGCATGGGTCCTCAGATCCTCAAAAAATTATACAGCTGCACCATCGAGAGCATCCTGACTGGTTGCATCACCGCCTGGTATGGCAACTGCTTGGCCTCTGACCGCAAGGCACTACAGAGGGTAGTGCGTACGGCTCAGTACATCACTGGGGCAAAGCTCCCTGCCATCCAGGACCTCTATACCAGGCGGTGTCAGAGGAAGGCCCTCAAAATTGTCAAAGACTCCAGCCACCCTAGTCATAGACTGTTCTCTCTGCTACCGCACGGCAAGCGGTACCGGAGTGCCAAGTCTAGGTCCAAAAGACTTCTCAACAGCTTCTACCCCCAAGCCATAAGACTCCTGAACAGCTAATCATGGCTACCCGGACTATTTGCACTGCCCCCCCACCCCATCCTTTTTACGCTGCTGCTACTCTGTTAAGTATTTATGCATAGTCACTTTAACTCTACCCACATGTACATATTACCTCAACTACCTCAACTAGCCGGTGCCCCCGCACATTGACTCTGCAATGGTACCCCCCTGTATATATAGCCTCCCTACTGTCACTTTATTTTACTGTATATATAGCCTCCCTACTGTCACTTTATTTTACTTCTGCTCTTTTTTTCTCAACACTTTTTTTGTTGTTGTTTTATTCTTACTTTTTTTTGTTTAAAATAAATGCACTGTTGGTTAAGGGCTGTAAGTAAGCATTTCACTGTAATGTCTGCACCTGTTGTATTCGGCGCATGTGACCAATAAAATTTGATTTGATTTGATTTGATTTGATTTGAAGCACACAGCCAAGACAACACAGGAGTGGCTTCGGGACAAGTCTCTGAATGTCCTTGAGTGGCCCAGTCAGAGCCCAGACTTGAACAGGTGTGCCAAGCTTGTAGCGTCATACCCAAGAAGACTCAAAGCTGTAATCGCTGCCAAAGGTGCTTCAACAAAGTACTGAGTAAAGGCTCTGAATACCTATGTAAATGTGATATTTCTAAAAACCTGGTTTTGCTTTGTCATTATGGGTATTTGTGTAGATTGATGAGGGGGAAAAAAACATAATAAATATTTATTTATAGTGGTTTATAAGCAGTTTATAGGTAGTTCTTCTAATGTTACCAAACAACATTTGACCGATTCAACACAGATGGATTCTCTCAGTAGATGGTATTGATGACAGTTAGTGTAATCAGGGTTGGTTTGTTACTAATGGGGAAATGAATAGTTATTGGAGAATTTAATGGAGGGTTTCTGATGAGGACCAACCTTTACTAACAAAGATACACACATTAAACACAGACGCAGATACACCAACCCATCAACACACACACACACACACACACACACACACACACACACACACACACACACACACACACAAAGTGATTATTGAGGAACTACTGACTCTGTACAGGCTTACATTGTAGAGGAGCCATCTTGGCAGAGGGAAACTCCTTCTCTACGTAGTACAGAACCTTCATAGAGTCCTGACTGTGATTGGGCTGGAGAAGATAGCCACTGCGTACTGTGGACACGGACACACCCACACACACTTATTTCAAGGATCAAAGCCACTACGGACAGTAGAAACACACTTACACAAACAAAAACACGGATGCACACACACACACACACACACACACACACACTCGAACGCAGGTCCGGTCATAGACAACTCCACCCAGGTTAGGGTCAGAAGATGAGGACCAACATAAGAAGAGGGTTAGTTAACTCAGATGACCCTCTACAAACGGTAGTTAGTGTTACTGTGATATATCATGCAAAACTAAATTTCCCACAATGCACAGTGGCTTGTCCAGTTCCTGCAGTCTGACAGGACGAGCCCAGGTGTGGGGCGGGTCACTCACCCCCAGCCAGGTTGTTCTCCACTGAGGGGAGGGAGACCATCTTAGGGTCAGCGAGGGACGGTGGAGCGAAGGGAACCATGGCGGGGACCCCAGGGATGCAGTAGGGGGGGTACACAACAACCTGGGGAGGCTGGCCCCTCTTCACCATCTTCCCCGCCTCATAGACTGGAAAACAGTAAAAAATAAAATGAAAATCCTAAACTTTTAAAAAGGGAAGCATGTGAATGTAAGGCTGTGTGTGTGTGTGTTACTCACGGTGGCGTGGGCAGCAGCAGGTGTCGGGGCAGCAGCAGCAGCGGAGGTAGCAGCAGCAGGAATGAGGGCAGCACTGACACCAGCAAATCCCCATCAACAACAGGAACAGGATACTGCCCAGGGATACAGATCCCACAAACACCCACTCTGGAACACAGAAACAGATCAATGAGACTACAGATCCCACAAACACCCACTATGGAACACAGAAACAGATCAATGAGACTACAGATCCCACAAACACCCACTATGGAACACAGAAACAGATCAATGAGACTACAGATCCCACAAACACCCACTATGGAACACAGAAACAGATCAATGAGACTACAGATCCCACAAACACCCACTATGGAACACAGACACAGATCAATGAGACTACAGATCCCACAAACACCCACTATGGAACACAGACACAGATCAATGAGACCACAGATCCCACAAACACCCACTATGGAACACAGACACAGATCAATGAGACTACAGATCCCACAAACACCCACTATGGAACACAGACACAGATCAATGAGACTACAGATCCCACAAACACCCACTATGGAACACAGACACAGATCAATGAGACTACAGATCCCACAAACACCCACTATGGAACACAGACACAGATCAATGAGACCACAGATCCCACAAACAGTAAAGATACACATCTTGTTACTTGAGTGAGTTACTACATGTTACTTACTACAGTTACATCTTCTGCATCTCTGTCCTCTCTCCACATCCGTAATAACCATTGACATACATGGTAATAATAACCCTCCAATGCTCAGGGTGTAGAGAGGCAGGGCTTGCTGGCTTATCACAGCCTCACATCACTAAAGCATCCCAACACTAATGATGAACTTCCTCAGGTCGTGACCAAGGACGACAAACACACCACTTTGGTCAGCCCCTTGTGAAAACACACATCCCAAGTGGACCTCTTCAGAGAGAGATCTCATCTTCAAAAGAGAGAGGGGGTAGGGTTTCTTGTGAATAACTAGCATTGCTCCATTGAGGAGAGTTTTAAATGTGCCATATGCATTAAGTCATGTAGCAAGAATATGATTGTGAGAGTGAGTTAATGCTTGACTGCGCAGAGGCGGAATATAAGATGAGGCAACGAGCTGATTTGTCCTTTACTCTGCAGTTGTTAAATCATTCAAGATTCCCAGAAGCTGATTGGACAGTGAGAGAACAGGGTTAGCAGAGCCAGAGCAGGTGATGCCACTGAGGGGAACAGGTAAGGAAGGAACAGGTGGGGTGAAAATGCAGCCATTTTTGGCATACACACACACAGACACACAGACAGACAGTAGCCAGCGGGCGAGGAGGCAGGCAGCCGTACCTGGCATAATCGCCACATCAAACTCAGGCAGGAGATCATCCAGCACACCTGTCCTACCTGCAGAGAGAAGGAGAGCAGAGGTGAGGCGCAGCAGACAGGAAGTAGCAGAGGGCAGAGGTCAAAGTTGAGGCAAATCAGCCAATCAGATGGAGTTATTGACAAAGAGTCATGCATAGAGATTACCAGACAGATTAATTGAAAGAGGAGCCCAGGAAAAGAACAGTCAAACTATTCTTCAATACTGATGCTAAAGCCAAAGTGATCATCATCATCGTTAATAATTTCCCATGATTCAAACATTTGAGAGAATTTAATACATTTGACAGAAGTTAATAGGAGTGAAGACAAAGTTGAAAGTGTGATGCTGATTGATTTTCACATCCACTTTATTTTATTTTTTTATTATTATTTTTTTTGTCATTTAGCAGACGCTCTTATCCAGAGCGACTTACAGGAGCAATTAGGGTTAAGTGCCTTGCTCAAGGGCACATCGACAGATTTTTCACCTAGTCGGCTCTGGGATTAGAACCAGCGACCTTTCGGTTACTGGCACAACGCTCTTACCCACTAAGCTACCTGCCGCCCACTTCACACATACTACCTCAGTCTAGTGTGGGAAGGGGGGGGGGGATGGGAAAATGGTCAGAGTGTAACGGGGACAGACACTACACTGAAGCATTCTGGGACACCAATTAACCATCGGAGCTCATTGGGAAAGAGGGTCAGCCATGGTAACAATGGCTGCTTTGTTTCTGCTAAATGTGATAAGGCGAGAGACACACAGAGGAGGAGACAGAAAGGTTAAGGAAGATAAAGACAGAGAGTGATATTTGCACATTGTTACAACACTGGATATAGATATAACATGGGATATAGACATAACATGACATTTGAAATGTCTTTATTCTTTTGGAACTTCTGAGTGTAATGTTTACTGTTAATATTTATTGTTTATTTCACCTTTGTTTACTATCTACTTCACTTGCTTTGGCAATGTTAACATACGTTTCCCATGCCAATAAAGCCCTTAAATTGAAATTGAAATTGAATGAGAGAAGGATAAAGGGCAATAGAGAGAGAGACAAATATAGAGACAAATAGAGAGAGAATGGTGTTGTAATGGGACCATGCCCTCACACACACACACACACACACACACACACACACACACACACACTGATCCTACCACCCTTCTCTGGCACTGAGTCATATAAACCTAGCTGAGCTCAGTAACCTGAGAGAGGGGAGAAACTATGGGCCTCTGAGAGGGGAGAAACTATGGGCCTCTGAGAGGGGAACAAGGTGAGGGAGGAGAGGAGGTAGGGGTTTCCATTAGTTACCACAGCCACAGAGTCAAAATTGTCTATATCGTAAAAATTCATGAAAGCAAAAATGTGCTTTTTGGTCTATATTTAAGGTTAGGGTTAGGCATAAGGTTAGCAATGTGGTTAAGGTTAGGGTTAAGGTTCAGTTTAAAATCACATTTTAAGAAGATCAATTGTAGAAATAGGCAAGGTTTATGACTTTGTGGCTGTGATAACTAGAGACGGCCGGGAGGGAGAGGGGAGAAACTATGTGCCTCTGAGAGGGGAAGGTGAGGGAGGGAGGGAGGGAGGGAGGGAGGGAGGGAGGGAGGGAGGGAGGGAGGGAGGGAGGGAGGGAGGGAGGGAGGGAGGGAGGGAGGGAGGGAGGGAGGGAGGGGAGAAACTGTGTGCCTCAGAGGGGAAGGTGAGGGAGGGAGGGAGGGAGGGAGGGAGAGGAGATAAGGAACAATGATAAGAAGACAGGGGGAAGAAGGGGTAGAGGAAAATGAGGTGCTTCAGAGTAGAATACAAAAAAATATAAAGCAGTGAAAAATTTAATTATGAGAAAGAGAGGACAGGAGAAGGAGAGCGGGAGGGAAGCTGAGAGAAATAGAACAGGAGAAGGAGAGAGGGAGGGAAGCTGAGAGAAAGAGAACAGGAGAAGGAGAGAGGGAGGGAAGCTGAGAGAAATAGAACAGGAGAAGGAGAGAGGGATGGAAGCTGAGAGAAATAGAACAGGAGAAGGAGAGAGGGAGGGAAGCTGAGAGAAATAGAACAGGAGAAAGAGAGAGGGAGGGAAGCTGAGAGAAATAGAACAGGAGAAGGAGAGAGGGAGGGAAGCTGGGAGAAAGAGAACAGGAGAAGGAGAGAGGGATGGAAGCTGAGAGAAATAGAACAGGAGAAAGAGAGAGGGAGGGAAGCTGAGAGAAATAGAACAGGAGAAGGAGAGAGGGAGGGAAGCTGAGAGAAATAGAACAGGAGAAAGAGAGAGGGAGGGAAGCTGAGAGAAATAGAACAGGAGAAGGAGAGAGGGAGGGAAGCTGAGAGAAAGAGAACAGGAGAAGGAGAGAGGGAGGGAAGCTGAGAGAAAGAGAACAGGAGAAGGAGAGAGGGAGGGAAGCTGAGAGAAAGAGAACAGGAGAAGGAGAGAGGGAGGGAAGCTGAGAGAAAGAGAACAGGAGAAGGAGAGAGGGAGGGAAGCTGAGAGAAAGAGAACAGGAGAAGGAGAGAAGGAGGGAAGCTGAGAGAAAGGGAGAACAGGAGAAGGAGAGAAGGAGGGAAGCTGAGAAAAAGAGGAACGAATATAGGAGACAGTTTAGGAAGTCAGTCTCAGTCCCACCATGGGGGCACAGTCATCCTTGTGCTATGCATTGAGCTCTCCTAGCCCTCAACAGTCATATAAATACAGCAGACAGTAACCTGAGAGAGAGAAGGGAGACCAGGCCCACTCGGTCAGAGGAGTAGGAGGGGGGGTTCTAAGACATAAACAGACAAACTCTGAAGGAATTAAAATGGGTTCAACAACTCAAACTCTGATGGTGTGTGTACAAGGCCAAAGTCAGCTCCTCTGTTGTCCCACCACACAGCTGACCCTTAACATGCTACACCACTGACCATTAACCTGCTACACTACTGACTCTTAACCTGCTACACCACTGACCCTTAACATGCTACACTACTGACCCTTAACCTGCTACACCACTGACCCTTAACATGCTACACTACTGACCCTTAACCTGCTACACCACTGACCCTTAACCTGCTACACCACTGACCCTTAACCTGCCACACCACTGACCCTTAACCTGCCACACCACTGACCCTTAACCTGCCACACCACTGACCCTTAACCTGCCACACCACTGACCCTTAACCTGCTACACCACTGACCCTTAACCTGCTACACCACTGACCATTAACCTGCTACACCACTGACCATTAACCTGCTACACCACTGACCATTAACCTGCTACACCACTGACCCTTAACCTGCTACACCACTGACCATTTAGCTGCTACACCACTGACCATTAACCTGCTACACCACTGACCATTAACCTGCTACACCACTGACCCTTAACCTGCTACACCACTGACCATTTAGCTGCTACACCACTGACCATTAACCTGCTACACCACTGACCATTAACCTGCTACATTTTACATTTACATTTTAGTTATTTAGCAGACGCTCTTATCCAGAGCGACTTACAGTTAGTGAGTGCATACATTATTTTTTATTTTTTTATTTTTTCATACTGGCCCCCCGTGGGAATCGAACCCACAACCCTGGCGTTGCAAACGCCATGCTCTACCAACTGAGCTACATCCCTGCCGGCCATTCCCTCCCCTACCCTCAACGACGCTGGGCCAATTGTGCGCCGCCCTATGGGTCTCCCGGTCGCGGCCGGCTACGACAGAGCCTGGATTCACTAGAGATCCCACTGCGCCACTGCTACACCACTGACCCTTAACATGCTTTACTCCCCCCAATTTTTTTTTTGCCATGGAAACAATTTAAGAAGTGGATTACATAGCTCACAACAATTACCTAGAACTACTCTCTGTAATGTATGTGTAATGTATGTGTAATGACCTTATTCCACATAGGTACTGTATGTTGTGAGCTCTCTGTTATGTAGCCTATGTCTACCTGGCCTATACTGACACTATATTTGAGGTTATAAAGGTTTATGTATGGCTATGTCAGGGTTATGTCTGCTGTTGTACAACGGTAAGCTCAGCCAAACAATAGGTCCTCTCGGAGAGGATCAGAACCGTGTAGAGCAGCAGCGCATGTCTTTTCGGCCCGTTGTCATGGCAGCATTTCTAAGTGCACTTTGGAATGTGCACCCCCCCCCCACACACACGATGCTCAGCATTTCAGACTGGCATTTCAGACTGCAACGGCACAAATCAATAGATCTTATGCTGAGGTGCTGTGGTAAGGTTCAGAAAGTGAGACAAGACAATAAATAAGTGTATACTTGTTTCCTATTGCCTCAACTCCCAACTTCAAAATCCTTTCAGACGAGAAAGGACCTCAAAATAAGAGAGGACAGATAGCCCCAACGGAATGTTCAAATTGGTGTTAATTTCTGTTCTATCCCTTCCTCTTTGATGTTGAGGTGGTTTGACATCCTGTGTTGAATGTTTACTTCCTGTGTGCTG
The DNA here is from genome assembly GCF_964263955.1 of Coregonus lavaretus. NCBI lineage: Eukaryota > Metazoa > Chordata > Actinopteri > Salmoniformes > Salmonidae > Coregonus > Coregonus lavaretus. Next base: position 40,619,180 of record NC_140003.1, on the reverse strand, counting down.
AGGGGTTCACTTCCTGTGGTCGCTCACCCAGCACCAGTAACTCCACCTGGCCCTCGTTCTTCCCCTCCAGGTCGTCTGCGATGACGATCTTACAGAAGTACACGCCGCTGTCGCCCCACTGCAGGTCCCCGATCCGCAGGTCCGCCTCTGGACAGGTACAGGGTCAGAGGTCAGGTCAAAGGTTGAATGAAAAAAACGATAAACCTATAAAAACATCTGAAAAAACGTATAAAAGCCATACAACAAATCATCGACAACTGCATACTGTCATAGGATTATATACCATTAGTAAAACAATGTACTGAACAATCCTCAAAGATACATTGACATTTGACACATTCATACATCCTGCATATTTCTATTATGATTTACGAAAACAGGAGGGTGTTTAGTTAAAAGGAAGGCAGAACAAGAAGGTGGGTGTTGCCTTTTGATAAGGAGCTCAATGGGGTGGTTCATTGTGAATAGGATAAGAGAGGGCAGTGTGTGTAGAGACCACTCCATTGTGAACAGGGGGCAGTGTCGTTAAGGGGATAGTTCACCCAAATTACATATTGGTTTCCTTACCTTGTAAGCTGTCTGTGGACAAGGTATGACAGCAATCCATGCTTTGGTTTAGCTTCCCTGGCACTGTTTCCAAATGCTAATATTTTAGGATTTGTGGCACAAACCTCATTCAAGTCATGGCACCGATATTAGCAAATCATCCGAAAGTATCTAAAATGTATTGTGAAGCTCAACAAAGTAACTTATAGATGATTTTTAAAATGTTAATAATGGGTCTCATGACTTGGATGGGATTTGTACCAAAAATGCTAAAACGTTATCATTTGGAAACAGTGCCAGGGAAACTAAACCAAAGCATGGACTGCTGTCATACTTTGTCCAGGGTAAGGAAACCAACATGTGATTTTGTAATTTGGGTGAATTATCCCTTTAATGTGTGTGTGTGTGTGTGTGTGTGTGTGTGTGTGTGTGTGTGTGTGTGTGTGTGTGTTAGTGGAGCCTGGTCTATTGTGAAGCAGAGACAGAGAAGGACTATTTGAGGAACCGGAAAAGCCGAGCACAAGCAGTCACGTTTCCTGTTGGGAGACGGATCACACAGTAGAGAGACTGGGACAATAGACACAGGCTATGACGGACCACCGCTTATAACACTAAAGCACTGGCATACTGTAACCAGCATTTAAGCGTGTGCGTGTGCGTGAGTGTGTGTATGTATTGCGTTCCCTCACAACATTTTCACAAGCACAGCCTTCTAGTCATACACATAACAGCTCATTAAACTATAAACACCTCCACACACGCACACAACTTAAATAAACACAACACAAATCAACTAATTAGAAATCTTCACAGTACTGTTGACGATGGCGATGTCTCGGCCCTTGTAGTGCTCAGCCAGCGTCATGGAGGCTCCCTGGCCCGAGGCTACGATGCGGACGGTGCGGCTGCTGTCGGAGCACTCCAGTTGGGCCGCGGCGCCCAGCTCAGACCCCTGGACCCCCAGGCTCTCGGTGAAGGTGAAGGAGTCTCGCGTGCGGTCACGGCAGTAGGACTTGTACCACCACTGCACCACAGGGGTCTGGGTGGAGGGCGTGTGGTACTGGCACTGAAGCACCACGGACTGGAAGAGCATGGCCAAACGCCTCTCCTCCCGAACGGTCACCTGCACCCCAGCACACACACAGACTGACACACACAAAAACATGCACAAACATGGACACACACACACACACACACACACACACACACACACACACACACACACAATGAAAGAAAATGACAGAGAAAAGAGAGGGGGAGAAGTTATTAATTCCAATAATCAAAACAATTCCAGATTATATTTTCACGGAAAGGTTAAAAACACAGACCTATGAATGGTAAAAAGGCATGGTGATAGATGTCCCATTCTACATATCAAATCACATTTTCTATCAAAATCTAATTCTATTCATCACATGCTTCGTAAATAACAGGTGTGGACTGACAGTGAAATGCTCACTAACAGCAGTGTGCATATAAGGCCTTTAACATACAGTATATTTTGAATAGCCAGTGAAACATGCAAATGTAAAGGAGAGATTTGACTTCACAGTTGAATGCTCTCCAACACCAGCTTTGAAACGCAACCAGTCCATCATCACTTGAACCAAGCAGCTTTGTCTCTTTAAAAAGTACTATATAAGTCCCATGTATTATTATTATTATTATTATTATTATTATTATTATTATATAGCCTCTACCCATATTTTTTCAGTCCAACTCTCCCTTACATACCCCTTGCACATCCAAAAGGTTAAGGGAGATTCCAGACCACTAAACTCAAGAGGGGGTTTATTTGTTTTCTACCCCACAGGGAGCCTATCAGAGACAGACTGCAGAGGTGGAATGCTCCTGATGTTCAGTGGTTCAGATAAAAGGCTGAGAACAGAGAGAATATAAGATAGGGAGATGGAGTGGTGAGATAAGAGTTGTGAAAGTGATGACTTGAATTCACCAACGCCTGAAAACATCTGGTCTGGATCCACAGTGTGAACCTGTGTTTGATGGTGTGTGTGTGTGTTTGTGTGTGTGTGTGTGTGTGTGTAATGATGACTCCAACTCAGTCTCCAACTGGGAGAATACCAAGTGGTGATTTGCATAATATCTAAAGGGGAGGAGAGACAGACAGAGATGGGATGGGGGCTCCTCTCTCCTGGTCACAGGGACTACATTCCGCTGTGCGTGGGGAGCGGGGGCAGGACGGCAGTAGGGAGGTAGGAGGTTATCATAATAAAGAGGAACAGTGAGGGGGCCAGAACCAGATCAGTCTACAGCTCCAACCTGTCCCGTTAGTTCTGGGTGGAGCAGGGAGCAGGTACTGACTCAAAAAAATGTCCCAGTCCCATTAGGTCTGGGTGGAGCAGGCAGCAGGAGCTGACTCCAAACATTTCCCATTCCCATTAGGTCTGGGTGGAGCAGGCAGCAGGAGCTGACTCCAAACATTTCCCATTCCCATTAGGTCTGGGTGGAGCAGGCAGCAGGAACTGACTCCAAACATTTCCCAGTCCCATTAGGTCTGGGTGGGGCAGGCAGCAGGAACTGACTCCAAACATTTCCCAGAAAAGAGGAAATCACAACAAAGCGTTCTACCCAGCAACTCTCTCCTTAGGAGCAGTTTAATGCATATGAAGGGAATGAGACAAGGAGGGAAGCCATTTTACACTTTGTACCAAAGAAGAGCCAGGGTGATTCATGATGATGGCCTTCAAATAAATATCTGACCCTACACCAACGGTTCACCCACTCCTCCTACAGAGTCTGAAGAAGATGTGTTACCTCTGGAGAATACAAAACAAATGAGAGAGAGAGAGACAGAGGAGAGAGAGAGAGAGGTGACAGTTCCGTTTGTTTGTTTGTGTTTGTTTTCATTTTGAATATGAGAGGGATGGAGAAAAATAAAGTGGGAGGAGAGATAGCAGGGAGAGGAACGGTGCTCCTAAATTCCTTCCACGGGGTAGCTGTGGCCCTCCCTTTGTCCTTTTGTTCATGGCCCATTGGCCCATTGTTTGGCATTAGTAAGCCCCCCCTCATCCTGGAGGATCCTATGTGGACAGTAGAATGGAGGAGGGGGATGGGAGGACTCCAACCAATGAAATAATCTCATCTGGTCCAGTCGGGTGTGAACAGCCAATTAGCTGTTAGGTATTTGAACCAAACCGTTAGAAGAGGTCCTTACAGTGTAGTGAGGGGAGATAGGGACAGAGAGAATGGACAGGGTGGGACACCTTAGTAACCACAGGATTCACGTACAACCAAAACAAACATTGTCACTGTATTCTGGAACCTTTGCTCCAAGGTGTGAGCCTGTCTCAGCATCTCTCTGTTAGAGAACACAAAAAGTGTCCATACATGTAACCAGGCACTTCAAAACACATTTGTAAACACATGCAACTATCTAACATACACCATTAAATAGTGTTTTCTTGATGAGTGGGCTACTACACAAACTGAGCTTACTATTCAAGTCTACTAGGCTCTTCTTGGTCAAAGCTCTGAGTCACTCCATGCTTCCTGTCCACATCACACCCTTTCCTCCTTCAACAACTGACACCATTTTCCTGCGAGGCATTCAAACACAGACATGACTTCCTATAGGGCCTATAAACTAGACACAGATTTGTTTTGTATAGGTCTATTGAAAAAAAAAAACTCTTCAAAATACTAGATTAAATAATGGTAAAATTACTATTAATTTACCAAATTAAACGTGAAAAATGTGGTTAACACAACAGAGACCACTACCCAAATATCAGACTGATCTACAAAATTATATTTCATAGTAGACCCTCAGAGTAAGTTATTATAGAGGACCAATGATTCTCTGCCTAGTAGATGTTTATGTGACCCATTGGGGTGCATGCATACCATGGATATTGTCTGAATAACAGTACCTATTTAAATGAAATAACCGTGTTTTTACTATAGTATATTTCATATTCCACACATTCCTCCTGTAATTTACGACAAAACACAATAGTGAAAAACAAGAGTAGCTAAGGTTATTATCACTGCACGTATTCCATCTAATAAAATACAGCAATTCAGATGAACCCCGCGAAACAAGTGGACAGCCAAAGGTCTGTTTATATCAATCAAAATAAAGGGAGTCCAATAGTCATATTGAGGTTGTAGGTAAGGCTACTGTAGAGGTAGAAAGAGACCCGTCAATTGCTGGAATTAACCCTCTGCAAGAGAGATCAACCTGTTACGTTCACTGCTTTCTCAGACAGATGACAAAATAACATGTTGAGTGAGTAAACAAACAAAAACAAGGAACATATATACCTGTTAAACACAAAATAATCCATCGATCTAACAGCCAGTTCATTTTTCGAATAAAAGGTTTCGCAATCAGAGAGAATTAATCCTCATTTTCATCCTGCCCGTTCTTTGACTCATTCTTTGTCCTCTGAGTGCTCATAAAAACACCGGGAGAGGCGAAGTGTCAATCGGAGACTAGAGGGAGTGTACCACTTCAACAGAGGGTGTACTCCAACTGCATTCCAATAACTAAATTCAAACAAATATGTTTTACCACCATTTTAACTAGAATAATATTACAAGCACATACTTAAATATATTTGGGATTCAAAACATTACATCTAAACTAGTCTCCAAAAAAATCTTAAACCTGCTTCAACTGGTGGTTTTACCTATGGAATGAAGAAGAAGCGTCTGGTTTTAAAAGGGGGAAAAATATATTTTATTAATAGAATCAGGTCTTACTAACTCGGGTGTGATCCTGTAGAATTTTAAGAATTGAAACAAAAATAATGCTGAGACTTTAGTTCAGTTTTTCCTCCACTTCTTTCCTTTATTTTTATATATATGATTCATTTAAATTAATAAAAAATCCTTAATTAAATAATGCTTTTCATTGCATTGACATACACCCTATTTAATCAGACAGTTAATTGATTAAAACAGAAAATCAGTGCTTTATAAAAAATTAATTGATCTAGCCTACTTTCACCACAAAGTAATAATGAAAACATGTAGCACAGGGTCAAAACCATTCCATGATTACACACATACTCAACAGTTATTGACCACATGGGGTCATACAACCCAAGGGTACTTCTCTTCATGGTAAAACTTGATTTAGGTCCAGTTGTTTCAAACCAACCCCGGGCCCCAACCACAAGGTACTTCTTCAACCTCCCCGAAAGATCTGAAAGGACTAGATAGTTCTTCTGAATAGCATGGTAATAGCTTTCTTTGAGCCTCATGTAGGAGGCTAAGACACAGTAGCTGTTGAAGAGAGGCCTCCACCACCTAGACACAGAGCCTGATCCATCCTTTCAGCTCTTTACAGAGAGGTGTAGAAGTGCCCTTTGGGCCATGGTTCAGTTTGAAATTGGGCCTCATCTCATCATATGTAACTTGAAGTAGGCCTAGTTTGTTTATCAAATAAAATAATGTTGTATTTTCCAAATTACGGTTGTCAAGTGCACCAGGATCTGGTGTTATTTTGATCGAGCAATTGCCCAAATGCAGTTAAGAACAGCCTAGAAATAGCGTAACATTAATGATTGTTTGTGAGGCATTAGAATCAAAGGGGATATTATGGGGTAGGCAGAGCACCAGCATGGGACAACTGAAGTAGGCTCCCTGTACCAGCAGATTAGCATTGGGGAGGATGGCTGTAATACCCTTGGACAAGTTAGCTAAGACAGGTTGGGTCTCAGTCACGGTCATCTTATGATTCATCGTACAGGTCATTGTACCGATCATGCTGGTCATCAAGGCGGTCACGGCTGCCACCATGGCGAACAACAGGCGGGTTGTCAAGGCGATCGCGGCTTCCACCATGGCGAATAACAGGTGGGTCGTTAAGACGGTCACGGCTGCCACCATGGCGAACAACAGGCGGGTCGTCAAGGCGGTCGCGGCTGCCACCATGGCGAAGAACAGGCGGGTCGTCAAGGCGATCGCGGCTACCACCATAGCGAAGAACAGGCAGGTCGTCAAGGCGATCGCGGCTGCCACCATGGCGAAGAACAGGCGGGTCGTCAAGGCGGTCGCGGCTGCCACCATGGCGAAGAACAGGCGGGTCGTCAAGGCGATCGCGGCTGCCACCATAGTGAACAGCAGGCGGGTCGTCAAGGCGGTCGCGGCTGCCACCATGGCGAAGAACAGGTGGGTCGTCAAGGCGATCGCGGCTGCCACCATAGCGAACAGCAGGCTTGTCGTCAAGATGATCACGACCGCCACCATAGCGAACAACAGGCGGGTCGTCAAGACGATCACGACTGCCACCATTGCGAATGGGTGGGTCGTCAAGGCGATCACGGCTGCCACCATATCTAACACGCTGGTCGTCGAGGCGATCGCGGCTGCCACCATAGCGATCGCGCTGATCTACGTAGTTTTTGCGATTGTCATCAGAATTCTCCTTACGGCCATCACTGTAATCTGTTCTAACACTTTGGTCGTCGTGCTCCATCTCCCCTTTCGTCTCATATTGATGCATGATGCTCTCCTCAGTCCTGTCTTCCGGTATGTCCTCCCGGTAACCTGCACCAACTTTGAGTGTGGGCGTGTCATGGAACTGCACCGCTTCTGGAGCTCTGAAAGACAGAGAGACGACAGGGAGACGTGAGAGAGAGAGCGAGAGAGAGAGAGAGAGAGAGAGAGAGAGAGAGAGAGACATGAGAGAGAGACAACAGGGAGATATGAGAGAGAGAGAGATGAAAGGGAGACGAGAGAGAGATAAACATGAGAGAGAGCGAGAACAAGAGATGATAGGGAGACATGAGAGAGAGACATGAGAGAGAGAGAGAGAGAGAGAGAGAGAGAGAGAGAGAGAGAGAACGAGAGAGAACGAGAGATGATAGGGAGACGAGAGAGAGTGAGAGAGAGACGACAGGGAGACATGAGAGAGAGAGAGAGACATGAGAGAGAGAGAGAGTGAGAGAGAGAGAGAGAGAGATGACAGGGAGACATGAGAGAGATATGAGAGAGAGAGAGAGACGACATGGAGACATGAGAGAGAGAGAGACATGAGAGAGAGAGACGACTGGGAGACATGAGAGAGAGAGATGACAGGGAGACATGAGAGAGAGAGAGACATGAGAGAGAGAGAGACGACAGGGAGACATGAGAGAGAGAGAGAGAGAGAGAGAGAGAGTCAAGAGAAGTCAAGAGAGAGAGCAATTAGTAGCCAAAAAATACAATCTCTCCTGAACAACTTTTTAGCATTAACATTCTCCTACACCAATGAAGGTATACATTTGGCCGTTTGGAACATAAACTTTATATTTGACAAATTAGCCTCCTTGGCTAATCTTAAGAAACATAAGATCAAACCAAAAATAATAGATCATGAAAAATGGTTTGATAATGATTGCAAAAATCTAAGAAAGTCATTGAGAAATATATCTAATCATAAACACAGAGACCCAGACAACAAAAATATACGTCTTCAATAAGGGGAAACACTGAAGCAATACAAACACACCCTAAGAACAAAAAAGGAACAGCACATTAGAAATCAGCTAGATGTGATTGAGGAATCCATAGAATCAAACCACTTCTGGGAGAATTTGAATAAATTAAACAAACCTCATAATGAGGAATTGGCTATCCAAAATGGGGATATGTGGAGAAATCACTTTGCAAACCTCTACAGCAATATAACAAAGAGCCCAGAACAACAAGATATACAAGAAAAATTACAAATCCTTGAATCAGCAGTCAAAGACTATCAGAATCCTGTGGATACCCCAATTACAGAACAAGAATTATTGGAAAAACTTTGCACTCTCCAACCCAAAAAGGCCTGTGGTACTGATGGTATTTTAAATTAAATGATCAAATATACAGACCACAAATTCAAATTGGCTATACTCAAACTCTTCAACATTATCCTAACTGCAGGTATTTTCCCCGATATTTGGAACCAAGGATTGATCACACCAATTTATAAAAATGGAGACAAATTTGACCCAAATAATTACAGAGGAATTTGCGTTAACAGCAACTTGGGGAAAATTCTCTGCAGTATCATAAACAGCAGACTACATAATTTCCTTGATGAACACAACGTCCTAAGCAGAAGCCAGATTGGATTTGTAAAAGATTATCGTACAACAGACCACATTTACACCCTCCAGACTCTAATTGACAAACAAGTAAATCAAAACAAAGGCAAAATCTACTCGTGTTTTGTAGACTTCAAGAAAGCATTTGATTCAATTTGGCACGAAACATTAGAAGAATCGGCAGCACCTGGTCTCACCCTACACAACACTGAAATCAAGTGTCTGCTGTACGCAGATGACCTGGTGCTACTGTCTCCCACTAAGGAGGGGTTACAGCAGCATCTAGATCATCTGCAGAGATTCTGTCAGACCTGGGCCCTGACCATTACTAAAAAAAACCAGAATATAATGATATTCCAAAAAAGGTCTGGAAATCAGGATGACAAATATAAATTCTATTTGGACACAGTTCTATTAGAACACACCAAAAATTACACACATCTAGGACTAAATATCAGCAACACAGGTAGCTTTCACATGGCTGTGAATGAGCTGAGAGACAAAGCAAGAAGAGCATTCTATGCCATTAAAAGGAATATTAAAATCGAAATTCCAATTAGAATCTGGCTCAAAATGTTCCAATCAGTTATAGAACCAATTGCTCTATATGGCAGCGAAGTATGGGGTCCGCTCTCTAATACTGAATTTACCAAATGGGACAAACATCCAATCGAAATACTGCATGCAGAGTTTTGCAAGACTGTATTGCAAGTGCAAAGAAAAACTCAAAATAACGCATGTAGAGCAGAATTGGGCCAATACCCCCTCCTTATTCGAATAGAAAAAAGAGCCATCAAACTTTACAACCATCTAAAAACAAGTGACCCCAAAACATTCCATCACACAGCTCTACTATGTCAAGAGATGAAACAAGAGAAGAGTCCCCTCAGCCAGCTGGTTCTGAGGCTCAGTTCACTAACCAAAACCAACCTCATAGAGCCTCAGGACAGCACTCAGAAAATCCGGCCCAACCAAATCATCACAAAGCAAAAAGAAAAATATATCACCTATTGGAAAGACACCACAAAAAATCAAAGTAAACTTCAATGCTATTTGGCTCTAAACAGACAGTACATGGTGGCAGACTATCTGACCACTGTGACTGATAGAAAACTGAGAAAAACACTGACTAGGTACAGACTCAGTGAGCACAGTCTGGCTATAGAGACCGGTTGTCACAGGCAAACCTGGCTGCCCAGAGAGGACAGGCTGTGCTCACTCTGCCCACGGGGAGAGGTAGAGACAGAGCTGCATTTCCTATTACACTGTGACAAATACTCAGACCTAAGAGAATCTTTCTTTCCCAAAATTATCATCCAGTACAAATAATTTGAAACTATAAAAGAGGAAGAAAAAATCAAATATTTATTGGGTGAAAAGCCAAAATGTGCAATTTTGGCAGCCAAATATGTGTCCTCATGCCACAACCTGAGGGACAGCCAGTGAAAAGTGTAATGTAATGTCAATAATATTTCCTGTTTTGTTTTGGCTTTCATAGCATGTAATGTGTCTTCTCAGTTATGTTGAGATTGGTCGACTACTATTGCTTTAATGTATTGTTATTCTCATTAATATTGTTGTTGTAGTTGCTGTTAATGGTAATCCCATTTCCACTACTACTGTTATTATTGCTGTTGGTCCCACCATTTTTGTTATATGTATACTTTGACAATGTAAGTAATTTTACTTGCCATGTCAATAAAGTCTATTGAATTGAATTGAATTGAATTGAATTGAGAGAGACGACAGGGAGACATGAGAGAGAGAGAGCGAGAACAAGAGATGATAGGGAGACGAGAGAGAAAGAGAAAGAGAGAGAGAGAATGACAGGGAGACATGAGAGAGACGATAGGGAGACATGAGAGAGAGAGACGAGAGAGAGAGAGAGAGAGACGACAGGGAGACATGAGAGAGAGAGAGAGAGACAACAGGGAGACGAGAGAGACGACAGGGAGACATGAGAGAGAGAGAGAGAACAAGAGACGATAGGGAGACGAGAGAGAACAAGAGACGATAGGGAGACAAGAGACAGAGAGAGAGAGAGAGAGAGAGAGAGAGAGAGAGATGACAGGGAGACATGAGAGAGCGAGGAGAGAGACAGGAAGACATGAGAGAGAGAGAGACGACAGGGAGACATGAGAGAGAGAGAACAAGAGATGATAGGGGACGAAAGAGAGAGAGAAAGAGAGAGAGAGACGACAGGGAGACAGAGAGAGAGAGAGCGGAGAGAGAGAGAGAGAGAGAGAGAGAGAAGAGAGAGAGAGAGAGAGAGAGAGAGAGCAAGAGAGGACAGGGAGACATGAGAAAGAGAGAGAGACAACAGGAGAGAGAGAGACGATAGGGAGACATGAGAGAGAGACATGAGAGAGAGAGAGAGAGAGAGAGAGAGAGAGAGAGAGAGAGAGAGAGAGAGAGAGAGAGAGAGAGAAGAGAGAGAGAGAGAGAGAGAGAGAGAGAGAGGACAGGAGACATGAGAGAGAGAGAGACGACAGGGAGACATGAGAGAGAGAGAGAGAGAGACAAC
>NC_140003.1:40523103-40607868 GCF_964263955.1 Coregonus lavaretus | reverse complement strand
GAGGGAGAGAGAGAGACGACAGCGAGACATGAGAGAGAGAGAGAGAGAGAGAGAGAGAGAGAGAGAGAGAGAGAGAGAGCGAGAGAGAGAGAGAGGCGACAGCGAGACATAGAGAGAGAGAGAGAGAGAGAGAGAGAGAGAGAGAGAGAGAGAGACGACAGCGAGACATGAGGGAGAGAGAGAGAGAGAGACGACAGCGAGACATGAGAGAGAGAGAGAGAGAGAGAGAGAGAGAGAGAGAGAGAGAGAGAGAGAGAGAGATAGAGAGAGAGAGAGACAGCAAGACATGAGGGAGAAAGAGGCAAAGGTACACAACAACAAAAAGACAGAAAGAGGAACAGGCCCACCTCATCCTCTCACCCACAACAAACCCTCACCCAAATGTCCACCACAACTTCCTGACCCAGAAAGGAGAGCAGAACAGCTCTTTACCCTTGAACATTCTTCTGTTTAGCTTTGTTCCTCTTCTTCCTGCAGCAGTAGATGACAATCCCCAGGACCAGGACCCCAGCTAGGACCCCTCCAATGATGGCTGCTGTGGACCCTAACTTCATGGAGGCTAAAAAAGGGAAGTCGTTAGAGTGTTACAACAGGAGGAAGTGGAAAGAAGAAGAGAGAGGATGAGGAAAAAGGAGTTTGATGGCAAGACTGGGAGTCTTGTTGATAAATGTGACTTGATGCCTGAGTTGCAGAGGCCTTGATTCATTCATCACTATTCCTCCCCCATTTCACCTCTAAACAAATAGCAAGCGCAACACTCAATACCCACAGGGTATACTCAATACCCACAGGTATACTCAATACTCACAGGGTATACTCAATACTCACAGGGTATACTCAATATTCACAGGGTATACTCAATACTCACGGGGTATACTCAGTACTCACAGGGTATACTCAATACTCACGGGGCATGACAGTGAGGGTGAAGTTTGAGCTGCAGAGCGGACCTGGTTGGTCGCGGTGCAGATGAAGAAACCGGAAGTCTCCATGGAGACATTGAATAGAGATAGAACACCATTTTCTGAAAGAATGGAGGAATCAGGAAGTTACAATTCTGAGAGGACAGCTGCACGTACACACTGATAGACAAATCAGGATGTTTTGCTAATAACCACTGCGGCCCTGCCAATATTCTATGGCTTGCTTGAAGTAAAGATGAACACCACACACACACACAAACAACATACTCTCAGTGGTCCTCGCTGGGAATGCTCTGGGGGTGTTCCTGACATCGTATGTCTTCCAGCCATAGGTGGGGGCGGGGGAGCCCTCCTCAGACACACATGTCAGGTTGATGTTGCTCCAGTACTCTGCTTCGCCCTGCACCCTGACGATGGGCACAGAGGGAGCCACTGGAGAGGGAAGCAAACGTCACATCATGTTGTGTCGTTTGTCAAGTAGTCCAGTAGAGGGCAGTGGAGTGCTAATGAACACCCTTGAGCAGGGCTGTCCAAACCTCTTCCTGGAGATCAACTGTCCCTGTCGGTTTTCAGTCCAACCCTAATTTAGCATATCTGATTCAGCTAGTTAAGGTCTTGTTGAGCAGCTAATCAGGTGTGTTAAATTAGGGTTGGACTGAAAACCCACAGGACGGTAGATCTCCAGGAAGACGGTTGGGCAGCCATCTTGCTGAAGGAAACTTCTGAGATCTAAGCAGTGGAGGGTATTTTACTTTTACATGACATCTATTCCATCTTTAAAACAGATGTAACCTTTTCACCCACATCAGACTTCATCTATCATAGTACTATTTCTCTACATGGACTACGGGTCAACATCTACTACTGTTCTACACAAGGACCACCAGTTCGGTGGTGGCGGAAGGCTTCCCCTCATCGTCTCCAGGGATCTGCAACCTGCACTGCCAAAGCCTGTTCTCCTGCATGGACACCTGGCGGAGGGTCAGGGTGCTCCGCCCTCCAGGGACGTCATGGGTCATCTCTGCTCGGCCCTTATAGGAAGGTTTGATGTCCAGTTGATTGTTGGTAGAGTAGAACGAGGCAATAATAATCTACACGAATCAGGGAGACACAAAATAATACATACACATTCTGCACATAGCCTACACACTGCAATGCACACACTCAGTGGTCAAATGTGCTTCCTTTATTGGAATAGGCAACCTGGGCTAGACGTAACATAGTAAATGTTAAATCCGGGACACTCAAATTAGTAAGTTATGCTACTTTCAGTATGGTATATATTAATTTGTGGATGTCTATCATCCATTTTGTATGATATGTTACGAAATACAATTCGTATGACGTTACGGATTGCAATTCGTACAATATGTTACGAATTCCAATTTGTTGTGGCTAACGTTAGTTAGGTGGCTAACGCTAATGTTAGCTAGGTGGCTAACATTAGTTAGGCTAAAGGTTAGGAGTTAGGTTAAAGGGTTAGGGGAACGGTTAGCTGACATGCTAAGTAGTTGCAAAGTAGCTAAAAAAGTAGTACGTGGTTGCAAAGTTGGCAAAATGCTAAAGTTGTCCGTGATGAAATTCGAACACGCAACCTTTGGGTTGATAGACATCCACGTTATATGTCCACCTATCCACACCAATCAACCACCCTCCTTTTGTGTTTGCCTTAAGTAACCTTCTGTCTTATTTAACCCTACCAAATGTAACATATCATACTAATTTGAGTGACGGATTTTAGTTTACTATGTTATGTCTAGTCTATGAGACCAAGCTGGAATAGGTCATGCCTTTCGTTACATAGCAGAAAACAAATCATTCAGTCAACATTTATGCCGGTTATAGATAATGGCGATATCTTCTATATTGAATCGATTGGCTGCAGTTTATTATAGCACACTATGCTTTATTAAGGGCGACAGGTTCAGTACACATCACTGCATTCTGTATCAGAAAGTAGGCGGGTCCTCTTTGAAGTCTTGTAGATCGATGCATTGCACTCTTTTTGTTTATAAATCCCTCTTGCACAAACTTCCGCTGTACCTTATTTCATTATTAACCTACAGACGTACGAGTTACCAGACCCGGTCTCAGGGATGGCAAACTCTAGAGATCCCTTCGATCTCCACCGAATTAGCTAAATCTGCTTTTAGTATTTTTTGCACCTTGTGGGATAATCTCCCAAACTCTCTAAAATATGATGATGATTTGGTGCCTTTAAGGCAATTCAGACGGCTGATTGAGGACCTTTTTACAGAAGAATGTGTTTGTTTTCAATGATTGTGTTTTGTATCTCAGTTTTGCTTTTCGTACTGTATTGATGTGATTTATTTTTTTATAGGGCTCATCTGTAAAGAGGCCATGGTCTCAGCATGACTCCCATTCAAAATAAAGGTTAAATAAAAATGTGCACCTGAAAACACTCTACTTGACCCAACTGTAGTCGTTCTAATTATCTTTATATCAGCATTTAACTTGGTGTTTCCATCTCTCGAGAAACAGAGGCAATAGTTGCAAAGCATTTACAGTGCCTTGCAAAAGTATTCAGCCCCCTTGGCGTCTTTCCTATTTTGTTGCATTACAACCTGTAATTTAAATGGATTTTTATTTGGTTTTCATGTAATGGACATACACAAAATAGTCAAAATTGTTGAAGTGAAATTAAAAAAATAACTAGTTTCAAAAAATGTTAAACAATAAATAATGGAAAAGTGGTGCTATGAAGCCCCTAAATAAGATCTGGTGCAACCAATTACCTTCAGAAGTCACATAATTAGTTAGATTGCACACAGGTGGACTTTATTTAAGTGTCACATGATCTCAGTATATATACCCCTGTTCTGAAAGGCCCCAGAGTCTGCAACACCACTAAGCAAGGGGCACCACCAAGCAAGCAGCACCATGAAGACCAAGGAGCTCTCCAAACAGGTCAGGGACAAAGTTGTGGAGAAGTACAGATCAGGGTTGGGTTACAAAAAAACATCTGAAACTTTGAACATCCCACGGAGCACCATTAAATCCATTATTAAAAAATGGAATATATGGCACCACAACAAACCTGCCAAGAGAGGGCCGCCCACCAAAACTCACGGACCAGGCATGGAGGGCATTAATCAGAGAGTCAACAAAGAGACCAAAGATAACCCTGAAGGAGCTGCAAAGTTCCACAGCGGAGATTGGAGTATCTGTCCATAGGACCACTTTAAGCCGTACACTCCACAGAGCTGGGCTTTACGGAAGAGTGGCCAGAAAAAAGCCATTGCTTAAAGAAAAAAAATAAGCAAACACGTTTGGTGTTCGCCAAAAGGCATGTGGGAGACTCCCCAAACATATGGAAGAAGGTACTCTGGTCAGATGAGACTAAAATTGAGCTTTTTGGCCATCAAGGAAAACGCTATGTCTGGCGCAAACCCAACACCTCTTATCACCCCGAGAATACCATCCCCACAGTGAAGCATGGCGGTGGCAGCATCATGCTGTGGGGATGTTTTTCATCGGCAGGGACTGGGAAACTGGTCAGAATTGAAGGAATGATGGATGGCGCTAAATACAGGGAAATTCTTGAGGGAAACCTGTTTCAGTCTTCCAGAGATTTGAGACTGGGACAGAGGTTCACCTTCCAGCAGGACAATGACCCTAAGCATACTGCTAAAGCAACACTTGAGTGGTTTAAGGGGAAACATTTAAATGTATTGGAATGGCCTAGTCAAAGCCCAGACCTCAATCCAATTGAGAAACTGTGGTATGACTTAAAGATTGCTGTACACCAGCAGAACCCATCCAACTTGAAGGAGCTGGGGCAGTTTTGCCTTGAAGAATGGGCAAAAATCCCAGTGGCTAGATGTGCCAAGCTTATAGAGACATACCCCAAGAGACTTGCAGCTGTAATTGCTACAAAAGGTGGCTCTACAAAGTATTGACTTTGGGGGGGGGTGAATAGTTATGCACGCTCAAGTTCTGTTTTTTTGTCTTATTTCTTGTTTGTTTCACAAAAAAATATATTTTGCATCTTCAAAGTGGTAGGCATGTTGTGTAAATCAAATGATACGAACCCCCAAAAAATCCATTTTAATTCCAGGTTGTAAGGCAACAAAATAGGAAAAATGTCAAGGGGGGTGAATACTTTCACAAGCCACTGTACATTTACTAAATGGAGCCATCCCTTAAAACACCTCTTGTCTTCTGACTGACCTTTGGATCCTCAGGGCTATCAGCCTCCATGGACCATGAGATGATGACCAGCGTCAACGGATTGACTGGCATGGCAGGAACGAAACTACACACCAGGGTGACATCATCGCCTCGCGCAACCTCATATGTAGGTTGTTGAATGGTCACCTGAAGGCCCCTGGCAGATGAGAACACTAGAAAAAAATGAGTCATATTCCATTCATCTCAATACTCAGATATTTCTCTAAATCACTTTCAAATGTATTGTATACCAGTTGCATATCATTGTATAGGCCTATGGAATTTTGAAATATACAATTCTGACATAAAGAATTACACACACTGAACAAGAATATGCTGAACTCATAAATGATGACATGATTTTTTTAAAAACAGTTGCAAGTTAACGTTGAACCTACAGCCTGTCAAGCAAAAGTGGAAATATCTTAGACAGGTTTGGGGAAGTGATCATATTTGCCATTGATTCAACACACTGAATCATGACATATAGGCCTATTCAAAATTAAATACTCCTAACAAAACAATCTAATTCAAGCACAAGAAACATCCTAAATGCATCAACTACATGATATATAATAAATTTAGAAAATGTAACAAAGGTCACATTTCATCCCATAGTTCCGGGAGAATGTGGTTAATGATTAACCAGGGTGTTGAAACTGCAACATGACATGACATACAAGATAGGGACAGATGAAGCAAAGCAACTCTTGACGTAGTAAATCTATCCATATGATTTGATTGCCAGTGACTTCCCCCTACAGTAGTCTGGGGGAAAAGGTGTTGGCCGTTTTGCAATTAATAACTGAAAGATTACAAATGAAGTCGAGAAGGCTACACATACCTGCAAGTATGAAAAATAGTATCATTGTCGATGTCCCCTTTTCAATCACCCACAGGAATACTGTTTTAGTCCTCTCTGGTGTCAAATGTTCAATATTGGAGCTCCAAGCGCACCTCACACAGGTAAACCAAACCGCAGGCACCTGGGGTGTATTCATTACGTCTTGCAACGGAAACCATTTACCGTCTAAGAACCAAACGGAAGCAGGTGGAACGAAATGGGGAGGGACCTTTTTTAAATTTTAATTTAACCTTTATTTTATCAGGGAGTCATACTGAGACAAGGGTCTCTTTTATAGATGGGCCCTGAATTACATACATTACAGAAAATACAAAATGCAAGTAGGAAGAAAAACATGGTCATAAAAAACAAAAACATTCATCAGTAATAAGGTCCTCAATCAGCTTTCTGAATTGCCCTAAAGGCACCAAAACATCAAATTTAAGAACACTTTGAAGAATGTTCCACAAATAAGGTGCAAGAAAACTAAAAGCTGATTTACCTAACTCAGTAGAGACCAAAGGAATTTCCAGAGTTAGCCATCCCTGAGACCAGGTGTGGTAACTTGTATGTCTAAAGTTGAGTAAAGATGTTAGGTACAAAGGGCTTTATAAATGAAAACATAGCAATGTACCAACCTATGTGACATTAAATAGGGCCAACCAACTTTCTGGTAGAGAATGCAGTGATGAGTATTAAAATAGTTGCTCGTAATAAAGCGCAGTGCGCTATGATAAACTGCATCTAATGGCTTTAATGAAGTGGCAGTTGCGTTCATATAGATGATGTCGCCATAGTCTAGGACCGATAGGAACGTCGACTGAATAATCTGCTTTCTACTATTTAGCGAGAGGCAGGACCTATTTCTATAGAAGAAACCCATATTTATTATCAGCTTCTTAACTAACTCATCAATATGCTTTTTAATAGACAGCTTTTCCTCTATCCAGATGCCCAGATATTTGTAAGCACAGACACGATCAATATGGACATAATCTAAAGTACATACAGTTGAAGTCGGAAGTTTACATACATTAGGTTGGAGTCATTAAAACTCGGTTTTCAACCACTCCACAAATGTCTTGTTATCAAACTATAGTTTTGGCAAGTCGGTTAGGACATCTACTTTGTGCATGACACAAGTCATTTTTCCAACAATTGTTTACAGACAGATTATGTAAACTTCTGACCCAGTGGGTCAGAAGTTTACATACACTAAGTTGACTGTACCTTTAAACAGCTTGGGAAATTCCAGAAAATGATGTCATGGCTTTTGAAGCTTCTGATAGGCTAATTGACATAATTTGAGTCAATTGGAGGTGTACCTGTGGATGTATTTCAAGGCCTACCTTCAAACTCATTGCCTCTTTGCTTGACATCATGGGAAAATCAAAAGAAATCAGCCAAGACCTCAGGAAAAAATTTGTAGACCTCCACAAGCCTGGTTCATCCTTGGGAGCAATTTCCAAACGTCTGAAGGTACCACGTTCATCTGTACAAACAATAGTACGCAAGTATAAACACCATGGGACCACGCAGCCGTCATACCGCTCAGGAAGGAGACGCGTTCTGCCTCCTAGAGATGAACGTACTTTGGTGCGAAAAGTGCAAATCAATCCCAGAACAACAGCAAAGGACCTTGTGAAGATGCTGGAGGAAACAGGTACAAAAGTACAGTGAGGGAAAAAAGTATTTGATCCCCTGCTGATTTTGTACGTTTGCCCACTGACAAAGACATGATCAGTCTATAATTTTAATGGTAGGTTTATTTGAACAGTGAGAGACAGAATAACAACAAAAAAATCCAGGAAAACGCATGTCAAAAATGTTATAAATTGATTTGCATTTTAATGAGGGAAATAAGTATTTGACCCCCTCTCAATCAGAAAGATTTCTGGCTCCCAGGTGTCTTTTTATACAGGTAACGAACTGAGATTAGGAGCACACTCTTAAAGGGAGTGCTCCTAATCTCAGCTTGTTAACTGTATAAAAGACACCTGTCCACAGAAGCAATCAATCAATCAGATTCCAAACTCTCCACCATGGCCAAGACCAAAGAGCTCTCCAAGGATGTCAGGGACAAGATTGTAGACCTACACAAGGCTGGAATGGGCTACAAGACCATCGCCAAGCAGCTTGGTGAGAAGGTGACAACAGTTGTTGCGATTATTCGCAAATGGAAGAAACACAAAAGAACTGTCAATCTCCCTCGGCCTGGGGCTCCATGCAAGATCTCACCTCGTGGAGTTGCAATGATCATGAGAACGGTGAGGAATCAGCCCAGAACTACACGGGAGGATCTTGTCAATGATCTCAAGGCAGCTGGGACCATAGTCACCAAGAAAACAATTGGTAATGCACTACGCCGTGAAGGACTGAAATCCTGCAGCGCCCGCAAGGTCCCCCTTCTCAAGAAAGCACATATACAGGGCCGTCTGAAGTTTGCCAATGAACATCTGAATGATTCAGAGGAGAACTGGGTGAAAGTGTTGTGGTCAGATGAGACCAAAATCGAGCTCTTTGGCATCAACTCAACTCGCCATGTTTGGAGGAGGAGGAATGCTGCCTATGACCCCAAGAACACCATCCCCACCATCAAACATGGAGGTGGAAACATTATGCTTTGGGGGTGTTTTTCTGCTAAGGGGACAGGACAACTTCACCGCATCAAAGGGACGATGGACGGGGCCATGTACCGTCAAATCTTGGGTGAGAACCTCCTTCCCTCAGCCAGGGCATTGAAAATGGGTCGTGGATGGGTATTCCAGCATGACAATGACCCAAAACACACGGCCAAGAAAAAGCACATTAAGGTCCTGGAGTGGCCTAGCCAGTCTCCAGACCTTAATCCCATAGAAAAGCTGTGGAGGGAGCTGAAGGTTCGAGTTGCCAAACGTCAGCCTCGAAACTTTAATGACTTGGAGAAGATCTGCAAAGAGGAGTGGGACAAAATCCCTCCTGAGATGTGTGCAAACCTGGTGGCCAACTACAAGAAACGTCTGATCTCTGTGATTGCCAACAAGGGTTTTACCACCAAGTACTAAATCATGTTTTGCAGAGTGGTCAAATACTTATTTCCCTCATTAAAATGCAAATCAATTTATAACATTTTTGACATGCGTTTTTCTGGATTTCTTTGTTGTTTATCTGTCTCTCACTGTTCAAATGAACCTACCATTAAAATTATAGACTGATCATGTCTTTGTCAGTGGGCAAACGTACAAAATCAGCAGGGGATCAAATACTTTTTTCCCTCACTGTATCTATATCCACAGTAAAACGAGTCCTATATCGACATAACCTGAAAGGCCGCTCAGCAAGGAAGAAGCCACTGCTCCAAAACCGCCATAAAAAAGCCAGACTACGGTTTGCAACTGCACATGGTGACAAAGATCATACTTTTAGAACTGTTTGGCCATAATGACCATCGTTATGTTTGGAGGAAAAAGGGGACAGCTTGCAAGCCGAAGAACACCATCCCAACCGTGAAGCACGGGGGTGGCAGCATCATGCTGTGGGGGTGCTTTGCTGCAGGAGGGACTGGTGCACTTCACAAAATAGATGGCATCATGACGAAGGAAAATGATGTGGATATATTGAAGCAACATCTCAAGACATCAGTCAGGAAGTGCAAGCTTGGTCGCAAATGGGTCTAGCACATCACAGATAGTAAATTGTTAAAATGAAAACTAAGATTCACTAGAAGTTGACGGGTTAACCATTGAGTCAGCTAGAGGCTGGTAGAGGGAAGAGCAGTCGATTGACTGACCAGGGTTAATTAAACCATTGTTTCTCTCAAATAAAAAGCCTGGCGAGATAAAATGATTATTATAAGCATCACTTATCCCATTCTTTTCAGTTATGATGCCAGAGTCAGACAGAACTTACCTAGGCAGGGAAGAAGAGGGATTTGTACGCTTCAGTGCATTTACTGTTTTCCAAAATTTAGAAGGATCACCAGAGATAGAGCTTAAAAAGTAGCTTGATTTAGTTTTCTTAATCGAGATAGTACATCTGTTTCTCAATTGTCTGAAAGATTGCCAGTCCACTACAGAGTCAGTTTTCCCTCAAATCAAATCAAATTGTATTGGTCACATACACATATTTAGCAGCTGTTATGTCGGGTGTAGCGAAATGCTTGTGTTCCTAGCTCCAACAGTGCAGTAGTATCTAACAATTCACAACAATACACACAAATCTAAAAGTAAAAGAATGGAATTAAGAAATATATAAAAATTAGGATGAGCAATGTCGGAGTGGCATTGACTAAAATAGAGTAAAACACAATACAGTATATACATATGAGATGAGTAAAGCGGTATGTAAACATTATTAAAGTGACTAGTGTTCCATTATTAAAGTGGCCAGTGATTCCATGTCTATGTGTATTGGGCAGCAGCCTCTAAGGTGCAGGGTTGAGTAACCGGGTGGTAGCTGGCTAGTGATGGCTATTTAACAGTCTGGGATAAGGAGAGATTGAAAATGTCCGAAACCACTCCAGGCAGCTGGTCTGCGCATGCTCTGAGGACGCGGCTAGGGATGACGTCTGGACCGGCAGCCTTGCGAGGGTTAACCCGCTTAAACTTCTTACTCACGTCGGCCACGGAGAACGAGTCCACAGTCCTGGGGAGCGGCCCACGTTGGTGGCACTGTGTATTCCTCAAAGAGGTAAAAAAAGGTGTTTAGCTTGTCCGGGAGCAAGACGTCATGGTCCGTGACGTGGCTGGTTTTCCCTTTTTGTAATCCATGATTGCCTGTAGACCCTGCCACATACGTCTCGTGTCTGAGCCGTTGAATAGGGTTAGATCTATCTTTGACTCTGAATTGTTTAAAAGGGCCATGTTTATCTGCCAGAGGAATAAATATGGAGGATACATTTTCTAGGGCCAACTCAGGGTCAAGAATACAGGAGACCTACCTGAATTTGGCCAATAGAAACTCTCGTTTTTGTTGCAAAACGTTTTCCATTTGGAGTAAACGGTTTCTGTTGCAAACATTTTGCAACAGAATCGGCGGAAGGAATAAACCCCCCGCCGCACCTTCCCCTGTAGGCTCACAGGTGCTCTGCCCACGTGATAAACGAATGGGCCAATCAAATGCCCGCATTACAGTGACATCTACACCAGCGTATGTGATTTGCTGACGAAAGTGGTACACAGGTGTCTGGTTCTCCGAAAGTGTTGCATTTCAGACCGAAACCAAGAGGTTGTCCTTAAACATGTTGTTCTCTGAAGGTTGTTTGTTGTTATAGAATAATTTGTACACATTTTTAGACGTGTTTTTAACTCTTACCACGTCCTGAAGAATTTCAACGCCGCTATTGTGGACAGTAGGTTTAAATGAAAATTAACAACTTGATTTAGAGCACAAGACTTCTCAAGAATATTACAGTTTTTTTTGAAAGTTTGAGGCTACCTGAAAGTCTAGTGTCGCTCGAAAATGATACCGAAATCAGAGTTTTATGTTAGGCTTTTTTGCTGTTTCACAGGTGAGTTATCATATTATCTTTATGTTATGACCTGGTAATGCCAGTGAAGTAGGTCAGTTGTGTCATTTGAATCGACTCATTTACGGGTAAACTGGTTACAAAGGAAATCTGGATGTCACTACCATTGTTTGGGCTACTCCAAAATCAAATTGCCAATTGGCACTTCCACGGTAAGCGTGACGCTGATACTCTGATTTTTCACTTTAAATTAAACCATAACTCTATGCACAAGGACTAATTTGATCAATTTCCATTGAGAATTTTACGAAAAAATTTACTTGAAGAACAGTGCAGATACTAAGTTTGGTAACAGAATGACGGTTTACTTTTGGTGCGGTCATTTTGTTACCAAACTTGCATCTGCACTTTGGGCCTAGGCTAGCACTACTCAGAGTACTCGTGGAGGCCTATGTATGAATTTAAAGGAGAGGGAAAATTATGCTAAAGTGGCCTACCACGTCTAATTCAGCGGTGTAAAATACTTACGTAAAAATTTATTTTGCTATTACAACGTCAAATACCGCAGTCGACTGCAGTTCAAAACTGCACTCTTTTTTTGTAAGGGAATACTTTAAAGTACTACTTAAGTAGTTTTGAGTATCTGTATTTTACAATTTATATTGACAACTTTTACTAAACTACATTCCTAAAGAAAATAATGTGCTTTTTACTCCATACACTTTCCCTAACACCCAAAAGTACCTGTTACATTTTGAATGCTTAGTAGGGCAGGACAATTGTCAAATTCACACACTTATCAAGAGAACATCTCTGGTCATCCCTACTGCCTCTGATCTGGCAGACTCACTAAATGCATTCTTAATTTGTAAATTGTCTAATTGTGCCTCTGGCTATCCGTAAATAAATAAAAAACAAGAAACTGGTGCCATTTGGTTTGCTTCATAAAATACATATGAAATAATAATATAATATAATAATAATATGCCATTTAGCAGATGCTTTTATCCAAAGCGACTTAGTCATGCGTGCATACATTTTTGTGTATGGGTGGTCCCGGGGATCGAACCCACTACCTTGGTGTTACAAGCGCCGTGCTCTACCATCTGAGCTACAGAGGACTTTTATGATTTATACTTTTACTTTTGATACTTAAGTATATTTAAAACCAAATACTTTTAGGCTTTTACTCAAGTAGTATTTTACTGGGTGACTTTCACTTTTACCCTAATAGAAAATGACTCAAGTATGACAATTTAGTACTTTTTCCACCCCTGGTCTAATTCACATTCCCCCTCTCAGGTATCTTGGTTTGTCATGCTCAGGTGGAGTGTGGTCAACCACTCCTGGAAAACAGGATTGTTGGAGGAGTAGATGCATCGCAGGGGGCATGGCCGTGGCAGGTGGATATTCAGGTAGGTCACTGCTGCATCAAGGTATGGATTAAACTAAATGCATGAAGCCATGTTTTAGTGTGTATGTTGGTCGTCATGCTGACCTGCTGAGAGAGGAATGTTTTGCTGATTCACCAATCCTCTTTCCCCCGCTCTTGGTCTTTAGACAGAGAAGGATGGTCATATCTGTGGGGGCTCCATCATCACTCAGGAGTGGGTGCTGTCTGCTGCCCACTGCTTCCCAAAGTAAGTGTCCACCGGTGGCGGCTCCTCAGGAGGAAGGGGAGGACCATCCTAATCGGTGAATTACATAAAACTAGTGAAACATTTATAAAAAAAAGTTATCCTGTTTAGATACAACTATACTAAATATATTCCCGTCACCAAATAACTGATTAAAACAGTTTTGCAATGGTCTACCGTAACCTACAGTCTCCGTTGTCTCAAGGCTTAAAAATCCTCCTTTAACCTCTCGCCTCACCTTCATCTACAGTGGATTTAACAAGTGACATCAATAAGGGATCATAGCTTTCACCTCGTCATTCTGTCATGGAAACAGCAGGTGTTCTTAATGTTTTGTCAGTATGTCTAAATTAAATCAAATCACATTTTATTTGTCATATACACGTGTTTAGCAGATGTTATAGTGGGTGTCGCGAAATGCTTGTGCTTCTACTCCGACAGTGCAGTAATATCTAACAATTTCACAACAAATACCCAATACATACAAAACTAGTAAGGAATGGGGTTTAAGAATATATACATATATGGACAAGCAATGACAGAGCGGCATGGACTAAGATGCAGAAGAATATTATAGAATGCAGTATATACATATGAGATGAGTAGTGCAAGATATGTAAACATTATTAAAGTGACTAGTGTTCCATTTCTTAAAGTGGCCAGTGATTTCAATAGGGAGCAGCAGCCTCTAATGTGCTAGTGATGGCTATTTAACAGTCTGATGGCCTTGGGATAGAAGCTGTTTTTCAGTCTCTCGGTTCCAGCTTTGATGCACCTGTACTGACCTCACCTTCTGGATGATAGCGGGGTGAACAGGCAGTGGCTCAGGTGGTTGATTTCCTTGACGATCTTTTTGGCCTTCCTGTGACATCGGGTGTTGTATGTGTCTTGGATGGCGGGTAGTTTGCCCCCGGTAATGCGTTCGGCAGACCGCACCACCCTCTGGAGCTTTCCACCTTCTCCGCTGCGGTCCCGTCAATGTGGATAGGGGGGTGCACCCTCTGCTGTTTCCTGAAGTCCACGATCATCTCCTTTGTTTTGTTGATGTTGAGTGATATGTTATTTTCCTGGCACCACACTCCCAGAGCCCTCACCTCCTCCCTGTAGGCGGTCTCGTCATTGTTGGTAATCAAGCCTACTACTGTTGTCGTCTGCAAACTTGATGATTGAGTTGGAGGCGTACTTGGCCACGCAGTCATGGGTGAACAGGGAGTACAGGAGGGGGCTGAGCATGCACCCTTGTGGGGCCCCAATGTTGAGGATCAGCGAAGTGGAGATGTTGTTTCCTACCTTCACCACCTGGGGGCGGCCCGTCAGGAAGGCCAGGACCCAGTTGCACAGGGCTGGGTTCAGACCCAGGGCCTCAAGCTTAATGATGAGCTTGGAGGGTACTATGTTGTTGAATGCTGAGCTATAGTCAATGAACAGCATTCTTACATAGGTATTCCTCTTGTCCAGATGGGATAGGGCAGTGTGATGGCGATTGCATCGTCTGTGGATCTATTGGGGCGGTAAGCAAATTTGAAGTGGGTCTAGGGTGACCGGTAAGGTAGAGGTGATATGATCCTTGACTAGTCTCTCAAAGCAATTCATGATGACAGAGGTGAGTGCTACAGGGTGATAGTCATTTAGTTCAGTTACCTTTGCTTTCTTGGGTACAGGAACAATGGTGGCCATCTTGACGCATGTGGGAACAGCAGACTGGGAAAGGGAGAGATTGAATATGTCCATAAACACACCAGCCGAATGCTGCCGTCTATTCACAGTTTCTGGTTAGTGTAGGTTTTAATAGTCACAGTGGGCACAACATCACCTATACACTTCCTGATAAACTCAGTCACTGTTTCGGTGTATACGTCTAAATTATTTTCGGAAGCTACCCGGAACATATCCCAGTCCGCGTGATCAAAACAATCTTGAAGCGTGGATTCCGATTGGTCAGACCAGTGTTGAATATTCCTTAGCACGGGTACTTCCTGTTTGAGTTTCTGCCTATAGGAAGGGAAAAGCAAAATGGAGTCGTGGTCAGATTTGCCAAAAGGAAGGCGGGGGAGGGCCTTATAACCATCCCAGAAGTTTGAATAGCAATGGTCGAGGATTTTAGCAGCGCGAGTACAACAGTCGATATGTTGATAGAACTTCGGCAGCCTAGTCCTCAAATTTGCTTTGTTAAAATCCCCAGCTACAATAAATGCAGCCTCAGGATATGTGGTTTCCAGTTTGCATAAGGTCCAGTGAAGTTCTTTTGAGGGCCGTCGTGGTATCGGCTTGAGGGGGGATATACACGGCCGTGACTATAACCGAATAAAATTATCTTGGGAGATAATACGGTCTGCATTTGATTGTGAGATATTCTAGGTCGGGTGAACAGAAGGACTCGAGTTCCTGTATGTTACTACAATTACACCATGAGTTGTTAATCATGAAACACACACCTCCGCCCTTCTGCTTCCTGGAGAGATATTTATTCCTGTCTGCGCGATGAACTGAGAACCCATCTGGCTGGACCGTTTGACAGAATATCCCAAGAGAGCCATGTTTCCGTGAACCTGAGTATGTTACAGGTCTTGATGTCTCTCTGGAAAGAAATCCTTGCCCGTAGTTCATCGACTTTGTTAACCAAAGATTGAACATTAGCGAGTAGGATACTTGGAAGCGGTGGGTGGTGTGCGCGCCTCCTAAATCGAACCAGCATGCCGCTCCAAGTGCTCCAAGTGCATGCTGCTCAGTTCAGTTGTCCTGGGGAGAGCAAACAAAGGATCTGCTTCGGGAAAGTCGTAATGCTGGTGAGTTACCGCCACTCTGATATCCAATAGTTTTTCCCGGCTGTATGTAATGATGCAAAACACTTTCTGAGCTAATAATGTAAAAAATAATACATAAAAAAACAAAATACTGCAAAGTTTGCTAAGAGCTAGTCGCGAGGCCGCCATCTTCATCGGCGCCAGTTTACCACTGTGTGTAGCTGTTAGCGATGCTAATGATGGCGTAACTGTTTTCGGGGAGTTGGAAAGGCAATAAAAAGGTAACTACCTGGCAGAATCATGATTATTTGCATCAATCCAGTGGCCATTTAGTTTTGACAACTCCATCACAAGTGTGCTACAGAAACATTGTGTGCCAAACACAACTGTATGGCTGGTGCACACCTGAATTAATGGGTAACTACACAAAAATAATCTACATTTCTCAGGTTTTTCCCAGACCTCAAATGGTCCCATGATGTGGTTTAAGCATTGTTGTGGACTTACAGTGAAGGGAAAAAAGTATTTGATCCCCTGCTGATTTTGTACGTTTGCCCACTGACAAAGAAATGATCAGTATATAATTTTAATGGTAGGTTTATTTGAACAGTGAGAGACAGAATAACAACAAAAAAATCAAGAAAAACGCATGTCAAAAATGTTATGAATTGATTTGCATTTTAATGAGGGAAATAAGTATTTGACCCCCTCTTAAAGGGAGTGCTCCTAATCTCAGCGTGTTACCTGTATAAAAGACACATGTCCACAGAAGCAATCAATCAATCAGATTCCAAACTCTCCACCATGGCCAAGACCAAAGAGCTCTCCAAGGATGTCGGAGATTGTAGACCTACACAAGGCTGGAATGGGCTACAAGACCATCGCCAAGCAGCTTGGTGAGAAGGTGACAACAGTTGGTGTGATTATTCGCAAATGGAAGAAACACAAATTAATTGTCAATCTCCCTCGGCCTGGGGCTCCATGCAAGATCTCACCTCGTGGAGTTGCAATGATCACGAGAATGGTGAGGAATCAGCCCAGAACTACACGGGAGGATCTTGTCAATGATCTCAAGGCAGCTGGGACCATAGTCACCAAGAAAACAATTGGTAACACACTACGCTGTGAAGGACTGCAATCCTGCAGCGCCCGCAAGGTCCCCTGCTCAAGAAAGCACATATACAGGCCCATCTGAAGTTTGCCAATGAACATCTGAATGATTCAGAGGATAACTGGGTGAAAGTGTTGTGGTCAGATGAGACCAAAATCGAGCTCTTTGGCATCAACTCAACTCGCCGTGTTTGGAGGAGGAGGAATGCTGCCTATGACCCCAAGAACACCATCCCCACCGTCAAACATGGAGGTGGAAACATGCTTTGGGGGTGTTTTTCTGCTAAGGGGACAGGACAACTTCACCGCATCAAAGGGACGATGGACGGGGCCATGTACCGTCAAATCTTGGGTGAGAACCTCCTTCCCTCAGCCAGGGCATTGAAAATGGGTCGTGGATGGGTATTCCAGCATGACAATGACCCAAAACACATGGCCAAGAATAAGCACATTAAGGTCCTGGAGTGGCCTAGCCAGTCTCCAGACCTTAATCCCATAGAAAAGCTGTGGAGGGAGCTGAAGGTTCGAGTTGCCAAACGTCAGCCTCGAAACTTTAATGACTTGGAGAAGATCTGCAAAGAGGAGTGGGACAAAATCCCTCCTGAGATGTGTGCAAACCTGGTGGCCAACTACAAGAAACGTCTGACCTCTGTGATTGCCAACAAGGGTTTTACCACCAAGTACTAAATCATGTTTTGCAGAGTGGTCAAATACTTATTTCCCTCATTAAAATGCAAATCAATTTATAACATTTTTGACATGCGTTTTTCTGGATTTCTTTGTTGTTAATCTGTCTCTCACTGTTCAAATAAACCTACCATTAAAATTATAGACTGATCATGTCTTTGTCAGTGGGCAAACGTACAAAATCAGCAGGGGATCAAATACTTTTTTCCCTCACTGTAGAACATTCCATTTGGTTGTTTTTCTATAAAAATAAAAATAAATGATTTTTGAGAGTAAGAACTGGGGGGAAATCTCCCAGCTTTTTAAATTCTGCACTCTGGAGGATTTTGCAGAAAAGAACAAGGCACTTTGAAATTGGCAATGAATACATTTTGCACTTTAAGTATTTTCTTTGTTACAGTAAATCTATTTAAGAACACAAGGGTATGCTAATTTAAAAGATGGCTAGTCATTATTTGCCTGGTTCTGTATAGAATGCAGGCACGTTATGGGACACAGGCCAGGTCATTATCAATTATTTAAAAAATCATCTGCTGATGCCACCAACCTAAGTTGCTTCCACCTGTGGAAAAAGTTAGTGTAGAACCCTGATAGTTGAACAGTTTTGAACAAATTGATTTCTTAAATTAAGGAGAAGCAGCATATGGCTATGTCTTGTTGTGTATATATTTTTCTTAGTTTACCTTTCACTTAACTAATGCAACTAGTTTGGCTTTCTCAACAACCTGACTCAAACAGAGAGGAACGCTATTTATGTTAGCTAGCATGCTAAGACTATCCAGCACTGCAACTCTTCCAAGTCAAGATAAGCTTTCGGTTTTATTAATTTATTGCCACCGGGGCCTGCCGGTGTAATTGCTAAACTGCTTGCTGTACACTGTACTGTGTGATAGTAAACCCACAATCCAATCCATGTGTACAAACGCTTTAGTTCTAGTTTGTTGACAATCCTTATTATGGTGACAACGATGTAGGCTGTGTAGCGGTTATGGTATGAAGGTTTGGCTTGGAGAGGTTTTTTGCGCCTGGTCACACAGCTGTTGTGCACTGAAGTCCTCTGTAGCTCAATTGGTAGAGCATGGCGCTTGTAACGCCAGGGTAGTGGGTTCGATCCCCGGGACCACCCATACGTAAAAATGTATGCACACATGACTGTAAGTCGCTTTGGATAAAAGCGTCTGCTAAATGGCATGTTATTAAGTCCACACGAGACGGGAAAAGGTCAAATCAAATGTTATTTGTCACATGCTTCGTAAAAAAACAGGTGTAGACTAACGTGAAATGCTTACTTACGGATCCTTTTTCAAACAATGCAGAATTAAATGTAATTTTTAAAAAATAGTGACACAAGGAATAAATACACAGTGAATAACAATGAGTAAAAATAACATGGCTATGTACAGGGAGTTCCAGTACCGAGTCGATGTGCAGGGGTAAGAGCAGAGGTAGTTGAGGTAACTATGTACATATAGGTGAAGTGACTTGGCAACAGGATAGATAATAGACTGTAGTAGGAGCGGCGTGTGTGCGTGTTGTCTGTGTGTGTGGGTAGAGTCCAGTGTGTGTTTAGTCGGTGCAAGAGTTAGTACCAAAAAAGAAGTCAATACAGATAGTCCGGGTAGCCATTTGTTTAGCAATTTAGCAGTCATATAGCTTGGGTGTAGAAGCTGTTCAGGGTCCTGTTGAATCCAGACTTGGTGCACTGGTACCATTTGCCGTGCAGTAGCAGAGAGAATAGTCTATTGCTTGGGTGGCTGGAGTCTTTTTGAAAAATGTTTAGAGGTCCTGGATGGCAGGGAGCTCAGGCCCCAGTGATGTACTGGGCCATACTCACCACCAAATGTTTAGAGGTCCTGGATGGCAGGGAGCTCAGGCCCCAGTGATATACTGGGCCGTACTCACCACCAATGTTCCCTCTAACTGAGCAAATTTCAGGTCTGCTGAGCGCCAACTTGAACATTGTGAAAATTCTGTCCAACTTCCAGTGCATTTACTGTGAACACTGAGGCTGTACCCGCTTTAAGTTAGTTTTAGAAAGTGGTCAAGTAGACTACTGTTGCTATTTGATCATAATGTAGGGTTACCAGAGTGGCCTACCGTCAAAAACAATGGAGAAAATACATCCCAGAACAGCTATTTCCATGTTAAAATGTTAGTCTCCTGTAGCTCAGTTGGTAGAGCATGGCGCTTGCAACGTCAGGGTTGTGGGTTCGTTTCCCATGGGTGGCCAGTATGAAAAATGTATGCATTCACTAACTGTAAGTCGCTCTGGATAAGAGCGTCTGCTAAATGACTAAAATGTTATATCATTCAGCTTACAGTAGCAGCCAATGTGTGGTGTTCAATATACGCCTACTTTTGAAAAAAACATGCAGGGCTTGACATTAACCTGTTTATTCACTTGTCCTTCAGACAAGGAAGTGACTGAATGTTGTTGTGTTGTTTGATGCAAGAAACCACTTTACAAAATAAAATGCATTTTTATTCCCATACCATTATTAGAGAATCAGACAAATTATGCTACCCTCTGCCTATTGGCTATTTAGCTTCTTCAAGCCTGTTTTAAAATACAAAAGAACAGTAAAGCTGTCATGTTACTGATTCGGTTTGTTCACAGATCGAATATCAATTTAATTATTTATTATTTTGTGGCTGTGCGAGTTAACGTACTACTTCAAGTACAAAGGCTTTGGGGGAACACCTCTACAGTCAGTATGTAATCTCGAAAACACAGAACAAAAATGTTGTAATTGCATCAGATGCTCAATCATGTTCTGGTGGGGAGATGTAGGTGAGAAGATTCTAATGAGATTATCAAAGTCTCCCCTCCCCCTAAATGGACATTCTCAGCCCAAGCATGGGCCAAATGTCCCCTCCACTTCCGGGATTCGAAAAAGATGCGAACACATTCAAAATCGAGAATCTGCGCACCGGAACACAAGTTTGTCGGTACATCCCACAGCCTGTTGACAGACCCTAAGATGCCATCCTACAGTATGTTATGTGCTTCTGTCCACAAGAGATCAGTCAGTATGCCAGGACCCCAAAATAAAAGGCGCAGGGTCATCTTTCAAAGTATCTTATTTGCCCTTTTCTTTTCTTTTTTTAAGTACAAGACTAGTACATGCATTATAATTTCTCTGTAACGAAAGCTCAATCGCTGTCCCAAATGGTAACCTATTCCCATATAGTGCACTGCTTTTGACCAGGGCCCATAGTGTACCATTTGGGATACAGACAATGTATTTTGTGGTAGTAGACCCCAGTAGCACCTGTTTGTAAAACACAGCCCTATTCTAGGTAGTGTATCCACACGCTGAAATACTATGCAATCCTAGGCTGAGTGTGTAACTCATCCTTAAGCTGCGTTTTCAGTTACATGCACATTTCTTAAAGGCCCACTCCTCCATCTGAAAAACGGCAGCCCCACCACTTGGATTGCTATAAAGCTTAGCAATGGGGCTGGAGAAATGTAATCGCACTCAAATTCATAAATGGAGTTATGGATGCAGTGACTGAATGTCCATGAGTTCAACATGATAGTTGTAACTATATCCTGAAAGTATACCTTCATGAAGACGGTGTTTACAAACAATGGAGTAAAACAGCCTGATATTTTGGTTTTAGGGGTTAGACAGTTGAACCAAGCTCATTGGCACGTATAAATGCCCATTTTTCAATTAATTTTATGATCAAAACGGCTGTAAATATCACTGAGTGGGCCTTAAATTGGGATTGGGCCATAATACTGTTAACATCTAAAGGAAGAAAGATGCCGTCTAATAACAATATGCTCCTCCAAACGGGGTGTGTGAGACGTATGCTATCTGGAGGGTAGAGAAATGAGCAGACACATTTCAGTTGTTAGTTTTAATGTATGGACAAAGTTGTATTTGAACTCTCTCTCCTCCCGTCTTTCCCAGTCTGTTTGACGTGTCGGGCTACACCCTCTACGTTGGCCGTCACCAGCTCAACGTTTTTAACCCCAACGAGATGTCGCACCGCGTGAAGCGCATCGTGATCCCATCCAGCTACTCAGACCCCAATTTGGGACAGGACATGGCCTTGGTGCAGCTGCAGAGCCCTGTCGTCTGGTCGGCGTTTGTCCGGCCCATCTGTCTGCCTGACGCCGGGACACTGTTCCCAGGGGGCCTGCTCTGCTACGTTACAGGCTGGGGAAACATCCGTGACGGGGGTAAGAGAGAATAAGGCATTACCTATATAGCGGCAAAATCAGACTTCCACTTAAAGGGGAACTACGGTAAATTTGGTAAATTTCTCAAAGAGCCGAAACCTCTGACTCAGTGGAGGACTATCTGTCACATGGTCAACTGTTACTCAGAGCGGAGGTAGAGCTAGAGTAATGTCACATGGTTACACCCCCCCTTCCCTCCCTGTAGCGCTAGATGGAACTGTCACAGTGAACATTGTGCTAAAGTCGGCTGTATTTTGAAAACTGCCGGTGACAGTTTTTGTTTATGAGGTGTTCCCTCGTTCATGTGTTCCATTTGCAGTAGTCTAAGCCACGGGCTGATAATTTTATTTATTTTTTCTCCTTGCTTGGCAGAAATCTCAGAATGTACCCAAATGTATTGTTGGTGTAGGCATTCTCTCGCTCTCTCCTTTTATTTTTCCTGCCTGCTCACCTTCCCTGGCCTTCTCTCAGTCGCTCTGAGTGGAGCGGGGACACTGCAGCAAGTTAAGGTGCCAATCATCTCGTCGTCTTCCTGTCAGATGATGTACAGCCTGAACCCGTCGGTGACAGTGAACATCCTTTCTGACATGATCTGTGCCGGTTATCAAGAGGGTGGCAGGGACTCCTGCCAGGTACGCTCGCGTCACCAGTGTGTGCATGTCTTTTAGAATCTAGTTGACTATGTATTCTGTCTCGTCACTCTGTGTGTGTGTGTGTGTGTGTGTGTGTGTAATAGTAGACAAGCTTAACTTATTTTTCTTATGTCTTACCCATCTCTCTCTGTTCCTCAACAGGGGGACTCTGGAGGACCCCTGGTCTGCCAAATGGTGAACGGGACCTGGGTGCAGGCCGGGGTGGTGAGTTTTGGCCTGGGCTGTGCCAATGCCAACCAGCCCGGCGTCTACGCCAAGGTGTCCACCTTCTCCAGCTTCATCCGCAGCAACATACCAGAGATCAGTCTGTATGGCCGGGCCGGTCCCAACTGGGCCAGCTCCCTGGCCGTGCTGGCTAGCTCCCTGGCCACTCTACTAATGGGCCAGCTGCTTTAGATGGGGCTTCCTAAGAGCGCCATATCTTAAAGGGACATTTTATGTCATTTGACCTGAACCTGGTTTTACACTTACCTTGGCTGTAGTAGATGACTGTTTTAGGCACATATTCTGCTTTATTTTTAATTATTTTAATTTACCATATTAATATTATGCCAAAACAACTTTTTGACCAAACTGACTGGACAAAATATGACAATGTATTTCCCAAGTAAGCAGAATCTTTACCTTTCTGGGTCAAGATATGTGTAAAACCAGATAAACGTGTCAAATTTCATGGAATGTTGCTTTAAAGGAAAGGGCCGAACCTGCGGTGGCATAAACTATACCATGTTGTTTTAATTATGGTTAGATCTTTAAACGCAACTCCTTACAAATACAAGTGATTCTGAATAAACAAGCTATATAGCTAATCAGCAGAAAAAACAGGGTGATATTATGGGTATTTATAACTTGTGAAATGTAAAGCCATAATAGTTCTGTCTATTTTAGCACACATATTAATGTCTTGTAAAATTAACGTTTTTAAGCTTTAAGTTTCTTATGTTTTTAATGATGAATAAATGATTAAAATGTAAAGTAATTTACGAGAATTGTCACTACATGCATTCTAGAATCTCCATTGTCTTAGTTCTACTCCCATCACCTGGGCCCTGTTTGAATGCTTAAGAAATGTGTCCTTCCTTTCCTTGAAGTAATTCCATCTGAATGAGTGAAGGTAGGGTAGTGACCTTCATTTCACCTATCCGTTCAACTTATAGATCTGTGATTATCAAGGAAATTAGGAAGGAAAGATGCATTTCTGAAGTCGGGCTGAATCTCTATGGTCTTTCCTTGATTCCGCACGTCCTCTCTCCTCATAGGGAATTGGAGGAGAAGGTCCAAGGGGAGGATCCTCAGAACTTCTCGTCCAATGCCATATGAGAAGGAGGCAAGGACATGAGGAATCAAGGAAAGACAATTGAGATTCAGTAGCTCATCTTGACCTTTCAGAACACGGCATGCACTTTCTCCACTGCCAAGGAAGCTCAATACTATTTTGAGAATCACATCAAACCCAACGCACAAGGGGACGAGTCGACAGAAGGAACCCCATCATAACTGGCTCAATATTCACACATGCTTTCATGCACAATCACAATCACGCAGCCTAGCATATGGCTATGCTGCCCTCAGCATAAGACAATGAAGATACCTCCTAAAGTGGGTACAAGGAACATTACTTATTGCTGAGTATTGGACTTTATTACATTGCTTATGGAACAGTAGGACATTAACACAGTGACTCCACGCCAAATAATGAACAATGGACAATATATTGAGGTGTCATACAGATTGGGGCTGCTTCCTGGAGCTACAGAGCATTAAATCCCTACGTGGACAAAATATAAGTTGGATGCTATTCCCCTACTATTTTTGTTTTGTGCAACTGCTAATGAAAGATGGCCATTCCCATATGGTCTACTACACAATTGCTTATATATATATATAATTTTTTTTTTTTTTTTTGCTATTGCTCTTACAGCTACAGTATCCTATTTGACTGTTTAGTCTTACTTTTTCCCTTTTTCTTCATTACTAACTCATCCAAGTCTGATACTTTTGGTAGTGTATGTGGACACCTGCTCGTTGAACATCTCATTCCAAAATCATGGGCATTAATAGGGAGTTGCTATAACAGCCTCCACTCTTCTGGGAAGGCTTTCCACTAGGTGTTGGAACATTGCTGCGGGGACTTGCTTCCATTCAGCCACAAGACCATTAGTGAGGTTGGGCACTGATGTTGGGCGATTAGGCCTGGCTCGCAGTCGGCGTTCCAATTCATCCCAAAGGTGTTCGATCCGGTTGGGGTTCGGCTCTGTACAGGCCAGTCAAGTTATTCCATACCGATCTCGACAAACCATTTCTGTATGGACCTTGCTTTGTGCACTGGGGCATTGTCATGCTGAAACAGGAAAGGACCTTCCCCAAACTGTTGCCACAAAGTTGGCAGCACAGAATAATCTAGAATCTTATTGTATGCTGTAGCGTTAAGATTTCCCTTCACTGGAACTAAGGGGCCTAGCCCGAACCATGAAAAACAACCCCAGACCATTATTCCTCCTCCACCAAACTTTACAGTTGGCACTGGGGCAGGTAGCCTTCTCCTGACATCCGCCAAACCCAGATTTGTCCGTCGGACTGCCCAGAGAACGCGTTTCCACTGCTCCAGCGTCCAATGGCTGCGAGCTTTACACCACTCCAGCTGACGCTTGGCATTGCGCATGGTGATCTTAGGGTTGTTCTGCCGAGCCATGGAAACCCATTTCATGAAGCTTCCGACAAACAGTTATTGTGCCCCACGTTGCTTCCAGAGGCAGTCTGGAACTTGGTAGTGAGAGTTGTAACCAAGGACAGACAATTTCTTTACGCGCTTCAGCACTCGGTAGTCTCATTCTGTGAGCTTGTGTGGCCTACCACTTCGCGGCTGAGCTGTTGTTGCTCCTAGACGTTTCCACTTAACAATAACAGCACTTACAGTTGACCAGGGCAGCTCTAGCAGGGCAGAAATGTGATGAACTGACTTGTTGGAAAGGGGGCATTCTATGACGGTGCCATGTTGAAAGTCACTGAGCTCTTCAGTAAGGCCATTCTACTGCCACTATTTGTCTATTGAGATTGTATGGCTGTGTGCTTGATTTTATACACCTGTCAGCAACGGGTGTGGCTGAAATAGCCGAATCCACTCATTTGAAGGGGTGTCCACATACTTTTGTGTATATATAGTGTAAACTATTGGAACCAAGACTTAAAAATAACTGATTGGCACAAGATGGAGGGAGTGTTGGAACATAACTAAAAATAATTACAGTTAATGAAAATGTACTCTTAATCAAATTTTATTGGTCACATACACATATTTAGCGGATGTTATTGCGGGTGTAGCGAAATGCTTGTGTTCCTAGCGCCGACAGTGCAGTAGTATCTAACAATTCACAACAATACACACATCTAAAGTAAAATAATGGAATTAAGAAATAAATAAATATTAGGACGAGCAATGTCGGAGTGGCATTGACTAAAATACAGTAGAATAGAATACAGTATATACATATGAAATGAGTAAAGCAGTACAGTATGTAAACATGAGGACCAGTGATTCCATGTCTATGTATATAGGACAGCAGCCTGTAAGGTGCAGGGTTGAGTAACCGGGTGGTAGCTGGCTAGTGATGGGTATTTAAGTCTGATGGCCTTGAGATGGAAGCTGTCTTTTGGTCTCAGTTTTGATGCACCTGTACTGACCTCGCCTTCTGGATGGTAGAGGGGTGAACAGGCCGTGGCTCGGTGGTTGATGTCCTTGATTATCTTTTTGGCCTTCCTGTGACATCAGGTGCTGTAGGTGTTCTGGAGGGCAGGTAGTTTGCCCCCGGTAATGCGTTGGACAGACTGCACCACCCGCAAACGCAGGGCTCTCCAGAGGGTGGTGCAGTCTGCCCAACGCATCACCGGGGGCAAACTACATGCCGTACCAGGCGGTGATACAGCCCGACAGGATGCTGTCAATTGTGCATCTGTAAAAGTTTGGTGCTGTTGCGCCTTTTTCACCACACTGTGTGTGGGTGGACCATTTCAGATTGTCAGTGATGTGTACGCCGAGGAACTTGAAGCTTTTCACCTTCTCCACTGCGGTCCCGTCGGTGTATAGGGGCGTGCTCTCTGCTGTTTCCTGATGTCCACGATCAGCTCCTTTGTTTTGTTGACGTTGAGGGAGAGGTTATTTTCCTGGCACCACTACGCCAGGGCCCTCACCACCTCCCTGTAGGCTGTCTCGTCATTGTTGGTAATCAGGCCTACTACTGTTGTCACCTGCAAACTTGATTGAGTTGGAGGCGTGTGTGGCCACGCAGTCATGGGTGAACAGGGAGTACAGGAGGGGGCTGAGCACACACCCTTGTGGGGCCCCTGTGTTGAGGGTCAGTGAAGTGGAGGTGTTGTTTCCTACCTTCACCACCTGGGGGTGGCCCATCAGGAAGTCCAGGACCCAGTTGCACAGGGAGGGGTTCAGACCCAGGACCCCAAGCTTAATGATGAGCTTGGAGGGTACTATGGTGTTGAATGCTGAGCTATAGTCGATGAACAGCATTCTTACGTAGGAATTCCTCTTGTCCATATGGGATAGGGCAGTGCGATGGCAATTGCATCGTCTGTGGATCTATTGGGGCGGTATGCAAATTGAAGTGGGTCTAGGGTGTCAGGTAAGGTAGAGTTGATATGATCCTTAACTAGCCTCTCAAAGCACTTCATGATGACAGAAGTGAGTGCTACGGGGTGATAGTCATTTATTTCAGTTACCTTTGCTTTCTTGGGTACAGGAACAATGGTGGACATCTTGAAGCAAGTGGGTACAGCAGACTTGGATAGGGAGAGATTGAATATGTCCGTAAAACACTCCAGACAGCTGGTCTGCGCGAGCTCTGAGGACGCGGCTAGGGATGCCGTCTTGGCCGGCAGCCTTGCGAGGGTTAACACGCTTAAATATCTTACTCACGTCGGCCATGGAGAACGAGAGTCCACAGTCCTTGGGAGCGGGCCGCGTCAGTGGCACTGTGTTATCCTGAAAGCGGGCGAAGAAGGGGTTTAGCTTGTCCGGAAGCGAGACGTCGGTGTCGGCAACGTGGCTGGTTTTCCCTTTGTAATCCGTGATTGTCTGTTGACCCTGCCACATACGTCTCGTGTCCGAGCCGTTGAATTGCGACTCCACTTAATCCAGTATAAACTAATGTATATAATTTATTATACAAGAGACTAAATTCACAAATTCTACAGCACAACGGCAGAGTCATGTCATAAGGGTAAAACTAACAATGACTCAATAATCCATGCCTTCTGGGAATGTTATCAAGTCCAAAATGTATGGGTGGAGTATTACAAAATAAATGTATGTTTAATCTGTCTGCATATTTCAAGAAATGGCATATGAGGGTGCAGTGCGATACCCGATGGGTTGGATGATACTTTTCTCCTCAATCATCTTGGAAAAAACGTATACTGGAAATCAACCAATCCTCCATCCTTAACACAATGGAAAGGTCAAATGCTTTATTATCTAAATGTTGAAAGTCTGTGGGCGACGGAGAGAAACAAAATGGTGCAGTTTGAGGCCATGTGGTGGAGAGTGATGCGGGTGCTGGAGATGGTGGTGTGAGCATGTGGGTCTGGGCAGGGGTTGATGCTTGTGTGATGTTGTCGTTTGTATTGTTTACAAAAATAAAATGCACAGAACAAAAATATAAATGCAACATGTAACAATTTCAAAGATTTTACTGAGTTACAGTTCATATAAGGAAATCAGTCAATTTTTAATAAATTCATTAGGCCCTAATCTATAGATTACACATGACTGGAAATACAGATATGCATCTGTTGGTCACAGATACCTTTAAAAAAGGGTGGATCAGACAACCTGTCAGTATCTGGGAGACCATAATGGAGACATCTGTTGCATTGTGTTGTGACAAAACTGCACATTTATAGTGGCCTGTTATTGTCCCCAGCACAAGGTGCACCTGGGTAATGATCATGCTGTTTAATCATCTTCTTGATATGCCGCACCTGTCAGCTGAATGGATTATCTTGGCAATGGAGAAATGCTCACTAACAGCAATGTCAACAAATTTGTGTACCATATTTGAGAAATATGCTTTTTGTGCGCATGCAAAGTTTCTGTGATCTTTAATTTCAGCACATGAAACATGGGACCAACACATGTTGCGTTCATATTTTTGTAAAGTATAAAATCTTACAAAAAAAGCAAGGTGTTCCTAGTGTATTTAACACCAAGGAAACATTTTACAATGAAATTGGCACCAACTCCCCTAAATCAGGTAGGCACATTCCTTCATATTTTCAACTTTGTCACATGCACAAGTACAGTGAAATGCCTTTCTTGCCAGCTCTAACCCCAACAATGCAGTAATCAATAACAATGTCATTCTAAAAATAACAAGGTAGAACAAAAACACACGAGATATAAAAAAAATAAGAACATGATAAAGTAAGTAAGCATACTATATACAGGGTCTGTTCCAGTACAATATTTACAATGTGCAGGGATACTGGATCGATAGAGGTAGATATGTATAGGGGTAAGGTAGAGTCAGTATACATTTATGTGCATATTGTGTGTGAGCAAATTATGGAGTGAGTGTAAGTATGCTGAAGTATCAGTGTGCATAGTGTGTAGGGTCCTGTGAGTGTGCATAGACAAAAATAAGAACCAAATCCAAAGGTCAACTCAGTCCACGTAGCCATTTAGTTAGCTATTTAGCAGTCTTATGGCATGGGGATAGAAGCTGTTCAGGAGCCTGTTGGTGTCAGACTTGATGCACCGGTACCGCTTGCTGTGTGGAAGCAGAGAGAATAGAATAATGGCTTGGGTGGTTGGAGTCTTAACAATTTTCTGGGCCTTCCTTTCACACTGCCTGATATAGAGGTCCTGGATGGCAGGGAGCTGGGCCCCAGTGGTGTACTGTGCTGTCAACACCATCCTCTGTAGCGCCATGTGATAGAGGGCGGTGCTGTTTCCATACCAAGCAGTGACGCAGCCAGTCAAGGTGCTCTCAATGGTACAGCTGTATTAACTTTTTGATGGCCCATGCCAAACCTTTTCAATCTCCTGAGGGGTGGGGGGAAGAGGCGCTGTCACGACTGCGCGTGTGGACCATTTAAAGTTTTTAGTGATTTGGACACAGAGGAACTCGACCCGCTCCACTGCAGCCCTGTGGATGGGGGCGTGATCGCCCCCCCCCCCCCCCCCCGTTTCCTGTAGTCCACGATCAGCTCCTCAAAGTCCTTACTGATGGTTATTCTGGCCCCACACTGCCAGGTCACGGACCTCCTCCCTGTAGGCTGTCTCATCGTCGCCGGTGATCAGGCCTACCACCGTCAGTAAACTTGATTATGGAGTCGCTCGTGGGCGTACAGGAGGGGACTAAGCACACACCCCTGTGGGGCCCCAGTGTTGAGGGTCAGCGTGGCGGAGGTGATGTTGCCTACCCTCACCACCTGGGGTCGGCCCATCAGGAAGTCCAGGATCCAGTTTGAGGGAGGTGTTCAGTCCCAGGGTTCTAAGTTTGGTGACGAGCTTGGAGGGGACAATGGTGTTGAACGCTGAGCTGTAGTCAATGAACAGTATTCTCACATAGGCATTCCTCTTATCTATGGATCTGTTGAGGCAGTATGCAAATTGGAGTGGGTCTAGGGTGGTTGGGATGGTGGAGTTAATGTGTGCCATAACCAGCCTCTGAAAGCACATTATTACAGAAGTGAGTGCTACAAGGCGGTAGTCATTGTGGCATGAAGCCTTAGAGTTCTTTGGAACAGGAATGATGGTGGCATCTTAAAACATGGGGATTACAGACTGGGACAAGAAAAGGTTGAAAATTACCGTGAATATACCTGCCAGCTGACTATCCCATCGGGCCTTGCGGGTATTGACCTGATTAAAGACTTTACTCACATAGGCCTCGGAGAGCGAGCTCACCCAATCTTCTGGGTCGGTGGCGGCACAATGTTGTTATTGAGTTCGTCTGGTAGAGAGGCATCGTGTAGTATGATTCCACCAGTGGAGGCTGCTGAGGGGAGAACTGCTCATAATAATGTCTGGAACGGCGCGAATGGAATGGTACGTGTTTGATACCATTCCACTTATTCTGCTCCAGCCACTACCATTAGCCCATCCTCCCCAATTAAGGTGCCACCAACCTCCTGTGGATTCCACCTTATTCCTATATTGTCCTTTTGCTCATTTGATGACTGTGGAGGTCATAGCGGGACTTCTTCTACTTGTTCCTGTCTTCAGCTGTAGCCTCAGGGTTGTCTGTGATAGCCCTGTGTGCGGTAGCCCAATCCTTTAGTTTAGTGCCAACCTCAGTTTTAATCCAGGGCTTTTGATTGGGGAAGTAACAAACCTTAACTGTTGGGACAACGTCGCCGATGCATTGCCTAATAAAGCCAGTGAAAGAGGTGGTTAGCTCATCGACGTTATCTGCTAAAGCTAACTCTTTAGCACTGCTAAAGCTAACTCTCTCTCCTCTGCTCTTATCCTTCTAGACCTATCCACTGCCTTTGATACTGTGAACCATCAGATCACCACCTCAAGCTGAACCTTGGCAAGACGGAGCTGCTCTTCCTCCCGGGGAAGGACTGCCCGCTCCATGATCTCGCCATCACGGTTGTCAACTCCATTGTGTCCTCCTCCCAGAGTGCAAAGAACCTTGGCGTGACCCTGGACAACACCCTGTCGTTCTCCGCTAACATCAAAGCGGTGACCCGATCCTGTAGGTTCATGTTCTACAACATTCGCAGAGTACGACCCTACCTTACACAGAAAGCGGCACAGGTCCTAATCCAGGCACTTGTCATCTCCCGTCTGGATTACTGCAACTCGCTGTTGGCTGGGCTCCCTGCTTGTGCCATTAAACCCCTACAACTTATCCAGAACGCTGCAGCCGTCTGGTGTTCAACCTTCCCAAGTTCTCTCATGTCACCCCGCTCCTCCGCACACTCCACTGGCTTCCAGTTGAGGCTTGCATCTACTACAAGACCATGGTGCTTGCCTACGGAGCTGTGAGGGGAACGGCACCTCCTTACCTTCAGGCTCTGATCAGACCCTACACCCAAACGAGGGCACTACGTTCATCCACCTCTGGCCTGCTAGCTCCCCTACCTCTACGGAAGCACAGTTCCCGCTCAGCCCAGTCAAAGCTATTCGCTGCTCTGGCACCCAATGGTGGAACAAGCTCCCCCACGACGCTAGGACAGCGGAGTCACTGACCACCCTACCACTTTAAGGAATACCTGGAATAGTATAAAGTAATCCTTCTTCCCCCACCCCCCATTTTTTTTTTTAAGGTGCTTGTCCCACTGGCTATCATAAGTTGAATGCACCAATTTGTACATCGCTCTAGATAAGAGCGTCTGCTAAATGATGTAAATGTTATCGGCCGAGTCCCAAAACATATTCCAATCAGCACTAGCAAAGCAGTCCTGTAGGATAATCTCTGATTCTGGAGACCATTTTTCAACGGAGCGAGTCACAGGTAATTCCTCCTTCGGAATTTGGTTGGCGGATCGCATCCAACTTTTAGGTGCACACATCGCCACCTACTGTACTGGAGTGTGAGGCCAGTCACGGCCTACATACATTCACTTCCAGTAATACAAAATTGCGGAAAAGGAAAATTGCCCTGCGAACTATTATCCATCACAAAAAAAGAATTAAAAAATAAATTAAAAAACACCACCCCATTCAACTATTAAACCCTATCTAATCCCACTCCAGGCCAAAGGTCTGGGAGGACAGAACACTACCACTCAACACCCCCTGCAAATCTTCTGCAGTAAAACCTTGCGATCCCAAGTACTTCTCTGCAGCTGCCACCACAACCTCTATTTTCTGTGACTTACGTTCTATTTCTGGAGTACAGTTGACAACCATGGCTATGAATGCTAAGAAACCCATCTTACTGAAGCA
Organism: Coregonus lavaretus; assembly: GCF_964263955.1. Taxonomy (NCBI): domain Eukaryota; kingdom Metazoa; phylum Chordata; class Actinopteri; order Salmoniformes; family Salmonidae; genus Coregonus; species Coregonus lavaretus. The sequence goes on along the minus strand of NC_140003.1, from coordinate 40,575,525 downwards.
CATATTAATCCCATCCCTCTCTATTGATCTCTGCCTACTCACAGGAATCCGCTCAGGATCCCTCACCCTGTACCCATCTTCCTCTACCGCTCTCTTCACTGCTTCAACATAACACTTTCTGTACAACTCTGACAACCTCAACCTGCCTTTCTCTCACCGGACTACTCCGATCCCCATAGCTTACACACACAACTTTCTCTACCGATACTACACATTCCTTCGTCTCATGCCCTCCTGCACACTTCTCACATCTAGGAATATCCCTCCTACACACTGCTGCAACATGACCATAAGCTTGGCATATAAAACACTGTAGTATTTTCTGAACAAAAGCTCTCACAGGATTACTAACACATCCTAACCTAACCTTGTCGGGCAAAGACTCTGCATCAAAACTCAGCAGGACAGACAACGTCTTCTCCGTTTCACCACGCTCTCTACCGGGTTTGCTTCGCACAGACACCAGGAATCTTCCATTTCAGCTGATCCTCAACACTGTTTTTTATTTTTTTATTATTATTATTTATTTATTTTTATTTTTTGGGGGGGAATGGATCAGCTTAATATTGCAGATAGATTGTATCTTCTATCAATGTAATTGTCTGCATCACTTCCAATCCCCCATGTTTATTTTTATTTTTTATATATATATTCCCCTTTATTACTTTTCAACCCCACCATCCTTTCCCTACTTGGAGTAAATTAGTGAACAACAATGCCCAGGCCTCTACTTCCGTTCTATACTTACTATCTACACCTTATGGACAGAGTTAATTTTACAATAATTCTATATATATATATATATATATATATATATATATATTTTTTTTTTTTTTTTTTTTTTTTTGCTCCTGAACTTCTTCTACTCTCAACCTCTCCGATCATTTTCATGATGTCCATCCGGTTTACTTCTAAATGCCATATCTTTCTAACTGTGCTCTTTCCCAAAAGCTCCCAACATACAACCTATATACTTATAATGGACACAGTATGCTTACATTATTAGCTATCTTTGTTATTATTTGTTGTTATTTGTTATTAGTCCCATCCTTCAACTCTATTCAATACCTCCCATCTATATCTTAACACCATCCATATAGGATTTCTATTTGCCATATATATTTCAACCGTACTGTGATGTTTTACAAAAGTTCTGAACCTTTCTATTCTCATTGCTTCTACAGATTGTGAATTAAAAATAAACATTTTTGCTAAAAGTATTATTATATTATTGATTGATTGACTATGACTTTTCAGATCACCCAGTAATGCTATCTGCAAGGTTAGTTCCAGGTAAATATTGCAATCCTTTAGCCATTCCTGGACCTGTGTCCAAAAACAAGCTACAAATGGACAGAACCAAAACAAATGATCTAATGATTCGGTCTCTTCACAGCAAAATCTGCAGAGCTGGGAAGATTGTATCCCCCATATAAATAACATTCTATTGGTAGCAAGAATTTTTATATAATAATTTAAATTGAAAGATTCTAATTTTTGAATCCGGTGTCGTTTTGCGTGTCAGTTCATAAACACTAGGCCATGGGATCGGTACGTCAAAGATCTCTTCCCAACTATTTTGCAATCTATATGGGACGGCTGTCAATCCTTTGGTCCTTAAGTGAAACTGATATACTTTTTTATTTATCACAGTTTTCCTTAACCAATTATGTTCTTTAATGCAAGGCCGACAGACAAGTTCCTTACTTTCTCCCCCTTCAACTTTCCTCTTCCACTTTTGCGGTAAGGCTGCAATTATTTGGTTGTAATTTTGGGTAGAGCAGACATTTCCATATGTTTTTGTTAGCTGCATGTGCGACATAACTCCACCAGTCCTACCGATGATATCATTTACGAAGATTATACCTTTTTTAAACATTCTGTCAAAAAATAAAGGTTTTTTGTCAATTAGTATATTTGAATTTAACCACAATATTTGTTGCATTATTTGTTCTGTCGTTTCTGGAGGATTAAATTGAAATTGCAACCAACTTTCTATGGCTTGTTTTAGAAATAGTGACATTTGGGAGATTATTTCCTTTTCAAATAACTGAAAGTGAGAGGTTGTAATCTGAATAAAGGGAAAAAGGCCTTTCTTGAACAGTGGGTGAGACAATCTTACTAATTTGCTTGAGAACCAGTTCGGATTTAAGTATAACTTTTGGATGACTGAAGATTTTAGTGATAGGTCTAATGCTTTAATATTTAATAATTTCTGTCCTCCGAATTCATATTCATTATATAAATATGCTCTTTTAATTTTGTCTGGCTTGCCGTTCCAAATAAAATTGAATATTTTTTTCTCATATAATTTAAAAAACTGTTTGCTAGGCGTAGGCAAGACCATAAGCAAATAGGTAAACTGGGATAATACTAAAGAGTTAATCAGGGTGATTTTTCCACAAATTGACAGGTATTTTCCTTTCCATGGTAGTAAGATCTTATCTATTTTTGCTAACTTTCTATTAAAATGTATTGAAGTGAGATCATTTATTTCCTTTGGGATATGTATTCCGAGTATATCCACATCACCATCAGACCATTTTATTGGTAAACTACATGGTAATGTAAAAATTGTATTTTTTAGTGATCCAATACGTAATATAGTACATTTGTCATAATTTGGTTTTAATCCAGAGAGGTTAGAAAATGTATCTAGATCCTCTATGAGGCTGTGGAGGGATTCTAGTTGTGGATCTAAAAGAAAACATGAATCATCTGCGTACAATGACACCTTTGTTTTTAAGCCCTGTATTTCTAATCCTCTGATATTATTATTGGATCTGATTTTATTAGCTAACATCTCGATGGCCACAATAAATAGATATGCCGATAGTGGACAACCTTGTTTCACTCCTCTTGACAGTTTAAAACTTTCTGAGAAATAGCCATTATTTACTATTTTACACCTAGGGTTACTATACATGATTTTGACCCATTTTATAAGAGATTCTCCAAAATTGAAATGCTCCAGGCATTTATATATAAACCCCAGTCGAACTTTATCAAATGCCTTTTTGAAGTCTGCTATGAATAGCAGGCCTGGTTTCCCATATTTTCCATAGTGTTCTATTGTTTCCAATACTTGCCTTATATTATCTCCAATGTATCTTCCATGTAAAAAACCTGTCTGATCCTCAACACTTAATGCCACCCCCGTTATCACTCCTTTCAACGGCGCCCTGCTCAGAAGAACAAAGCAAGTCGCAGTTCTTGTCCCTAGTTGTGTGGTCCGGAGCGCCCGCTTCCCTCTGGACGGAAGAAACACAAATCATCACCAGTCCACTTTTAGTTACTTTCATCAACAAAACAGTCCTCAACCTCTTCTCCACCCAACCTGACACCACATATGGATCAGCCAGAATACAAGGATCCATTCTCTCCACAATTCTCAATTCCACTGAGCCAGAATCATCCTTGTCATCATCGGGACGAGGCTCGAACTCGGCGGTCCTCACTGCAGGTACTTCATCCTCACTCTCGTCAGGTTCCATCTCTGAGCTACTGGAGCACGTATCCTTCTTTTTGCACTTGACGCCAACCTTCCTCACCACACCGCTTCCCTCTACGCTCAACTCCTTTTCGGCGATCACCACTGCACCTGCCACCGCATTTCATTCATCCTCACTCTCGTCACGTTCAATTTCCTTCTGTAGCTCTTCCAAAAGCTCTATATGATCCTCTATTAAATATTCACTCAAAACTTGTTCTACTTTCCTCCTTTTTTTCCCCCCGTCTGCCATCTTACCCACTGGACCTCCATCGAAAAAACCTGGGTAATTCCTGTCTGAGCTTCTGCTTGTAAAACAGGAAGCAGGAGTACGGAGTCATGATCTGATTTGCCGAATGGAGGGCCTTGTATGCTTGCGGGTAGAATAACTGTGGGCTTTATCGCCCCTAGTAGCGAGGGAGACATGTTAACGTAAGTTGGGCATCACGTGTCGTAATGACGCAGAATAAAAATTTCCGGCAACCAGAAAAGCAGCCTCTGGATGCAAGCTTTCCTTCTTGGTTATAGCCTCGTACAGTTTAAGTGCCAGCTTGTTATTTTTCTTGTCCTGAGGTGGAATGTATACAACAGTCATGATAAGAGCTGAAAACTCCCTCAGGAGGTAAAAGGGTCGGCATTCATATGATGTGAGTGCCCTGCAGTTAAATGCTTCCGGGGCAAAGTTACGAAATTGGATGGAGACATGTTGGCTGGGTGGGGTGGGGTTGGGGGTGGAGACATGTTGGCTGGTTGGGAGGTTGGGGGTGGAGACATGTTGGCTGGGTGGGGTTGGGAGCTTGGGGGTGGAGACATGTTGGCTGGGTGGGGTTGGGGGTGGAGACATGTTGGCTGGGTGGGGTTGGGGGTGGAGACATGTTGGCTGGGTGGGGTGGGGTGGGGTTGGGGGTGGAGACATGTTGGCTGGTTGGGGTGGGAGTGGAGACATGTTGGCTGGGTGGGGTTAGGGGTGGAGACATGTTGGCTGGGTGGGGTTGGGGGTGGAGACATGTTGGCTGGGTGGGATTGGGGGTGGAGACATGTTGGGTGGGGTTGGGGGTGGAGACATGTTGGCTGGGTGGGGTGGGGTTGGGAGGTTGGGGGTGGAGACATGTTGGGTGGGGTTGGGAGGTTGGGGGTGGAGACATGTTGGCTGGGTGGGGTTGGGGGTGGAGACATGTTGGCTGGGTGGGGTTGGGGGTGGAGACATGTTGGCTGGGTGAGGTTGGGGGTGGAGACATGTTGGCTGGGTGGGGGTGGAGACATACATGTTGGCTGGGTGGGGGTGGAGACAGACATGTTGGCTGGGTGGGGGTGGAGACAGACATGTTGGCTGGGTGGGGTTGGAGACAGACATGTTGGCTGGGTGGGGTTGGGGGTGGAGACAGACATGTTGGGGGTGGAGACAGACATGTTGGCTGGGTGGGGTTGGGGGTGGAGACAGACATGTGGGGTTGGGGGGTGGAGACAGACATGTGGGGTTGGGGGTGGAGACATGTTGGGGGGGTGGAGACGTGGGGTTGGGGGGGTGGAGACATGTGGGGTTGGGGGGGTGGAGACGTGGGGTTGGGGGGGTGGATACATGTTGGCTGGGGGGGGTTGGGGGTGGAGACATGTTGGCTGGGGGGGTTGGGAGGTTGGGGGTGGAGACATGTTGGCTGGGGGGGTTGGGAGGTTGGGGTGGAGACATGTTGGGTGGGTGGGGTTGGGGGTGGAGACATGTTGGGTGGGGAGGTTGGGGGTGGAGACATGTTGGGGGTGGAGACATGTTGGGTGGGGGAGGTTGGGGGTGGAGACATGTTGGGGTGGAGGTGGGTTGGGGGTGGAGACATGTTGGTTGGGGGTGGATACATGTTGGGGTGGAGGTGGGTTGGGGGTGGAGACATGTTGGGGTGGAGACATGTTGGGTGGGTGGGGTTCGGGGTGGAGACATGTTGGGTGGGGTTCGGGGTGGAGACATGTTGGATGGATGGGTGGGTGGGGTTCGGGGTGGAGACATGTTGGGTGGGGTTCGGGGTGGAGACATGTTGGGTGGGGTTCGGGGTGGAGACATGTTGGGTGGGGTTCGGGGTGGAGACATGTTGGATGGATGAGTGGGTGGGGTTCGGGGTGGAGACATGTTGGGTGGGGTTCGGGGTGGAGACATGTTGGGAGGTTGGGGGTGGAGACATGTTGGGTTGGGTGGGTTGGGAGGTTGGGGGTGGAGACATGTTGGGTTGGGAGGGTTGGGGGTGGAGACATGTTGGGGGGGTGGAGACATGTTGGGGGGTGGGGGGGTGGAGACCCACTTCTTGTTTTATTTTCCTGCTTATACTGAATATATTATTACTTAAACTATGTATTTCTCAGTTTATTTTCTTATTTTTAGTGGCAGCCTATGGGTATATGTTTTATAAACGTACAAATGTAAATGCATAATGATCAACAGATTAGTACTGCACTGAATTTAGTGAAACATGATTACCTGCCAACACTAATCTCCATTTCTGTTCATGCGTTCACACTCATTCACTGTGGTGAACGATTGTCAACTCTCAAATTACAAGACCCTCAACTCTCCAATAACACGAAACGACAACTTTTTGACAGCGGATGGTAGCGGAGAGGATTCAACAGGGTTGCTTTTAATGGTGACAACGTTGAGCATTGGCTTGTTCCTAATAGATCATTCCTGATCAGGGTCGTATTCATTAGGCAACCAAACGGAAGAAAGCAGACTGAAACCGGAGGACTACCTGGACTTATCCAATAACAAATGCAAAACAATTATAATAATTGCAAAGTGTTTTCTGTTGCGTGCCCTAATGAACATGACCCAGTCATTGTGATTTCATCAATGTATTTTCCCCTGCTGGTGTAATAACCTGAATAGGCTACAATTATGTTAACAAACCCCTTCTCTCCTCTGCTTCAGGGCCCATTGTAAAACAGCAGCAATCATAGACCGGTTATGACCCAATTATCTTTTATTAAAAGAACTGTGAACACTGCATGAAGTAATGGTAGAAAAAAAAAACATGAAATAAATGCTCCATAGTAGTGTCTATTACAAAACGCATAACTAAAATGTTAATTTGATCACCCAGGGCTCAGACTTTCCTTTCTAGCAAACTTCCGATGTAGGGACACAAGGCCCTGGTCAGAAGTAGGGCATTTACATAGGGTGTTAAGGTACCATTTGGGATGCACACAACTTCACCATCAGGGGATGAAATACCCTGTATAGTAGCCTAGATCTGGGACTAGTTAGGGGGCAATCTACTCCCAAAGTAGTGTACCACTTGGGATGCAGCCTATGTAACCTGATCTGTGGTAAGGGGCCATTTCTACCTCCAGTGTCTGGTTGTTATTCCAGAAGGAGGGAAGCATTAAGAGTCAGGTGTCAGGAGGGATGGAGTCAGAGAGGATCATGGGAGATCCTAGCTGTAGTTCCTGCTGTAGTGATTCCAGGTCAGCCGGAGTCATGCGGTGCACCTCCAGCCAATCAGAGAGCAGGGAGGCTGAGAGGGGGCCTGAGTCATTGTAACTGACGGAGGAGAAAAGAGAGTGAGGGTTGGAAAAGAGAGTGAGGGTTAGAGAAGTTCGCCTGCTGGTGCTGATTATCATTTTGACTGACAGTACACCAACTCCAAATGTATGTATGGTACAACATTTGCATCTACAGTGGTCCTCTGTAGCTCAATTGGTAGAGCATGGCGCTTGTAACGCCAGGGTAGTGGGTTCAATCCCCGGGACCACCCATACGTAAAAATGTATGCACGCATGACTGTAAATCGCTTTTGGATAAAAGCGTCTGCTAAATGGCATATTATATTATTATTACAGTGGTTTCTGGGGTATACTTGTTTAAACTATGTTTAACATAAGCAAATGAATGATGTTTTCATAGTGTTCTGCAACACTGTTCCAGGTACTATGGAATAGGTGTAAAGTTTGACTCACCTGTCTCTGAGGTCTGCGTGCTGGAGGTCAGTGAGGGACTGGTTGAAGAGGTCATCCAGGTCAAAGCCCACTCCGTACCCCGCCCCACTGCCCTTAGGGGTGACGGAGAACACCGGAGGCAGCACATCTTCCACCTGAGAGTGGCAACGAGACGTTAAAACCCGGCTTCACCAACATCTGTTGTTGATGTAAAGAATATTTGTTTGTCTGTGGTGTGTAATGAGGAGCAACCAGACGCTGCACTTGACACATTTATGAAATTGCTTATTCCAGTTTCTAATAAGTATGCACCCATTAAGAAAATGACTGTAAAAACTTAAATCCCCGTGGATTGATGAGGAATTCAAAATTGGTATGGTTGAGGGATGAGGCAAAAGGAATGGCAAATAAGTCTGGCTGTACAACCAATTGGCAAACGTACTGCAAATCATGTGACTAAACTGAATAAAAAGAAACTACACTATGACAAAGATAAATGACATAAAGAATGATAGTAAAACACTTTGGAGCTCCTTAAATGAAATTTGACAAAAAGGCAAAACGTAGATCCATCATTCATTGAATCAGATGGCTCATTCATCACAAAACCCACTGATATTGCCATTTACTTTAATGATTTTTTTCTTTGGCAAGATTAGCCAATTTAGGCATGACATGCCAGCAACAAACGCTGACGCTAAACATCCAAGTATAACTGATCAAATTATGAAAGACGAGCATTGTAATTGTGAATTCCGTCAAGTGAGTGTGGATGTGAAAAATGGATTGTTGTCTATCCACAATGACAAGCCACCGGGGTCTGACAACTTGGGATGGAAAATGACTGAGGATAATAGCGGACGATATTACCACTCCTATTTGCCACATCTTCAATCTCAGCCTACTAGAAAGTGTGTGCGCTCAGGCCTGGAGGGAAGCAAAAGTCATTCTGCTACCCAAGAATAGTAAAGCCCCCTTTTACTGGTTCAAATAGCCGACCAATCAGCCTCTTACCCACCCTTAATAGACTTTTGGAAAAAATTGTGTTTGACCAGATACAATACTATTTTATTGTAAACAAATTGACAACAGACTTTCAGCACACTTACAGGGAAGGACATTCAACAAGCACGGCACTTACACAAATGACTGAAAATTTGCTGAGAGAATCTGACGATAAAAAGATTGTGGGAGCTGTTTTGTTTGACTTCAGTGCGGCTTTTGACATTATCTATCATAGTCTGCTGATGGAAAAAGTTGTGTTATGGCTTTACACCCCCTGCTATATTATGGATAATGAGTTACCTGTCTAACAGAACACAGAGGGTGTTCTTTAATGGAAGCCTCCAACATAATTCCGGTAGAATCAGGAATTCCCCAGGACAGCTGTCTAGACCCCTTACTTTTTTCAGTCTTTACTCAAGGCCAGTGGCATGTCATTAGTAAAGCCAGTGTGTATGTTTGCGGATGATTTAACACTATACACGTCAGCTACTACAGCGAGTGAAATCACTGCAACACTTAAAGAGCTGCAGTTAGTTTCTGAATGGGTGGCAAGGAATAAGTTTGTCCTAAATATTTCAAAAACTAAAAGCATTGTATTTGGGACAAATCATTCACTAAACCCTAAACCTCAACTAAATCTTGTAATATATAATGTGGAAATTGTGCAAGTTGAAGTGACTAAACTGTTTGGAGTAACCCTGGATTGTAAACTGTCATGGTCAAAACATGTTGAAACAACGGTAGCTATGATGGGGAGAAGTCTGTCCATAATAAAGGGCTGCTCTGCCATTTTAACAACACTATCAACAAAGCAGGTCCTACAGGCCCTAGTTTTGTCACACCTGGACTACTGTTCAGTCGTGTGGTCAGGTGCCACAAAGAGGGACCTCGGAAAATTACAATTGGCTCAGAACAGGGCAGCACGGCTGGCCCTTAAATGTACACGGAGAGCTAACAACAATATGCATGTACATCTCTCATGGCTCAAAGTGGAGGAGAGATTGACTTCATCACTATTTGTGTTTGTACGAAGTGTTGACAGGCTGAATGCACCAGTGTCGGTTTAAACTACTAGCACACAGCTCGGACACCCATGCATACCCCACAAGACATGCCACCAAATGTCTCTTCACAATCCCCAAGTCCAGAACAGACTATGGGAGGCGCACAGTACTACATAGAGCCATGGCTTCATGGAACTCTATTCCACATCAGGTAACTGATGCAAGCAGTATAATCAGATTAAAAAAAAACAGATACAAATACACCTTATGGAACAGTAGGGACTGTGAAGAGACACATACACACAGGCACAGACACACATACACTTGATTAGACACGCACTCTGCACACACGGATGTTGTATTGTAAATATGAAAATTATACTTTTAACTATGTTTTCAAGCTATACATGTTTACAGTTCCATTGTTTACAAACTGAGGTAAAGTCAGGTTATATTTGGAGTTTTGATAGGGTTCGACAATTTAACTCATAAGGCATTAAAAGGTATATTATTTGTATCATTAATAGCTTTAACCCATAGCAAGTCCCACTCAGTTGACTGTCAGTATTTTGCTATCAGTATTTTGTCCCAAGTCTGCCCTCTAGCTTTTCTAAGTTAGTGGTTTAGTTCATCTGCTTTTATAACCCCCCAAACAAATGTTAGATTACCAGACAAGATATGGCCAATATTCAGACTTGAATAAAAATATGAAAAATACATAACTACAATACTGCTAAAAAATATATATAACAGGGGGCTCTAAAAGAGAGCGAGATTAAGAAGAAAGGAAGACTCAGACCCACCTGTGACTTTGAGAGCTGCAGTGTGACCGTGTGGATGTCAGGGGCCACAGCGTGCCCCGGCTGTCCGGTGTCTGTGAACCCTAAGCTGGGCTGAGGAAGGGACGGGGCCCCTAAGGCCCCGCAGAGAGGGCTCTGCGTGTGGGACCCGGGCTTCTCTCTCAGAGCCGAGCACAGCTTCTCCATGGGCCCGGCACCACTAGTGACTGAGTTAGGGTGAGCGTTGATGTTGTTCTGGCCTCCCCCTGTTCTCATGTTGCCATTGGTTTCTCTCGGTGGCAGTGCTGGGGCTTTCGTCAAGAAAGTCTCCACGGGGTGCAGCTGAGGCTGAGGGAAGCTTGTCTGGCAGGCTTGGGGTGATCTGTTAAGGAGTAGCTGCTGTTGCTGGGAAGTCCCGGCCCCTACCTGCTGCTGCCCGGCCCAATTCCCCAGACAGTTGAAGATCCTCAGCCCTTCGTACACACCCTGCGTCGGTTTTAGCGTGTTGTTTTTAGCTAAGCCACAGGAGGCTCCATCCAACAGATCCATCCCTCCACTCACAGCCACACGCCCCATCTCCCCTCCCTTTGTCTGGCCTAGAGAGAAAGGCAGTGAGCCCTGGGTATTTAGTGGCTGGAACATGCCTGACAGATTGGGCTCTATTTGGGGTACCGTCTGTTTGTGAGTCTGAATCTCCCCTGCTTCCTTATCCGATTTTGTGTGATTTACAGCCATTGCCGCCTCGGTGTTATCGCTAGACTTCCCGCCGAGGTGGGAATTTACTTTGCAGCCCTTAGTTTTGGCTGCGTCGACATCAGGGGTCTGTGATTTGTCTGCACGGCTGTCCATCATCCTCTTCCAGCGTTCCAATAGGCTCTTGTCGTTGTCGCTCAGGAGAACCCCACCCAACGAGTCCCCTTCTTTTCTCTCCTTCTCTTTCATCTTCCTCTCCCGCTCCTTAGCTCGCTCCTGCCTCCTCCGCCTCTTCTCCTCCCTTTCTCTTTGACGCTCCTGGGCTGTGACGGGCCGCCGTAGCTCCGGAAGAGAGAGGGAGGATGACAGACCTGCTCCACCTGTATCCATACTCAGCGCTGTAGGACCTCCATCTGAAGAGAGAAATATTCTGGTTAAAGGGTAGTGCAGACAATTTATACATTTGTTTCCTTACATTGAAAGTAGTCAATGGACAAGGAGAGACTGCTTTGGTTTTCTAACCAAAACCCAATATAAGTCAATGTCCACCAGTCTGCATGTTTAAAATGTCATGCACATACTGAACTATCCGTTTAAAAGGAACACAGTAAGACGCAAGCACGTCAGACCTTTTTAAGAGGAGAGGAGACTCGAAAGTGTAGACTGTTACAATTTACCTCTGGCTTTGTTTCTGAGAGCCGACTTCCGCAAGGCCTCCTTGAGCGCTGCTTTGGTGTCCTCCGAAATGGCTCCATCTTTCCTGGTCCCTTCTCCCGCCCCCGCTGTTCCCCTCGCCCCCTTGGACAATGACTGTGTGAGGGACTGCGAAAGCGACTGAGCTTGGGCCTGGGAGAGCATGAGAGAAGGCACAGAGTTGGGCAGAGGAGCCATGGTGTCGTGTACTAAAGTGGAGGATAGGGAAGACGCAGCCTGGCCCTGAGACATTGGCTGACTCTGGGTGACTTGGGTCAGAGGCCCCCCCTGGCTGGTGGGTACTAGCTCCTCCACCTTCGAGCTTTCCCTCAGAGCTTCAGACGGTGAGGTGCCCTGGGAAGAGACTGGCGTGATCAGGTCTATGATCTCAGGCTGCCCGCTGTCCGAGTTGGCGCTGGGCATGTCCACGTCCTGGCAACTCTCTGTCTGGGTCAGGGGAGGCAACGTGTGGGTCAGACGTTGGGACGGGGTCACCTCTGAAAGGGGCGGGGCCTGTTTACTAAAGGACGGCAGCTGATTGGCGAAAGTCTGGCTCCCTCCTGTCGTTTTATGATGCTGATTGGCTTGAGTCTCTGACACTGGTTGAGGCTGCATCTGCGATACCTGCGACGGTCGTGACATGGAAGCCAATGAGTTATTGGTCAGGTTGACGGTGGAGGTTTGAGCAGACCCTTGGTCATTGCTGCCACCAGCCTGCCTCTGTAAGGGCCTGAACTGGATCCTCTGGCGGTTGTTCTGTTTCCGCCGGTGGAAGTCTTGGATCTCCACCAGGATGGCCTCTTTGATCTGCTCCCGGCTCATGGGCGCCTTGTCGAACTCAAAGTCGAAGGCGGGCACGCAGATGGGCTCATCGTCCTGGTCGTGGTACTTGGACAGGTAGGGGTGCTCCAGTGCCTGGCTCACATCAATCCGCTCGCGAGGATCGAAGCGCAGCATGGTGGCCAGCAGGTCCAGGGCAGCAGGCTCGGCCTGCGGGTACAACTTGGCCAGGGGCACGGGGGCGCGCGATGGCAGGCTCCGCACATACGAGCGCACCCGGTCGGCCCCAATGGCCCCGATCACGCCCTCCGGCGGTGTGCCCAACACAGACAGGATAAGCTGCAGCTGGTGGACATAGTGCTTCCCGGGAAACAGCTGCTTGCGGCCCAGCATCTCGGCAAAGATGCAGCCCACGGACCACATGTCGATGGCCAGGCTGTAGTGGTGCAGCGAGAGCATTAGCTCGGGGGCGCGGTACCAGCGCGTGGCCACGTACTCGGTCATGAAGGAGTGGGACTCCTCGGGGTGCGAGCTAAGGCCCCGGGCCATGCCGAAGTCGCCGATCTTCAGCTCGCAGTTCTCATTGACCAGCAGGTTAGAGGGCTTGAGGTCGCGGTGGATGACATTGGCCGAGTGCACGTACTTGAGACCGCGTAGGAGCTGGTACAGGAAGTAGCGTGTGTGCTCTGGAGTCAGCGGCTGCCGGGAGTGGATTATCTGGTGGAGGTCACTCTCCATCAGGTCCAGAACCACATATCTGGAAGAGGAGGAGAGACGAGGACAAGACAGTAAAGATTAGATGGAGAAAGGGATAGTAAGAGAAATGAACTCTTTGTTGTATCCAGTCATTTGTATGTTTTTTTCCCTTGACTTTACAAAAAAATTTACTTTCAAATAAGGGGCATCCAGAAATATAACGAAGAATAAGAGTTACTTACACAGACTTGAAGTGAGGGAGGCTAGGCTGGAGGATGTCTTTGATGGCGATAATGTTGTCATGTTTGAAATGCTTGAGAATCTTCAGCTCTCGCAATGTACGCTTAGCGTTTTGCACCACCTCAAAAGCATTGGGAATCTTCTTAATTGCCACTTGTTGACCTGCAGATAAGTTACCCAGATGAAAAAATATACTGAACAAAAATATAAACGCAACATGCAAGAATTTCAAAGGTTTTTTTACTGAGAAGGAAATCAGTCAATTTAAATAAATTCATTAGGCCCTAATCTATGGATTCCACATGACTGGGCAGTGAGGGGCGCAGCCATGGGTGGGCCTGGGAGGGCATAGACCCACCCACTTGGGAGCCTGGTCCACCCACTTGGGAGCCAGGTCCACCCACTGGGTAGCCAGGCACAGCCAATCAGAATGAGTTTTTCCCCACAAAAGGACTTTATTACAGACAAAAATACTCCTCAGCACCCCCCCTCTTCAGACGATCCCGCAGGTGAAGAAGCTGGATGTGGAGGTCCTCGGCTGGTGTGGTTACACATGGTCTGCGATTGTGAGGCCGGTTGGATGTACTGCAAAATTCTCTAAAACAACATTCAAGGCGGCTTATGGTAGAGAAATATACATTCAATTCTCTGGCAAAAGCTCTGTTGGACATTCCTGCAGTCAGCATGCCAATTGCACGCTCCTTCAAAACTTGAGACATCTGTGGCATTGTGTTGTGACAAAACTGCACATTTTAGAGTGACCTTTCATTGTCCCCAGCACAAGGTGCACCTGTGTAATGATCATGCTGATTAAATCAGCTTCTTGATATGCCACACCTGTCAGATGGATGGATTATCTTGGCAAATGAGAAATGCTCACTAACAGGTAAGTAAACAAATTTGTGCTCAAAATCTGTATGGAAAATTCCTGGGATCTTTTATTTTAGCTCATGAAAAATGGGACCAACACTTTACATGCTGCGTTTATATTTTTGTTCAGTATAGCTAGCAAAAGATAGGATAAAGATTAACAAAGAGAACCATTATGTTTTATCAGTATATGACAACGTAAATTCTGCTTTACAAACACACCTTATTTCATTACGCATACCATCTAATAGTAAAATAACCTGTGAATCTCTTTCCAGTCATCCGGGGCTAAGTCTGAAAACAAACTTATGTCATGCAATAAAATACAAATTAATTACTTACAAATCATACAATGTGATTTTCTGGATTTTTGTTTTAGATTCCGTCTCTCACAGTTGAAGTGTACCTATGATAAAAAATTACAGACCTCTACATGCTTTGTAAGTAGGAAAACCTCACTGTATGGTGAGAAGTAGGGACCACCCATACACAAAAATGTATGCACGCACGACTGTAAGTCGCTTTGGATAAAAGCGTCTGCTAAATGGCATATTATATTATTATTATATTAAGTATGTTATGTTTGGAACATCGCATCGCAATAAAATCACAGTATCAAATCGCAACACATATGGAATCGTGAGAATCGCAATACATAGTGATAATATCGATAAGTATCATGATAATATCGTATCGTGAGGTCCTTGGCAATTACCAGCCCTAATAGAAACACGCTGTTTTCACATATGTTGGTGTGGTGCTGGAGATGATGAATATGTCCCCTTAATTTATTATTTTTGATGGGTAATTTCTATCTAAAAAAAATGTCAAAAAATTAATTGGGCAGGCAATATTTTAAGGTAGGCCTATAACAAAAAACTGGATAGGCCCAGGCCCCCAAGGCCCAAGCGCCCAGAAGCCAATGGGTGGAGAGGATCCAAGGTCCCTCCCTCCCTTGGACCTGCCCCGACAACAAGCTTTGCGAGAATTTGATATAACAAGGATGGAGCAAGCAAGGATTTGACAACTAGTATTTTTGTTCAGTCACAGCCTAAAACTTCAAAGCAGCCTCTCACCATTGTCCCGCCTCCTGGCGGAGGACACGACGCCATAGGCCCCTGTGCCGATGGTCTCTATGACGTCATACTCCTCGCCAACCTCAAAATTCACATCCAGGGAGTGGGCTTTGAGCAAAGCTAAGTTCTTGGCTGCTGTGCTGGTGTCTGCCGTACTGCCTGTTTCGTTGCTTGGTTCCGCGTGCAACCTCCCTACTTTCTCATGATGGTTCTTGTGGTCGTTGTCCCTATCATTGTTGACGGCCATTGAACTCTGTGTTGCCATAGACCCGGATTTAGCAGTTTCACCTTCCCCCCCCTCCTTGGATGACATGATCCTAGAGGTAAGGGAAGAGAAGAGGAAATGGAAGGGACATGATTAACCAGAAGTTACATCTATTTTTGACTTAGGCTATGCAGCTGAGTTCCAACTCATTTCTTTACATTGAAAGCAGTTGATTGAAAGCTCTTTTCATTTGATTAAAATCTCAATCCCCCGGCAGGTAGGTTCAGTTTCCAGATACATCATTGAGGAAACCAGTGGTCGTTAGAAAATTGAAATTGAAATCCCAATGCCATACAACTGCAATGACTGCAACATGGGTTGAAGGTTCAAGTATAACATTTGTGTAAGCTATGTCTATTTAATACCTGTGCTAGGAAAAGGCCTTGACTATCATAATCAATAGCCCTATTCATAGGAGGTTGGTGGCACCTTAATTGGGGAGGACGGGCTCGTGGTAATGGCTGGAGTAGAATGGTATCAAATACATGTTTGATGCCATTCGCTCTGTTCCGGCCATTATTATGAGCTGTCCTCCCCTCAGCCTCATGAAAAAGAATAAAGCCTATGTTATATGAAATAATCGCAATATCCATAACATTTGGAAATTGCAATATCATATCAAAATAAGCAGATGATGATTATTTGTTATAGATCAATCATTGGCTGATTTGTCAAAGATCACACAATCAGCTCTGAGATATTGTAGCCTAGTTGATTGCATTTTGGGGTAATCCAATAAATAATCTCATCACGAGATCAGCTACTACAATAGGACTCTGATCCCAACGGAATCCTTTTTATTCACGGACAATGAAGAACAGTGTACCCTCTTGCATGGGCGTATCATTATTAACCTACCTGCGTCTTTAGAAAAGATAGCTTGCCCCACAATGGTCAACAAAACGACTGCTTCCATGAACTGAGCTGAAGCCTTTATCAAATATGCATGCCAAATGCCAATCCATAAACTGTTTTTAATGTTCACCTGGAAAATAAACTACAATAGCAGTTCGCTACATTCCATGGCAATTTCTCGTTATCGTTATATACTTCCTTGTGTTCTTCTTCTTCTTTGGGATTTGGTTGGCGGATAGCATCCAAGTTTTAGGTGCATACACCGCCACCTACTGTACTGGAGTGTGAGGACAGTCACGGCCTACATACATAAAATTATCTTCATTAGTCCTGTTCCTCTAAGAAAGTTAAATATAGCCCTAGACACCACCACCATCATTAAAAACCCACTACTCCATTCAACTACTTTGACCCTATCTGCTCCTGCGCCATGCCAACGTCCTGGGAGGAAGGGACACCACCCCTCAACACACCCTGTTACTCTTCTGAAGTCAAATCTTGTATATCCAAATACATCTTTGCAGCTGCCACCACAACATCTATGTTCTGTGATTTAAGTTCAATTTCTGTGGTACAGTTGATAACCATTGCTATGAACGCTAAGAAGCCAACCTTACTGAAGCATAAATCACTTGTTGGCCTATCCCTCTGTGCTGGCACAAATATACTACTCACTGGAATCCTCTCAGAATCCCTCACCCTTGACCCATCCTCCTCTACTCTCTTCACTGCCTCAGCATACAACACCTTCTGCACTACACTGACTCTGGCCACCTCAGCCTGCCTCTATCGCACCGGACACTTCCGATCCCCAGCAACATGGACACCCCTACAGTTAACAAACACGACTTTATCCACCGAAACTACACAGTCCTCTGTCCCATGCCCTCCTGTACACTTCCCACATCTTGGAATCTCCTTCCTACATACTGCTGTGAAATGACCATAAACGTTGCACCTGAAACAACGCAGTGGATTCGGCACAAAAGCTCTAACAGGATAACTGATAGAGCCTAACATGACTTTGTCGGGTAGACTGACTCAAAACTCAAAAGGACAGTGACTCCTCTGTTTCACCACCACCGGGTCTGTGACGCACTTAAGTGTTATTTTCTGAGTGACAGGAGGAAAACCAACCAGGTTTTGAGCCTCTTCTTCTTCTTCTTCTTCTTTAAATTTGTATTTGTGGATCGCAACCCACTTTCAGTGCATACACCGCCAACTACTGTGCTGGAACTTGAGGCCTTCATCTATTTCTCTAGCCCTGTGTCTCCGCCTACTGTTCTGGAGTGTGAATTCATTACACTTAGTAACCACGCTTCCATCCAACCCTTTCATGCGGATGAATTACCTGACACATGAAAAAAGTAATGACTGGGTTAATGGAAACATGAAATGGCGGTACATTTATTATAAATGCCGACGGACAATTTGTTCGTTCGACATGGTGGGATCTTTTTGTGTCTGTAAAATTAATTATGCAAGAAACACTATTGATATATAATAACAATCATATCGAAGTAAACTTGGAGTCGTGATGATATGTTGTGTGGTCCTCCCACTACGACTCAGGAAAGCATGCAGTTTATTAGGTTACAGATGAAATAAATTATGATGAACTTCACAGGCTGGTGAAAGTGCAAGGTGATGAGCATGATGCTCCTTTTCAATAAATATCGAGGGTCTTATTCTGGTGACATGATGATCGATGCTTGACTGCTGTTTGACAAATACAAATAATATCGCTCTTATCCATAATAATCTCATAATAGGTAGCCTACCTGCACTGTATCTGTGAGCTGTTGGCTAAAGTGCATGTACCAAGACCAGAGTGGGCACATTTGCTATATAACCAGTGCCGATTTTAGCATGTAAGTCTTGGTGGGGCAAACTCCCCAAAAATGTTTTAGATGCATGCCAGCAAAGCCACTACACAACACAACACTAAACAATACATTAATTGCACTATAACGGTGACAAACGGTGCCCACAAACTGTTAGGGCCTACATAAAGCTGTCACAACAGCAGAGCTTTATTTTCAGCACCATGGAGTGAAACCTTACCACCGCTACACCTGGCTATCAGTGGACGTCATTTTATCTGTGGCCAATGCCCTTGAGCCTTCTTGGATGGATGTAAATCCATGGCAGCACCCAAGGGGCTTGAATTTTCGAGCTCTCCCCGTAGATTTTGCGGTGATGTAGTGTCCCCATGAGTGACAGAACACTGAGACATTTACGGCGCAACTAGAGAACATTACCAACCCCTACGCTCTGTATTTTCCACTGGCTGCCCCACCACCAAAGAAAGCACTGAGCTAGGCTGAAACACCTGCATTTTGGAGCTGCCTTACTCAAGAAAGCAAAAAAGAGACCATGTTTGTATGCGGCTTCATTAACTCAATTATTATTTTATTTTTATATTGTTTGCAAACTGATATGTGACACGTATTAATGGCAAAATAACATGCAAAACAGGCAATTAAAAAAAAATATATATATATGATAATTTTTTAGCTAAACCGGTGGGGCTCTGCCTGTGATGGAAACACATTTAACTTGTATTTTTCATTCAGTACATGGGAATTGAACCAGCAAAAGTTATTTTTATGTGCACTACATCACGCACAGCCTTTTATCCGCAAAAAGTCTGTTTGATGGAAACACATCTCTGGTGGGAAAATGCGCATATTGTTTTATGCAGATTTTAGAATATTCGCATGAAAATCTGTCAGGAATTGGATGGAAACCTAGCTAGTGACACACAAGGGAAGGGAAAAGGAAGGAAAAATTGCCCTACCAACTAATCCTACATCCATTAAAATCCACTACTTGCCCCTACAGTGCCTTCAGAAAGTATTCACACCCCTTGACTTTTTCCACATTTTGTTGTGTTACAAAGACAACGATCTAAACATTTGTAAAAAAAACACACAAAAAAAAACACTAATATACAGTATCTTGATTAGGTAAGTATTCAACCCCCTGAGTCAATACATTTGGCAGCGATTACTGCAGTGATTCTTTCTGGGTAAGTCTCCAAGAGCTTTCCACACCTGGATTGTCCAATATTTGCCCATTATTATTTTTGTAATTCTTTAAACTCTGTCAAGTTGGTTGTTGATCATTGCTAGACAGCCATTTTCAAGTCTTGCCATAGATTTTCAAGCTGATTTAAGTCAAAACTGTAACTAGGCCACTCAGGAGCATTCAATGTCGTCTTGGTAAGCAACTCCAGTGTATATTTGGCCTTTTGTTTTAGGTTATTGTCCTGCTGAAAGGTGAATTTGTCTCCCAGTGTCTGTTAGAAAGCAGACTGAACCAGGTTTTCCTCTAGGATTTTTCCATAGTCCTTGCCGATGCCAAGCATACCCATAACATGATGCAGCCACCACCATGCTTGAAAATATGAAGAGTGGTACTCAGTGATGTGTTTTGCTGGATTTGCCTCAAACATAACGTGTTTTATTCAGGACATAAAGTCACATGTTTTGCAGTATTACTTTAGTGCCTTATTGCAAACAGGATGCATGCTTTGGAATGTTTGTGTTCTGTACAAGCTTCCTTCTTTTCAATCTGTCAATTAGGTTAGTATTGTAGAGTAACTACAATGTTATTGATCCATCCTCAGTTTTCTATCACAGCCATTAAACTCTGTAACTGTTTTAAAGTCACCATTGGCCTCATGGTGAAATCCCTGAGTGGTTTCCTTCCTCTCCGGCAACTGAGTTAGGAAGGACGCCTGTATCTTTGTAGTGACTGTGTGTATTGATACACCATCCAAAGTGTAAATAATAACTTCACCATGCTCAAAGGGATATTCAATGTGTGCTTTAAAAAAAAAATATACCCATCTACCAATAGATGGCCTTCTTTGCGAGGCATTGGAAAACCTGTGTTTGAAATTCAGTGCTCGAATGAGGGACCTTACAGAAAATTGTATGTGTGGGGTACAGAGATGTTAAAGGCGTATGTGGCAGGGGCTCCTAACGATCACGGATTACAAAAAGAAAGCCAGCCACATCGTGGTCACCAAAGCCACCCTGCCAGATGAGCTAAACACCTTTTTCTCACGATTCGAGTACAATGAGCTGCCGAGGAGAGCCCCCGATGACAACGTGGGCTACACACTCAGTCTCCACTGAGGACATATGTAAGTCATTCAAACGTGTTAACCCTCGTAAGGCTGCTGGCCCAGACGGCATCCCTAGCTGTGCCCTCAGAGCATGTGCAGACAAGCTGGCTGTTGTGTTCTCGGACGCTATACCCACCTGCTTCAAGATGTCCACTATCATCCCCGTGCCCAAGAAAGGGAAAGTAACTGAACTGAATGACTACCGACCAGTATCACTCACTTCCGTCATCATGAAGTGCTTCGAGAGGCTAGTCAAAGACCATATCACCTCCTCCCTCCCCGACGCACTCGACCCTCTCCAATTTTCCTACCGCCCTGACAGATCCACGAACGACGCAATCGCCATTGCACTGCAAACTGGCCTTAACCACCTGGACAAAAGGAATGCATATGTGAGGATGCTGTTTATCAACTACAGCTCAGCCTTCAATACCATAGTGCCCTTTAAGCTCATTACAAAGCTCAGGGCCCTGGGTCTGAACTCCTCCCTATGCAATTGGGTCCTGGACTTCACAGCCTGGTACGGCAACTCCACCGCCGTGGACCGCAAGGCGCTTCAGAGGGTGATACGTGCAGCCGAACACACCATTGGGTGCACACTGCCTGCCCTTCAGGACACCTACAACACCTGGTGTCACAGGAAGGCCAAGAAGATCATCAGGGACCTCAGCCACCCAAGCCATGCCCTGTCCTCCCTGCTTCAATCACTCAGACGTGGGCAGTACAGGAGCATCATGGCAAAAACTGGAAGACTGGCCAATAGTTTGTACCCTCAGACCATCAGGCTGCTGAATAGCCACCACTAGACAGCTATCTGCTCCCCCCTCCCCCTCCTCATTTTTCATTATTTTATTTCACTTAGTCCTGCCTGTTGGAGCTCGGAGCCTAAAATGTTCACTGTACCCTGCAATCCTACCTGCAACCCTGTACATGTGACTATTAAACACTCTGAATCTAAACACTATTATTGCACACAGAGTGAGTCCATGCAACTTATTATGTGACTTGTTAAATAATAATAATATGCCATTTAGCAGACGCTTTTATCCAAAGCGACTTACAGTCATGTGTGCATACATTTTTACGTATGGGTGGTCCCGGGGATCGAACCCACTACCCTGGCGTTACAAGCGCCATGCTCTACCAATTGAGCTACAGAGGACAACAAGCACATTTTTACTCCTGAACTTATTTAGGCTTGCCATAACAAAGGGGTTGAATACATTTTGACTCAAGACATTTCAGCTGAAATATGTAACTTTTTGGGCAACCCGACCAAATTCACATAGAAATATTAAGTTTAGTTTTTGCATCTTTTACTTTCAGTTTTGTACAAAAGCTTCTAACAGCTGAAAATACAATATATTTGGTTATGGAAAATATATTTCACAGCAGTTTAGATGGTAAAATGATTATCTACACTATATATGATTGTTTTGTCACATAAACTGAAATTAGGCAAACTATTAAAATTTTTGCAACCAGGAAATTGCGGCGCGATTTCTGCATAGTGCATCTTTCTGCATAGTGCACATTCCTTCGTCTCATGCCCTCCTGCACACTTCTCACATCTAGGAATATCCCTCCTACACACTGCTGCAACATGACCATAAGCTTGGCATATAAAATTGTTATTATTATAAATGTTTATTCAATTGTTATTGAAGTTGTTATTGTTATTATTGTTGTGGCATGGTCGAGAAGGAACCTGCTGTGTATCCCCTACATACAACTAATACAACTTGTAACGAAAACACCGTAATGGGTTCGGGACAAAAGGTATCTCGGGATAACTGACAACATCCTAACTTGACTTTGTCGGGGAAAGACTCTGCATTCAAACTCAGCAGGACAGACAGTATCTTCTATGTTTCACCACGCTCTCCACCGGATCTGCGTCGCAGAAAACGGCGGGCGTCACAGACACCAGGAATCTTCCATTTCAGTTGGTCCTCCTCAACACTTAACGCCACTCCAGTTATCACTCCTTTCAATGGCGTCCTGCTACGTCACTTTTGTTTTGAGCCGATTTCAAACCTGGGGGGGCCTCAAGAAGTAATGGCGGCTGGTAGAGCTTTTTGAGTTGGTGCGACATGGTGGCAAATTCCGATGTACAATAACCATTTGAAAAGTTAGCTATTACAGCAGATGAAGGAGCGGAAAGAGAGATGAGTGTAGAGGGAAGCGGTGTGGTGTGGAAAGATTGGCATCAAGAACAAAAAGAAAAACACATACTCTCGTCACAGGTCTTGTCCTGAGGCCCGCTCCCTCTGGAAGGAAGACACACAAAAAATCATCAAGAGTCCACTTGAGTTACTTTCACAGATTAAACATTCCCCAACTTCTTCTCCACCCACCCTGACACCACATATGGATCAGCCAGAATACAAGGATCCATTCTCTCCAAAACATCTCACTCCCGCTGGGCCAGAATCATTCTTGTCATCATCGGGACGAGGCCCGAACTCAGTGGTCTTCACCGCACCTGCCACCTCAGGTCCTCATTCTTGTCAAGTTCAATTTCTGAGCTACGAGAGTATGTGTTTTTCTTTTTGTTCTTGATGCCAATCTTTCCACACCACACCGCTTCCCTCTACACTCATCTCTCTTTCCGCTCCTTCATCCGCTGTAATAGCTAACTTTTCAAATGGTTGTTGTACATCGGAATTTGCCACCATGTCGCACCAACTCAAAAAGCTCTACCAGCCGTCATTACTTCTTGAGGCCCCCCCAGGTTTGAAATCGGCTCAAAACAAAAGTGACGTAGGTGAAGCACGTGGAGTAACGAACAGGATTCTGTGTTTTTTAAAAGTGTTTGCTCTCGTGATAAAAACACATAGGCCGACGTGCTTTATTTGCCTTCCCAAGTAAAACTAGTTTGAAAATTAGAACATACACTTTATGGAAAAGACATGTTGTGTGTTTCTGAACGATGTTGCCTTGCACAGATTACTGTTCGATTTGAGAAGGGTGCTCCTCCCTCACCGTTCATGTCATGGGCCATTGCCCGGTGCAATCTGGGGCATCTTGATTGAATCCCTTCACTGTCAGTCTATGGAGAAGGGTGCAATTGCGGCCGCAATTTGGGGCATTCCTGCATGTGGGCATTCTTGCATCTGCAGGAACCTTTCTTTATACTTCTATTTGTCCATTTATAAGCTAGGACCAAGGGGCCAGGTTTCCGGTTGGAAATACGCCATCCCATGTACCCAGAGGAGACTGGCGGTACTGCAGTTTAACTAACGCCGTGCCCAGAAAGAGAATTCCGATAGACGCCCCCATAGAGAAGTCAATTTTCAGAATTCCTAAAAAGACCGTTTTGTTATCACATTTGTGGCAAAAAATATCCATTGAATTTTTTTCATTAATTGTCTTCAAAGTCGATTCTTTTTCCGTCACTCGCAGCCAAAGTTATCAATGTTTTATATTCATGCCATTACATGGACAAGCTTGTGTCACATGCACACTTAGAAGGAAAAACAATGGAAATCACTCACACGCTCTCGTCTGGGACCTGCTCATTCAAGGTGCTAGATTCCTTGAGATTGGAAGATGAGACGGAAGGCTGATTGAAGAGAATGGATCCAAATAATATCATTACATTAACAGTTCAAGTAAGTTGGTGATCCATTTTGTAGTTATGATTTTGTGTAATAAATAACTAGCTAGCTACTTCATCTTGAATATAAAGTTGATTTTAGCTATCTTGTCAGCTAGCTAGTATGGGGGATTTATTATTCTCCTAATTGATGGGATGAATAGCTTAGAAGGAATGCATTAATGATAAACATAGGTTTGTACTATACTGATATAAATTGTTTCACATAACAGGCTGTGATTCATGTAAGGAACGTTAGGGGCTAGGATGAGATAAGACTTGTATTTCTCACAGATACGAACACTGCCCCTTTGTGATCTGTGAAACATCCTTGGACGTAGGAATGGTGTCTAAGGGAGCTGGCTCTTCTCACTATGACAGGTTGTTATGATAAACGTATGCCTGGAAACAGGGATGCGCTAAGAGGCGGGGGACTAGCCTGTGCGCCAACGGATTGGCTGAGTAAGTCTAAACCACGCTCAAGCGTCTACTCTGATTGGCCAGCAGAGAGGTGGGAACTCTCTCTCTCTGTAAGAGTATTTGAAGAACAATCTGAAACAATGGATTTAGTTCTCTGAGTGCCCTGCGAGGAATATCGGGGAGCCCGTATATACGAAACATCATATTTACCATTGAAGGTTTTTGCATTAATTAAAATAACTAGTATATCTTAGAAGTTGTGTT
The DNA here is from genome assembly GCF_964263955.1 of Coregonus lavaretus. Lineage (NCBI taxonomy): Eukaryota > Metazoa > Chordata > Actinopteri > Salmoniformes > Salmonidae > Coregonus > Coregonus lavaretus. Next base: position 40,550,744 of record NC_140003.1, on the reverse strand, counting down.
GACCTCTTTTGTTCCTAATGCCAGATTTGAATTGACGCAACTTTGACACTAGCTAACTTGGTAATTGGGAATAGTTAGCTAGTAGCCTGCTTCAAATTTGCATTCGCTAAATATCGTTCGCTTTCACAATAATTTAGCTGGCTAGGTAAACACCATTAATATCTAGCTAGCTCGTTAATATTAACTACAATTGGGCTGAGTGTAGTTAGCTACATTGGTCATTTGCCTGACGGCAAAGTTATTTGAGACAAATCAGATAACTTGATCACAAATTGTGTTTATTTTTGTGTTTAAAAAAATAAAATTGGTATAGAATAGGCAACAACCTTTTAGTGTCAATTAAGGACCTTTTACACTAGAAAAATGTGCTTGTGACAGGCCAAGGCTGCAGCAGTGGGTAGAAAATCTCAGACGGATGGATTGGGAACCCAACTGACACTCAACTCAGTGCCCATCACTTTGAAGATGAGTGTTTTCGCCGTGGTGACATGGAAAGAGTCAGCCTCACCCAGACTGCTGTGCCCACCATTTTCTCATTTTCCAGTGTGTTATGTTTGTTTGTTTAAATAATGACAAACCTGGGCATAGGTTGAACTACTTTTAATAAACTGATACTTTAGCTAGCAATCTCCTTGTGTCGCCATGCAAGGCATACTTCAATTTACCCCCCCCCCCCCCCTCGCATAGCCTGCTGGGTAATGTAGTCTTCATGTTATTAACACATAACAACACATCTTCCTTCCTTTAAAAGAAAACACATTTCTTTCCCCCCTTTTTTTTCTCAACTAAATGCAGTCTCTGTCCAACAATACTCTATTGTGGCTCTATTTCTTTTCACATAAACAAAAAGATTCAATCCAGGTGCCCCTTTATTATATATATATATATATATATATATATATATATATATATATATATATATATATATATATATATATATATATATATTACATACAGTGGGGAGAACAAGTATTTGATACACTGCCGATTTTGCAGGTTTTCCTACTTACAAAGCATGTAGAGGTCTGTAATTTTTATCATAGGTACACTTCAACTGTGAGAGATGGAATCTAAAACAAAAATCCAGAAAATCACATTGTATGATTTGTAAGTAATTAATTTGCATTTTATTGCATGACATAAGTATTTGATCCCCTACCAACCAGTAAGAATTCCGGCTCTCACAGACCTGTTAGTTTTTCTTTAAGAAGCCCTCTTGTTCTCCACTCATTACCTGTATTAACTGCACCTGTTTGAACTCGTTACCTGTATAAAAGACACCTGTCCACACACTCAATCAAACAGACTCCAACCTCCCCACAATGGCCAAGACCAGAGAGCTGTGTAAGGACATCAGGGATAAAATTGTAGACCTGCACAAGGCTGGGATGGGCTACAGGACAATAGGCAAGCAGCTTGGTGAGAAGGCAACAACTGTTGGCGCAATTATTAGAAAATGGAAGAAGTTCAAGATGACGGTCAATCACCCTCGGTCTGGGGCTCCATGCAAGATCTCACCTCGTGGGGCATCAATGATCATGAGGAAGGTGAGGGATCAGCCCAGAACTACACGGCAGGACCCGGTCAATGACCTGAAGAGAGCTGGGACCACAGTCTCAAAGAAAACCATTAGTAACACACTACGCCGTCATGGATTAAAATCCTGCAGCGCACACAAGATCCCCCTGCTCAAGCCAGCGCATGTCCAGGCCCGTCTGAAGTTTGCCAATGACCATCTGGATGATCCAGAGGAGGAATGGGAGAAGGTCATGTGGTCTGATGAGACAAAAATATAGCTTTTTGGTCTAAACTCCACTCGCTGTGTTTGGAGGAAGAAGAAGGATGAGTACAACCCCAAGAACACCATCCCAACCGTGAAGCATGGAGGTGGAAACATCATTCTTTGGGGATTCTTTTCTGCAAAGGGGACAGGACGACTGCACCGTATTGAGGGGAGGATGGATGGGGCCATGTATTGCAAGATCTTGGCCAACAACCTCCTTCCCTCAGTAAGAGCATTGAAGATGGGTCGTGGCTGGGTCTTCCAGCATGACAACGACCCGAAACACAAAGCCAGGGCAACTAAGGAGTGGCTCCGTAAGAAGCATCTCAAGGTCCTGGAGTGGCCTAGCCAGTCTCCAGACCTGAACCCAATAGAAAATCTTTGGAGGGAGCTGAAAGTCCGTATTGCCCAGCGACAGCCCTGAAACCTGAAGGATCTGGAGAAGGTCTGTATGGAGGAGTGGGCCAAAATCCCTGCTGCAGTGTGTGCAAACCTGGTCAAGACCTACAGGAAACGTATGGTCTCTGTAATTGCAAACAAAGGTTTCTGTACCAAATATTAAGTTCTGCTTTTCTGATGTATCAAATACTTATGTCATGCAATAAAATGCAAATTCATTACTTAAAAATCATACAATGTGATTTTCTGGATTTTTGTTTTAGATTCCGTCTCTCACAGTTGAAGTGTACATATGATAAAAATTACAGACCTCTACATGCTTTGTAAGTAGGAAAACCTGCAAAATCGACAGTGTATCAAATACTTGTTCTCCCCACTGTGTATGTATGTGTGTATATATATATATATATATATATATATTTTTTTATTTTTTTTATTTTTTATTTTTTTGCAATTCTCAATAAGCCTTTCAGGTGCTCTGACAGTCCTTTTTGGTCGTTCTGCTGAAGTGCTTCCTGAAGCAGTTGGACAGCGTTCATTGTCAGTCTGGGTGTTCTGACTGAATTGTCCATTGGTAAAGGCATTTGACACTTCAGCAGTATCCTCCTGATGATCCTCAGTCCCTTGAGTGAATGGCTGAAGCCTTAGATCCACTCTGTTTTGTCTCAGTTGTGATCCATGCGCCGTTTGGATCTCATAGGATCGCGGTGCAACTTCTCTCTGCACGCACCCTTGCTGCATCCAGTTTCCTGTAGTGATGTCTCGGAGTCGTACATGATCTCCAGGTTTCATTTCAGGTAAGTGTCTTGCATTTTTGTTGTGTCGCTGTTTTTGTTTGTCTTTCTGTTTTTCCTTTGCGAGTTTGACGTTGTGAGCACCTCTGGGTGTTAGCAAGTCCTCATGGATGGGTAGGTTGGTTCTAATGCGACGTCCCATCAACATTTGTGCAGGTGAAAGTCCATTCTGCTGCGGTAGATCGTCAGACTTTTTAGGAAGTCCTCCTTTCCATCATGTGCCTTTTTCATCAGACCTTTGACAATTTTGACTGAACTTTCTGCTAAGCCGTTGGAACTTGGGTAGTTGGGGCTGGAGGTGTTGTGTCGGAATCCCCAGTCATTAGCGAACGATTGGAATTCAGAACTTGAGAACTGCGGGCCATTGTCCGAGTACAGTTCAGACGCAACCCCATGTCTTGCGAAGACTGATTTCAGGTAGGTGATTACAGCTTTGCTGGAGGTAGTTGGCAGTGTTGCTACTTCAGGGTAGTTTGAGTAGTAGTCGGTAACAATAATGTGACTTTTGCCATTGCAGTCAAAAAGGTCAACTCCAACTTTGTAGTAGGGTCAGTTGGGTACTGGATGAGGCATTAGCGGTTCTGCTTGCTGCTTTGGCCTGTAGGTCAAACACAGTTCACATGAAGCAGTGGTCTGGCTGATTTCCTGGTTCATTCTTGGCCAGTACATTACTTCTCGTGCTCGTCGTTTGCATTTTTCCTCACCCAAGTGGCCCTCATTTATTTTCTGTAGCATTTCTTTGCGTAGTGTCATGGAATGACAATCTTGTTGCCCTTGAACACTATGCCATCCACAACAGTGAGCTCTGCTCTGCACATCCAGTAATCCTGTGTTCTCCTTGGACAGTTGTTTTTCTGTGCAGGCCATCCTATCAGTATTGTTTCTTTCAACTCTGTCATTGTTTGGTCAGCTGCTGTCTCTCTTTTGATCTGCACCATTCTCTCAGAAGACTCAGGAAGTGATGCTACAATCATGTCGACGTAGGCCTGAATCTGTGTTTTTCTGTGTGTCGGTGCTCTCTTTCTTGACGACTGCTCGAGAACGAGTGTCGGTCACGAACATGAACTTTCCCGGGGTGTAGATCATCTTCACATCATACTTTTGCAGTCTGATCAACATTCTCTGGATTCTCATTGGACAATCATTCAGTGGCTTAGACATGATTGACACCAATGGTTTGTGGTAGGTTTCTACTTGGAAGGCTTGTCCGTAGACGTATTGGTGAAAGCTTTTGCACGCGTATGTGCTCGCCAGTAGTTCTTTCTCTATTTGTGTATACCTTGTTTCTGCGCCTGTCAAGGCTCTGGACGCATAAGCGACAGGTTGCCATGTGTCGTCATGCTGTTGCAGAAGAACTGCTCCCAGGCCAAACTGTGACACATCTGCAGAAATCCTTCTGCTTTTCTCTGGATCATAGAACCTGAGCACTGGCTCTTCCGTGATTGCCAGTTTTCCTGCTCATGAGACCATTCCCATTAGTTTTTCTGTTCCAGAAGACATCTGAGTGGAGCAGACTGTGCTGACAGTTGGTATGAACTTTGCAAGGTAGGTGATCATGCCCATGAAGCGTCTCACGTCGTCCTTGTTCTTCGGGCGTTCCATGTTGTTGATGGCTAATGTTTTCCTCTGGTCTGGTTTGACTCCATCCTCTGAAAGTACGTCTCCCACGAAGGTAAGTGTTTTCACACCAAACTCGCATTTGTCCTTGCTTAGTTTCAGGTTGACTTTCCGTGTCAGGTCCAGCACTTGTCTCACTCGCGCGTCGTGTTCTTCTTTTGTGGACCCCCAGACGATGATGTCGTCCATCATGGTCTCTACTCCTGGAATGTGCTCGAAGATCATGTGAATTGTCTTGTGGTAGACCTCTGGTGCTGAGAGAATCCCATAATGTAGACAAATAATCAATTTCAATTTGTCATCATCTCCCCCTGCTCCACTGGCTGCTAGGTAGATATTGAATCTCTGCTTGAAACATTTCCAATTGTCAGCTAGATTGCCTGTTAACTGCATAGGAGTAGGAGGCCTAAGCCTATCCATGAGGGGAAACACTCGAAACAGGTAGTTTGAATTTCTCTTACTTCGGGTAGGTTGCTCATCAACTTGCTCGTCAACATATTCCAGTGCAGCCTCGCTCTCGCTGCTGTCACTCTTGCTGCTGCGGCTCGTTGGCATCGCTCTTGCAAGCTAGCATCTTCGACTACTCACGTCTCTTGACTTGTGGTAGAATGTTTAATTTTTGTCGCAGAAATTTGCAGAGGTACTCCTTTATTTTCTCTGTCTCGTCATAGCGACTACCAATCTGACACCATGTTATGTTTGTTCCTTTAAATAATGACAAACCGGGGCGTAGGTTGAACTACTTTTAATAAACTGATACTTTAGCTAGCAATCTCCTTGTGTAGCCATGCAAGGCATACTTTAACCCCCCCCCCCCCCCCCCCCCCTCGCATAGCCTGCTGGGTAACGTAGTCTTCATGTTATTAACACATAACAACACACAGCATATCTACAAGAACGGTCACAATGCCTCAGGTAAAAACAAAGGAACAAGGTAAGTGGCAATGTTTATCAAGCTGCACATGATGAAAATGTATGCACTCACTAACTATAAGTCGCTCTGGATAAGAGCATCTGCTAAATTACAAAAATGTAAATGTAAATCTATGAACGTTTGAACATCTTGGAGAAAAGTCTGGCCTTGATGGCCATGTACTGTTATAATCTCCACCCGGCACAGCCAGAAGGGGACTGGCCACCCCTCAGAGCCTGGTTCCTCTCTAGGTTTCTTCCTAGGTTTCTGCCTTTCTAGGGAGTTTTTCCTAGCCACCGTGCTTCTACATCTGCATTCCTTGCTGTTTGGGGTTTTAGGCTGGGTTTCTGTATAGCACTTTGTGACATCTGCTGATGTAAAAAGGGCTTTATAAATACATTTGATTGATTGACTGAGGCTGAGGATCTTGATGAGGTAGTTGATAATGATGAAGCAGACATTGATCACAGTGATATCACTGTGATACTGGATGTGCATGATGATACAACTTTTGTGTCAGATGTAGGCCTACATTACAATGATATAGCTGTGACGGTAGATGCATGTGAGGAAAGTGGGGTGTCAGACTCTATCGATCATGGTTATGCCGTTCAGGATATCACTTGTGATGGAATCACCCAGAACACTCAAGCGTAACTTGAGGTGAGTAGGAGAAAAACGGTGTAAAATGAACTATGAATACTGCTCCAGTGTTAATGTTATTGTGTGCCACTTGCTGTGCTGTATTTTGGTAGCTTTGGTTATATTCAGGTGACCTGACTCGGATGCAGTGTGGCAGCCCTAACCACCTGGTGGACTGTAATTGGCTGGTGTCTTATCTGCGATAAGAATGGAGGCAACAGAGACAGTGGCAGGAGGAAGCCCTTGCAAAGATGGAAGATGTTTTCCAGACTTCCTCAGTGTCATTTACCGTTCATGTTCACGTGACACTTACCTGAGGTCCTCCTGTGTGTTCCAGTGTCCTGACGCCCAAAGCAACGCTGCCACCACTGCTGCACCTTCAGCTTAGAGAAAGACAACCCTTCACAATCCTCTAGCTACTCACATAAACAGGGATAGACTTTTCAAATTAATTAGAGTGTGACAGCTAACGTTGTTAAACACCTGCCATTTATCCTATTCCACTTGTGTGTTCCAGGCCGCCTGTCGCCAGAGCTCCAGAGACTTCGCGTAGCTGACTACAGTGGAGCTGCAGGCCGCTGATGTCACCAGGCAAAGTTCCCACACCTTTGCTGAGCAGAGAGGATCCGAGACGGACAAACTGTGCAGAAAATCAATGGTACAGTAGTAGAGCATAATGGTTAAATACAAAGATTCTCTTTTTTATATTTTACTATCTACATGTGTGTAGGTGTTGTCTGACTAGTACACCCTACTAGCTGTCTGGCCCTACTGTCTTTGAGTTGGCTTTAGTTCTGCATTGATTGAATACATCTTTATCAATGAATTTAGTTTTGCACTAAATACATCCAGTAAATGAAATGTTCAGTGTTCTAGTGTCGCTGTGTGTCTGCTCCTACTGTCACTATGAGGTCACTGAGCTGCTGGTGAGAAACAGGGCATCGGTCAATGTAGCTGACCGGTGGAATTTCAACCCTCTCTTTGAGGCTGCAGCCAAGGGCAAATAGCCAAGAGATCTGCCTTCCTGTGCCTTTCATATTAGCTCTTATATAACTGTGTTTGATTGACTGAAGGCTACTGGGATGCTTTTTTTTCTAGTCAGTGCCGTGCAATATGTGTAACGATAACTTTTTACGTAAAATGCTTCTCATACATTTTAATGCCACATCTATCTGTCTGTGTGTATCCCCACCAAGAATAACTATGATGGTAACATGTCTTTGGACATGGGCATCCAGGTCCTGCTGGAAGGAGATGCTGCCCTCCTAAAGCACGGGGCTGACGACAACGATCAGGTCAAAGGAGGCCTCATCTCCCTGCGCAATGCAGCCTCATACGGGGTGTGTCACTACAAAGATTACATCAGGCCTCTGAAGACGTTTTACATGCTGTACGGTTTGCCATAAGATTTTACATAGACATAGACAATGCATACAAAACACATACGCTGTGACGTTGTGGCCTATGTAGCAGCTTGGATGTCATTAGGCTTTAGAAGACATTGTATGAATTGTTTAGTTTACAAAACCATCCATCACATAAAATAACATCACCCATACTGTGATGAAAAGACCTAGTGGAAAGTCTACATATGTATTAGCGTGGATGTCATCAGTCATTGGGCAAGTCATGAGGATGTTAAATAATGTCCTCGGTCTCTGTCACTCCTCTCCTGTCTCTTCTCTCCTCTGTCACGTCTCTCCTCTACAGCACATGCACATTGTGGCCCTCCTGATCAAGTTCAATGCCCGTGTGAACGCCACAGACATGTGAGCCTTCAACCCTCTCCACAGGGCAGTTCAGTAGGTAAACATAGTGAATGTGTCATCTCTCTAGTCGCACAAGTGTTTGACTTACAATGACGTAGTCTTGTCACAATAATTCCCATCCAATATATTTTGACACACATGGCTAGGGAAACCCCTCATCATTGTAAATGAGAATTTGTTCTTAACTGACTCGCCTAGTTAAATAAAGGTAAAATACAAAAATACAAATAAATCACCCAGTACCTCTCCCTCTGACCATATCCTCCTCCTTCCTCAGGCTGACAGTATTTGTGCCCTGTTGATGGACACTATTCCCCCAGCTACAGAGTAGAGGGATCACCACCTCAGCTCATCAAACTGTCCAATCTCTGGAGGGGACAACAGACATTACTTAATCTGCGCTTGATTGGGCCCATGTGCCACCCAGCCAAACGGATTAATGCATCAATCCTTTAGCTATTGTATTTTAACATTTTGTGTGTATTTCATACAAGCTTGCAGGTTGTTCTGATATTATTGCTTTGTAACTCTCACCACTGGAGGTGAACTGATGGACAGTGGACCAGCACCAGTCAGTATGTAACCTGACACCACTGGAGGTGAACTGATGGACAGTGGACCAGCAGCAGTCAGTATGTAACCTGACACCACTGGAGGTGAACTGATGGACAGTGGACCAGTAGCAGTCAGTACGTAACCTGACACCACTGGAGGTGAACTGATGGACAGTGGACCAGCAGCAGTCAATACGTAACCTGACACCACTGGAGGTCTTGATGGTATTTGTGTAGAACAAGAAAGAAAACAAGTAGGCGCCAGTACAAGTAGAAAACTTTAGTGAACTATTTACAGATAACATACATTAAAATAATACATATAAGTAGGAGCAGATCAGCCTATAGTTTACAGCAACATGAACGTGACCATATCCCTGGCCAATGGCAATAGCTCAGACAGCTCCATCCCAACATACCCTGTGAACTCCCTCATCCCCATACCACTCCTCCTGTATGTCCTGCTCTACCCTGTGAACTCCCTCATCCCCATACCACTCCTCCTGTATGTCCTGCTCTACCCTGTGAACTCCCTCATCCCCATACCACTCCTCCTGTATGTCCTGCTCTACCCTGTGAACTCCCTCATCCCCATACCACTCCTCCTCCTCCTGTATGTCCTGCTCTACCCTGTGAACTCCCTCATCCCCACACCAGTCCTCCTCCTGTATGTCCTGCTCTACCCTGTGAACTCCCTCATCCCCATACCACTCCTCCTCCTCCTCCTGTATGTCCTGCTCGCCCATCAGGAGGGCCCACTGAAGCTCACTTGTCTTCTCCTGCATCACCCCAGGGTGCCTGTGGAGGGAAGATTGACAAAGCAATGTGCTTATCACATTTGTTCAGGGTTTAGGGGAGCACTGGGGAAGCCATCCTCACATAAAACATAATAGCCTTGGCCTATTTCTGTGTGACAGAGTTCATTTCACCCCTTGGCGCAATTATATATTTTGACATGCCATCCACCATAGCCTTAAAGAGTTAATGGAGAGAGAAGCATATCCTAGACCGGGGCTATATGTTTTATGCTCCTGTAAGTCGCTCTGGATAAGAGCGTCTGCTAAATGACTAAAATGTAAATGTGAATGTTTTATCTGAGGATGCGGGATGTTTCTATTCCCCCCCCCTCCATTTAATTACATTGATTACATAGTTGTTCTTAGTTAAAAGATTCCTTTTTAGATAAATATTATTTGAACTATTCTTACTCTGATTAAGCAATTGTTGATTGTTTTGAATAGCAGGACATAGAGTACCTCATGCTGTACTCAGGTTGAAGAGATCTGGCGGGGTTAGAGAGGATGGGGCCCCCTCAGTGGCGATTTTAGCATGTCAATCTTGGTGGGGCAAACAAAACACAAAATGTGGGATGCATGCCAGCAAAGCCACTACACAACATTAAACAATACATTAATTGCACTATAAAGGTGACAAACGGTGCCCACAAACTGTTAGGGCCTACATAAAGCTGTTCCAACAGCAGAGTTCCAACACCTTACCACTGCTACACCTGGCTATCAGCAGAGCCTTGTCTGGCAGCGAAACAGTTCATTCAGCCTCATTTACTGCCTTTAAAAAAACATAGCTGATATGGCTGACTTGCTTAAACAAATGTGGTTTCTACTGATTATTGAGATTTACAAACTATGGCATAAGGGGACGACAAGAGGATAAGAGGCAATCCGTAATTTTGATTAATACATTAATGAGCGCGCTAGCATGGACGTAGTCAATATAACTATTTGTTTAGCACTTTTGAAATGTACAGCGACAGAATTCAGAACATGGGCCGTTCATACAGTGTTCTCCCTGTACACCAAGTCAGAACCGTAGGATAAGTAAAGGGGGCATGTAAGCAGACAATATAATATAAATATAATAATATAATATGCCATTTAGCAGACGCTTTTATCCAAAGCGACTTACAGTCATGCGTGCATACATTTTTGTGTATGGGTGGTCCCGGGGATCGAACCCACTACCTTGGCGTTACAAGCGCCGTGCTCTACCAGCTGAGCTACAGAGGACCACAATGAAAGCTCTTACAATATTCAATGATTACATTTCTCTAAAACAGGTTATAGGCTACATGTGCACCACCAAGTCAGAACAGTAGGTGAAATTAAGAGGGGAAAATAGACCAAATTATTAGGGTGAGGCACATGACAGCTTACTACACAACATACACTTAGTATTACTTAGCTACAGTATACATATCTCCCTGGCATATTACATAATTTATGCAGCAGCATACAAGACATTTTTGGACTCACCTTGTTGTGCTGTGCTCACTTGATCAGGAAGGTGGCGCGGCGGTCCTTTGTGGGCAAATTTTGTCATCAAACTTTGTCATCAAAGTCTGGCATTCTCTGGATTTATGGTGCTTTCAAGACAACCGGGAACTCTGGAAAAAAAACAAGGTCGAATCATGATGAAGTCAGTGATCTTCAGGTCGTAGCTCTAGAAAGAGGCCCGAATTCCGGATTTATAATTCCGAGTTGGATGACCGTTCAAAACGTATTTTCCCAGTCGGAGCTCGTTTTTTCCTGAGTTCCCAGTTGTTTTGAAGTCAGATTTGGCAGTTCTGAGTTAACAGTTGTTTTGAGCGCGGCACAAATCATGCTTCATTGACAGCATGGCCAATGTTGAATGTTTATCATTTTAAGCTTGGAAAAGAGACCCTTAATCCCAGACTTGGGACCACACAGCCATTCCAATGAATAGCAGGCTAGTGATTGCTTTGCAATGCTTGCAGTTAGCCACTGATTCCTTCCAACCCACTCATTGTTGAATTTGCAATTTCCAACTTGTTGTGTAATGTTTATGTCCAATGGCCGATGAGCACCGATACGTTTTATTTATAATTTATTTTCATTATTTCTCTTCATATGACAAGAATTAAAAATGATTTGCCATTAGATTGTCGACTTGATTCATGATGATGACTGCTAGCTAAGATTTAGAAAGTATGATGTTGACATGATCAGTCCAATCAAAGCTACTGTAGATATAACATTATTTGATGTCATTTTATCTGTGGTCAATAACCTTGAGCCTTTTTGGATGGGCACTTCTAATGTAACTATGGCAGCACCCAAGTGGCTTGATTTTTCGAGCTCTACCCTTAGAATTGGCGGTGATGTAGTGTCCCCATGAGTGACAGAACACTGAGCCAATCACGGCGCAACTAGAGAACATTACCAACCCCTACGCTCCGTATATTTCGCTGGCTGCCACACCACCACAGAAAGCACTGAGCTAGGCTGAAACACATACATTTTGGAGCTGCCTTACTCAAGAAAGCAAAAAAGGGACCATGTTTGTATGCGGCTTTATTAACTCAATGATTATTATTATTTATTTTTTTACATTGTTTGCAAACTGATGTGACACGTACTAATGCCAAAATAACATGCAAAACAGGCAACCCCCCCAAAAAATATACAGTGCTATGAAAAAGTATTTGCCCCCTTTCTAATTTTCTCTACTTTTGCATATTTGTGATACTGAATGTTATCAAATCTTCAACCAAAACCTAATTTTAGATAAAGGGAACATAAGTGAACAAATAACACAACAATTACATATTTATTTCATTTATTTCATAAACAAAGTTATGCAACACCCAATTCCCCTGTGTGAAAAAGTAATTGCCCCCTTACACTCAATAACTGGTTGTGCCACCTTTAGCTGCAATGACTCCAACCAAATGCTTCCTGTAGTTGTTGATCAGTCTCTCACGTCGCTGTGGAGGAATTTTGGCCCACTCTTCCATGCAGAACTGCTTTAACTCAGTGACGTGTGGGTTTTCAAGCATGAACTGCTCGTTTCAAGTCCTGCCACAACATCTCAAATGGGATTAGGTCTGGACTTTGACTAGGCCATTCCAAAACTTCCAATTTGTTGCTTTTTAGCAATTTTTATGTAGACTTGATTGTGTGTTTTGGATCACTGTCTTGCTGCATGACCCAGCTGGCTTCCGCTTCAGCTCACAGACGGATGGTCTGACATTCTTCTTGTAGAATTCTCTGATACAGAGCAGAATTCATGGTTCCTTCTATTAAGGCAAGTCATCCAGGTCCTGAGGCAGCAAAGCATCCCCAAACCATCACACCACCACCCCCTGCTGGTTTATTTGAACAGTGAGAGACAGAATGACAACAAAAAAATCCAGAAAAACACATGTCAAAAATGTTATAAATTCATTTGCATTTTAATGAGGTAAATAAGTATTTGACCCCTCTGCAAAACATGACTTAGTACTTGGTGGCAAAACCCTTGTTGGCAATCACAGAGGTCAGACGTTTCTTGTAGTTGGCCACCAGGTTTGCACACATCTCAGGAGGGATTTTGTTCCACTCCTCTTTGCAGATCTTCTCCAAGTCATTAAGGTTTCGAGGCTGACGTTTGGCGACTCGAACCTTCAGCTCCCTCCACAGATTTTCTATGGGATTAAGGTCTGGAGACTGGCTAGGCATTCTTCTTGAGCCACTCCTTTGTTGCCTTGGCCGTGTGTTTTGGGTCATTGTCATGCTGGAATACCCATCCACGACCCATTTTCAATGCCCTGGCTGAGGGAAGGAGGTTCTCACCCAAGATTTGACGGTATATGGACCCGTCCATTGTCCCTTTGATGCGGTGAAGTTGTCCTGTCCCCTTAGCAGAAAAACACCCCCAAAGCATAATGTTTCCACCTCCATGTTTGACGGTGGGGATGGTGTTCTTGGGCTCATAGGCAGCATTCCTCCTCCTCCAAACACGGCGAGTTGAGTTGATGCCAAAGAGCTCGATTTTGGTCTCATCTGACCACAACATTTTCACCCAGTTCTCCTCTGAATCATTCAGATGTTCATTGGCAAACTTCAGACGGCCTTGTATATGTGCTTTCTTGAGCAGGGGGACCTTGCGGGCGCTGCAGGATTTCAGTCCTTCACGGCATAGTGTGTTACTAATTGTTTTCTTGGTGACTATGGTCCCAGCTGCCTTGAGATCATTGACAAGATCCTCCTGTGCAGTTCTAGGCTGATTCCTCACCGTTCTCATGATCATTGCAACTCCACGAGGTGAGATCTTGCATGGAGCCCCAGGCCGAGGGAGATTGACAGTTCTTTTGTGTTTCTTCCATTTGCGAATAATCGCACCAACTGTTGTCACCTTCTCACCAAGCTGCTTGGCGATGGTCTTGTAGCCCATTCCAGCCTTGTGTAGGTCTACAATCTTGTCCCTGACATCCTTGGAGAGCTCTTTGGTCTTGGCCATGGTGGTTTTGACATGCGTTTTTCTGGATTTTGTTGTTGTTATTGTTGTTGTTGCTACCATTAAAATTATAGACTGATAATTTCTTTGTCAGTGGGCAAACGTACAAAATCAGCAGGGGATCAAATACTTTTTTCCCTCACTGTACATAGTACAGTACTATCTCTGTAATAATATAACGGCTACCCACTGTGACTACACTGTACCAACTTCTGTAACCATATAACTACATAGGTTTTAGGCCACTTGGTGTTTAGTGGGACCACACCTCTCATTGTCTCAACCACTTTAATAAGCTCTGGTTTGAGAAAACTACAGGTGAGTGCAGAAAGTAATACAATGGACACCCATGTAATCCTTTCAGTGGTCATGAGTGGAAGAAGACAATGAGGCCATGGGACAAAGGATTCTATAGATTATATTATGGAGACGCAAGGATGCCTCTGATGACTCTGAGGCTGTGTTATCATGCATTTCTCTCTCACACACACAGATGCGTTTGTCCGCCCTGTACTCATATCCCTTTGAAAAAAACTAGAACCGAATGGATTGCACTGTTCTGGTAAGGATGTGTATACTCTAGACAAGAACACTGAAGCTTTCCATGAAAACCCATAATGATACACAGCGAAAAACAATTATTTCCAATAGACAGAGAAACCAGGGATCAGGTAGTTGTACTCAGCATTGATAGGCGTCTGTCACCCCACCCCTATATAAAATACACCAACGAAAGCGTAAAGGTTCTTTGTGGTTGAGGTTTGTTGTTTTCTATCAGTTTTCCTGAAAATCTATTATTAAAGTAACATTTAAATGCCTATTTTCTAATTAGATCGTAAATCATAAGGGCGGTGTGGATGGATAAACGACAGGTTCCATCCCCTTTCTACTCTTCTGGCAAACGTGGAGTCTGCCGCTCGTAACATAAAACCTACTGTGAGAAATGACTGTGTCATTGAACTTCAATTCATCATCACAGAGAATTGTCAATAGGATCCATAGATGTTTCAACTTGATTGCCTGAAGATCAAAAGAAAATTCAAAAGGGTGGTGGAGCTGTACATACATCGAGTTTAGAGGAAAACCTCAGGAGACGACCCTTGCTTTTATTCTATTGATTTAAAAAACTGAGGCTGAACACGTATAGGCTAGACCAGGGTTTCCCTAACTCGGTCCTGAGGGCCCCCCTGGGTGCACGTTTTGGTTTTTGCCCTAGGACCACACAGGTGATTCAAATAACCAACTCATGCTCAATTGGTAGAGCATGACGCTTGTAACGCCAGGGTAGTGGGTTCGATCCCCGGGACCACCCATACGTAAAAATGACTGTAAGTCGCTTTGGATAAAAGCGTCTGCTAAATGGCATATTATTATTATTATTATTTGAATCAGCTGTGTAGTGCTAGGGCAAAAACCAACACGTGTACCAAAGCGGGGCCCCAGGACCAAGTTTGGGAAACACTGGGCTAGACTATACGTGCTACTGTATTTAGGCTACCATTGTACCAGCACACAAAGACAATGACAAACACACATACATATACACACATATTGTTTACTACACATGTATGCCAATTCACATACACTAACAAACACAAACAATGCATTATGATACTATTCAATATTCTGCCATATTTGCAGCCTACAACGTTAAAGATATTTGAAGATGTATTTAGTTCAATTTACTTTAGACTACTTAGGTTTTTAGAATATTACTAACATGGGTTAACACATGCAAATATAATATGGTTGAAAAAACATATATGCATACTTTTTCAAATGTATTTTTAAAGCAGGTCTAAATACAGTGCACTTGCACATGAGTGTAAGCTGGGACCAAGAGAAAGAAGCTGTTTTTCAATCTCAAGGCACTCACTAACTGTAAGTCGCTCTGGATAAGAGCATCTGCTAAATGACTAAAATTTAAATAGCCATCACTAGCACATTAGATAGAGGCTGCTGCTGCCTATTGAAATCACTGGCCACTTTAAGAAATGGAACACTAGTCACTTTAATAATGTTTACATATCTTGCATTACTCATCTCATATGTATATACTGTATTCTATAATATGCTACTGTATTTTAGTCCATGCCCCTCTGTCATTGCTTGTCCATATATGTATATATTCTTAATTTTATTCCTTACTTACATTTGTGTGTATATGTTGTGAAATTGTTAGATATTACTTGTTAGATATTACTGCACTGTCGGAGCTAGAAGCACAAGCATTTCGCTACACCCGCAATAACATCTGCTAAACACGTGTATGTGACAAATAAAATTTGATTTGATTTGAGTCGTGCGGGGTGTGTGTAGATTATAAATCCCTGTTCTACCAGGGCTGGGATTTCGGGTTAAATATTCAAAATGGCGGACGGAGGAGCAGCGAGTCAAGATGAGAGTTCAGGACCAGGTAATCATTACAGCATTTTACATATTCATACTTATATTCAAAAACGATTTATCTGAAACCGTTTAGCACAGAAGAAAAGCGACAACAAAATAATTTGCCATAGTGTTGCTGTTGTCTGCATCATTTAAGTTAATTCACAGCTAGCGGATATTTGACAGGGGGAAACAGGCAATTGCAGTGCGAAGGCAAAAAAACAAACATTTAAAAAAAACATGCCTACCTTTGTGTGATTAGACCGCTGTACGCCGCTACATATTCATACCCCTGTCTACAAATACGATTTAGCATATTTTATTAGTAATCGGCGACGTGACTTGTTTTTATACATGCCATATTCAGATATTGTTCAAATACTGTACTGTAGCTGTGCTAACTTGATAAGGTGGCTAGCTTGGCTGCTATAGCTAGGCGATCGGCTTTGTGTTGATTCTTATTATTGTGGCGTGAACCTTCTTTGGAGGATGTTTGCATATTCATTTTTCGACCAACAGTCAGCGGCTGCGCATACTACACATTACAGTAACATAATAGAAAGCCGAGAAGCTAACTTGCTTGATGTCGGAAGGCGATTTTATATGCCTATTTTCCCCAGCCTTTGTGTTCGATGCAGGCGTTGTATCTGTTGTGTTATTCATGTGGGCCTTTCCGACCATAGAGAGATTGCGGAGTTCAGCATATTCCATCAACTATTCGACATCATATCGCGTTCGCCGCAGAATATGTCAACCTTTTTAGTTTGCCGGTTATAGATAATGCCAAATGCCTCCATTATGTCTAGGTTGACCTATTCATGTTTTTAGATTCTTTTTTTCATCCATGGTAGGCAGCTACAATCTGCCCATTTTCAGCACCTAGCGCGTGAGCTAGTTTCACTGTGACATCAACATCATCACTACTTTCTTTAGCATAAAAGCCCAAACGCTTTATTTACATTTACATTTTAGTCATTTAACAGACGCTCTTATCCAGAGCGATTTACAGTTAGTGAGTGCTGTTTAGCATATATTGTAGTTTTTAGGACGTATTGGTTGTGTTGCCTACCTCCTGGGTGTTTTAGCCTTAGTGATGAATAAACAAGTTTCACTATTTATTTTTAGCCAAAATATAGCTAGCTATAATAGTTGCATAAAGCCTGTTGCTGCCACCATGAATCCAACTAATAACATTCACGGTCGACATGAGAGAATTGGATCAGGGGCCTGCCCTGCTCCAAATAACCGAGAACAACTGATACAATTACATATTTTGTTGCCGCCATTGTCTTGCCTTTCGCTGTGTGGTTTTCTGAGTTTGGATGAAATTATTTGAAGTTTCGCCCGAGTCTCTCTTGTCTTGACTTGTCTTGTGTGTGCGTCTGTATGGGTGGCGTTTGTTTACGCAGTCTGAATATATTAAAAGCTTCATTAGAATGCCTAATTCGGGGAGGTTTCCTATATTTAAAAACGGTGCAGTCGATCTCTCCGCGTCTCTCGTTTAGAATGATTCCCGTATTCTGAATCTATTTTGAATGCCGTTTTTTTTAGCAATCCTTGTCCGAGAGGCCTAGACTACCTGTGCCATTATTTTTCGGGGGAGAGGTAGCGAGGCCCACTTCCGTGACAGTGAGAGTCACAACCCATTCATGTTCTCGGTCTCATTTTGATGAAAGGGCAGCCAACGGTTCCCACACATTTCCTTTTCATATTCCACTGTTTCACCGTGATAATAAACACTTCAGATTAACACACAGAGTTGCCGAAGTAACCTACATATTTTTTTGCTCTCGATGTGATGAATATTATGATATCTTTGATCAACTTTTATGAACATTCTATCAAGCCAGCAAACACATTTTCCAAAAGATTTGCTGTTTAAGCTAATGTTTGTGTGTGTCAACATTTTAGTTGCTACATCCCTATTATTAAAGAGAAGCTTATTGATATTGCTGTGTTGTGAAATCAGGCTATCCTTGTCACTGTAACACATCACTTAGTTTAGCTTTCTTTTTTGTGTGCTTTGGGCAGGATAGCGCGTTTTTTCCCCCTGGTTTACATTCACTCTTTTGCAGGTTTGACTATATCATTTCTTCCATTCTAGCCAAATTTCCTCATCTAAATTTAATTGCATGTGCCTCCCCTATATCAAGGTGTTTTGGTACTTGGTTTTGGATTTTTTTGTCAAAATCTGCAATAGGCTAACTAGCAATCATACCACACATAAAAACATTCAAAGCTGCATCAATTTTCAATATGAATCTACAAGAACAAATAGGAATAGCTGATAGGTAGCGGAGAGGCCAGGTGCATCATGGCGCATTAAATAATAAAAAAGCTCTCCTGTTGATCTTGTTTAGGGACAATACAATTATCCTTCCTAGGCTATCCTACAACACCACAATGCAATTAATAATTGCATTATTGTTTTCAAGTGAGTACAAAATTCTACTCTAGGCTGCATTGAAAATGTAAATTGAATAACAGCCCTGTGATTTAAATCATTCATTCCATTTGGATCAGTTGTGGGTCCTACTCTGGGCAGTTTATAAGGTCTAGAAGGGCACAGTAGCAGGCCAGTCTGGTGTATTTTTACTTTTGATACTGAGATCTGTTGCAGATCATCATTCTCCCAAATTGTCCTATAATAATGTGGCCACATGCTCCCGGCAGCCCAGTTATTCAGGAAAGCTTAATGCTCTCTCTGCCTCCTCTCCAATCCGAGCGGCTATTACTCGCACACCTAGAACCTAACGCTTCAATATAGCCTAAATATTTGTCATTTAACTTTTTGAAGAATACAAATAGTCTCACACTTTTGTCCATAATAATCTCATCATGTAGGCCATACCTGCACTGTATCTGCGAGCTGTTGACTAGAGCGCACATGCCAGAGTGGGCACATTCGCTATACCTACGCAACATTTTTAGTGACAAAACCATCAGTAGGCCTATATAATATGCCAATCCTGTGGCGGGCCTCTCCCGTGTCCGTACCGGGGTTGCAGCGATGGGACAAGACCACGTAATTGGGGAGAAAATAAAAAATAATGATAATAAAAAATAAAAATAATTGCGATCTGATTTCCTCCTAGCTGATCATTGTCTGCAGCCGGCTCTGATCGTAGTGGAGCCTAATGAAACAGGGAGGTAGAGTAGGCTTGTCTGTGGTGGTCGGCGAACCCTCAACCTTCTGGCTCATAGCCCTGCGTGGCATCGATTGTGTGACAAAAACATGCTGAAGTGGGAAAGTAGGTATCCACGTTTATTTGTGGTCGTAAACATTATTTAGAGTTAATGCAATGAGGGGGGGGGGGGGGGGGTGCATTTATATATATTTTTAGAACACCTTAAGTTGGACCAGTGCCCTCCCCCAGTACATTTCTAACTGTCCCTTATTTGGTTCCTTGGGAAGCGTTCTAAGTCCTTTGTAAAAAGGGGCTTTTACAACAAAATTAGGTTAATTATGAACTAAGCTACTTTTCTTTCGGGGGAAAGTGGGAAATTATTTTCTTGTTTTCACATTCCCCCTCCTTACTTCCTCCCAGTTTTACATCTCCGCCACCCCCATTCCATCCCGAGAGTTCTGAACATGAATATTCATTAATGTAAACATAGTAATCGTGAATAATGCATTATGTTCATTAATAGATGCAAGGCATCAGAAAGGTGTGCATGAAGTTCATACAGACAAGCTGTTCTAGAGTGGGAGTTAGAGAGGAGCATGTCACGTGCACATAGAGATGTTCTGCATATGACTAGAATCAGATGGATAGTAAGGGGCATTTCCATTGAAAAGGACCCATGAGCACCAACATGTGAAGTTCATAGGAGCATATCAAATTGGGTGTCAAATGAAAGCTAAGAGTCTGTATTTTGGGGAAATGAAGGCATAGTTACATTTTGAACCATTTTCCATCTTAAAAATGAGACATAAGTAAAGGCGTTGATTTGTAGATAAACAGATGGAAGAGGAGGCTTAGCAAACATCTAGCAGAAAAAGTCTTAAAAGGTTATTTGAAATATGTCAAAACACAATAATGTTGACGTTAAGACCCCCAACTAATACTTATATTTAGTTTTGGAGAAATTGTTTACCTTCTGTAAGTTTAAGAAATATTGCCTTGTGCGTTGTATTTCAGTTACCAAAAACCTACATATAAATAAATAAAAATAACATCTTTTAGATATTTTCAAATTCCTCCATCACAAGGAGGTAGGATAATGAACGTTCACAGAAGTAACAAGTAATGGTAGACCTACCAATTAGTTATAGTGATTTTACTGATACCAATTTTGTTTATGAATTATTAAGTGATTAAAACTCATAAAGCAATTACTGCAACAGAATTGGCGACAATATGAAATCATAATAGTCACAAATAGGGCTGTGTCAGTCATGACATTTTGTCTGCCGGTAATAGTCATGCAAATAACTGCCGGTCTCAAGGTAATTGACCGTAATTAACATAAACACGTTTTAGCATCTCCAGGCCTCCACGCATACAAGCCACTGATGCGCACTTTTGGAACATTTACATTTAAAAAAAAGTATAATAAACACCATCACAATAGATCCCATTATTTATTTTAGGTAGGTCTAAAGAAACATGATATGAAGAAAATGTATTTCAGAAGAATAGAAAATGAGTTGGCCTACTGTATGTTATCTGGCTACGCACCATGCCATAGGCTTGTAGTTTAGTTCATTTAGCAGACAAGATATGCTTATAAGTCCCCATGCCCTTATTTTATATTATATGATTTTATAGTAAGAAGAATATATAATTGAACTTAGCTGAATAAAATAGAAAGGATATTTTTCACCTTCCACAGCGAGTGCTATTATAAAGTGGCTATGTTGAGCGTAAAAGTGATCATTTGAAACAGGTCCAAACGCTAGATTTAGAGTTATTTGGCAACTTTAGTTGTGAATGATACAAACCTTAGAATGTCTTAGAATCAAAACATATATGGGTTGCATGATGCGACTATAGGCTATTGATGATTGATGCTTTTCTCTCATCAAGTGATCATATTTTCACCCATCAGACTATTCTCAATGTAATCTTGTCTTTACTAATATGTCAAATTAGGAACAGGGGCAGGCAGGAACAGGGGCAGGCAGGAACAGGGGCAGGCAGGAACAGGAACAGGGGCAGGCAGGAACAGGGGCAGGAACAGGGGCAGGCAGGAACAGGGGCAGGAACAGGGGCAGGAACAGGAATCCATATGCACTACAATAACAAATGGAGGCCGCTTTCCCGCATTTCGTTTTTCAATCATGCAGGGTAGGCTACTCCAGTTTTATAGCGGAGCATGTGCTTAATATGAGCAGCTGAGAAATACATATAGTAGCAGCTGGGATCCTCCTCCTTTTTAGTGGCAACCATCAAAACTCTGCTTTCATATTGCATATAGAAATGTCTGGGCTTATAGGAACACTTTCACTCCACGCACCAACCACTGTTTGAGGAGCATGCAGCCTCTCGCTGCGTAACATGTGATATTCCACCCAGACTCTGTACGCCATGGGCTCTCCAACCCTGTTCCTGCAGCTACCCAGGGCTTAATTTGGGAAACATAATCGATAGTAACATGTTTTTACAACTAAACATATTTCAACTAAACTGTTGACAGCCCCTCTCTCTGCATGCTCAATAAAGGAGAGAGAGGAGGAGATGGAAACGCACGGTGGTGAGAGATTCTGTAGCTAAAGATAATGTGTCAGCCTATTAATTATAACAAATATAAAAAATTCTCTATTACTAGGCTATTCAAAATCAAATACAAATTCACTATAGTTGTAGACTAACTCTGTAACTCTGCACAATCAATGAACCAACATCATCGCCTAGGCCTATACGTTCTCTCCCAGACTCATGGATAGAACGTTTGGTTCACAGGTAAGGTAAACAGTCCATTCAGTATGCATAATACAGAGTCCACACTCAAAGGTGATTACTAGAATGTCTTTAATTTTGGATTATAAACTGGGTGGTTCGAGCCCTGAATGCTGATTGGCTGACAGCTGTGGTATATCAGACTGTATAGCATGGGTATGACAAAACATTTATTTTTACTGATCTAGTTACGTTGGTAACCAGTTTATAAAAGCAATAAGGCACCTCGGGGGTTTGTGGTATAAGGCCAATATACCACGGCTAAGGGCTGTGTCCAGACACTCCGTGTTGCGTCGTGCTTAAGAATTGCCCTTAGCCGTGGTATATTGGCCATATACCACACCTTCTCGGGCCTTATTGCTTAAGTGTAGGCTAGCTAGACCAATTATGTACCAAATACATCTTAAATATTATTTAGTTTTTGTTTTTTTGCCGTGCATAATATGTGGTAGGCTATTAGGCTATGTACAGTGAGGGAAAAAAGTATTTGATCCCCTGCTGATTTTGTACGTTTGCCCACTGAAAAAGAAATGATCAGTCTATAATTTTAATGGTAGGTTTATTTGAACAGTGAGAGACAGAATAACAACAAAAAAATCCAGAAAAACGCATGTCAAAAATGTTATAAATTGATTTGTATGACAATGAGGGAAATAAATATTTGACCCCCTCTCAATCAGAAAGATTTCTGGCTCCCAGGTGTCTTTTATACAGGTAACGAGCTGAGATTAGGAGCACACTCTTAAAGGGAGTGCTCCTAATCTCAGTTTGTTACCTGTATAAAAGACACCTGTCCACAGAAGCAATCAATCAATCAGATTCCAAACTCTCCACCATGGCCAAGACCAAAGAGCTCTCCAAGGATGTCAGGGACAAGATTGTAGACATACACAAGGCTGGAATGGGCTACAAGACCATCGCCAAGCAGCTTGGTGAGAAGGTGAAAACAGTTGGTACGATTATTCGCAAATGGAAGAAACACAAAAGAACTGTCAATCTCCCTCGGCCTGGGGCTCCATGCAAGATCACACCTTGTGGAGTTGCAATGATCATGAGAATGGTGAGGAATCAGCCCAGAACTACACGGGAGGATCTTGTCAATGATCTCAAGGCAGCTGGGACCATAGTCACCAAAAAAACAATTGGTAACACACTATGCCGTGAAGGACTGAAATCCTGCAGCGCCCGCAAGGCCCGCAAGCACATATACAGGGCCGTCTGACTTTTTCCAATGAACATCTGAATGATTCAGAGGAGAACTGGGTGAAAGTGTTGTGGTCAGATGAGACCAAAATCGAGGTCTTTGGCATCAACTCATCTCGCCGTGTTTGGAGGAGGAGGAATGCTGCCTATGACCCCAAGAACACCATCTCCACCGTCAAACATGGAGGTGGAAACATTATGCTTTGGGGGTGTTTTTCTGCTAAGGGGACAGGACAACTTCACCGCATCAAAGGGACGATGGACGGGGCCATGTACCATCAAATCTTGGGTGAGAACCTCCTTCCCTCAGCCAGGGCATTGAAAATGGGTCGTGGATGGTTATTCCAGCATGACAATGACCCAAAACACACGGCCAAGGCAACAAAGGAGTGGCTCAAGAAGAGGCACATTAAGGTCCTGGAGTGGCCTAGCCAGTCTCCAGACCTTAATCCCATAGAAAATCTGTGGAGGGAGCTGAAGGTTCGAGTTGCCAAACGTCAGCCTCGAAACCTTAATGACTTGGAGAAGATCTGCAAAGAGAAGTGGGACAAAATCCCTCCTGAGATGTGTGCAAACCTGGTGGCCAACTACAAGAAACGTCTGACCTCTGTGATTGCCAACAAGGGTTTTGCCACCAAGTACTAAGTCATGTTTTGCAGAGGGGTCAAATACTTATTTCCTTCATTAAAATGCAAATCAATTTATAAAATTTTTGACATGCGTTTTTCTGGAGTTTTTTGTTGTTATTCTGTCTCTCACTGTTCAAATAAACCGACCATTAAAATTATAGACTGATCATGTCTTTGTCAGTGGGCAAACGTACAAAATCAGCAGGGGATCAAATACTTTTTTCCCTCACTGTATTGTATAATGGCACAATCATTATTTTAATTCAGGGGGGGAGTTTCGGGCTTGGGCTCATATATATGCATATGCATAAGCTCTAATATGTGTATGGGTGTTTTGTATTAATCATCACCTTAGAAAGCGCTGTCCATTTCGTTGTTAGGCAACATCCACAACTTCTTTCTTCAAATTGATCGATCGCAGTGTGGTGAGTTTTAAAAGCATGATACTGTTTTGATGATAAGTGTTTGATGTGATTTTTGATTGCATTTGATGTCCACTGATGTCCACTGGCATACTCTTATGTTCAGCTTATAACTGTTTTCTTTGTGTTTCTGTCATCTGGTGGTCAAACCAAGAGTGTTAAAGCAGTCTGTCTGGTCTCTCTCTCTCTCTCTCTCGCTCTCTCTCTCTCTCTCTCTCTCTCTCTCTCTCTCTCTCTCTCTCTCTCTCGCTCTCTCTCACTCTCACTCTCACTCTCTCCAATTTCAGGGCTTTATTGTTATGGGAAACTCCCTCTCCAGTTATGTCACCTCTCCCAGCTCTTACTGACACCTACCCATGAGCCCCCTCTCTTTCCATTTACTGTAACCAGCATATTCACCCACTGAGCACCGACCGACACCGGACGTCCATGGACGTTGAAATTTGGTCAGTCCACCCTGGCCTTGATGTTATCGTCCACAGACGAACTGGACTGGACCAAATCTGAACTTATCAAGACTTGTGTTTCACAAGTTTGGATAGTACAGTACAGTGAGTCGAGGACAGTCCAATACAATACAGTAGTACAGTAAAGAAAAGTAGAGTATAGTACAGTAGAGTATATTGTACTGTACTGAACTATACTCTGCTTTACTGAACTCCACTGTACTCTACTGTGCTCTGCTGTACTGCACGGTACTCTACTGTGCTCTGCTGTACTGCACAGTACTCTACTGTGCTCTGCTGTACTGCACGGTACTCTACTGTGCTCTGCTGTACTGCACGGTACTCTACTGTGCTCTGCTGTACTGCACGGTACTCTATCCTGCTCTGCTGTACTGCACGGTACTCTACTGTGCTCTGCTGTACTGCACGGTACTCTACCCTGCTCTGCTGTACAGCACGGTACTCTACTGTGCTCTGCTGTACTGCACGGTACTCTACTGTGCTCTGCTGTACTGCACGGTACTCTACTGTGCTCTGCTGTACTGCACGGTACTCTACTGTGCTCTGCTGTACTGCACGGTACTCTATCCTGCTCTGCTGTACAGCACGGTACTCTACTGTGCTCTGCTGTACTGCACGGTACTCTACCCTGCTCTGCTGTACAGCACGGTACTCTACCCTGCTCTGCTGTACTGCACGGTACTCTACTGTGCTCTGCTGTACTGCACGGTACTCTACTGTGCTCTGCTGTACTGCACGGTACTCTACTGTGCTCTGCTGTACTGCACGGTACTCTACTGTGCTCTGCTGTACTGCACAGTACTCTACTGTGCTCTGCTGTGCTACGCTGTGATGTCCAAACTTGTGAAATATGAGGAGAATGACATTCATAATTATGCATTTCTGTGTAGTACAAATTAGGGACCCATGATGTCATTCCGTTACGGATGTAAATCCACTTCACTTACTGTAGTAGTTCAATAACCAAAATAGATTTTTTCAAACTCAAGGTCCCATGTCATAGCTGACACCCCATTCTTTCTGCAGACATCTTTGAACTTTAATTCAGAGCAAATATTTAACAACGTGGTCGAGATTTTACGGTAATTCTGTTATCAAAGTTTGCATCAGCACAGTTCTTCCACTAAATTCGTTTTTTGTAAAAATAAGAAATATAGCATAGCTAGAGAAAATATATAGTGAAGTTCAGGAATATTTTTTGGAATGTAGTATAATCAGGGTTACCAGTAGCCCTGCTTGAAATGGGCTAGGCTACTCAAAAGTGAGGACAGAGATACATGCTAGATAGAATCAGACACATCCTTACTCAGGCCTCTGCCTTTTCCACACATTCTATAGCTACCCTTCTCCTCTGTTTTATTTCTTTGGGTAACAACTCTTGTTACTTGTGAGTTACACTAGCCTACACTAGCCTACCAACAGCTAGCCTACCTGTGACAAATGGAGAAACATTTGGTCACCGTAGTTGTAGAACATAGAAATTTACATTTACATTTGAGTCATTTAGCAGACGCTCTTATCCAGAGCGACTTACAGTTAGTGAGTGCAGACATTTATTTTCTTCCCCCCCAATACTGGTCCCCCGTGGGAATCGAACCCACAACCCTGGCGTTGCAAGCACCATGCTCTACCAGCTGAGCTACACGGAAATGCCTTAATGCAGACACTGTAACATGCTAAGTACTGTGTTAACAAAGTACTTTAGACCTATAGGCTCAACTCGGCTATGATATTAATGGGAACTTAGTTTGAAGTGTTGCCGTGACTTCCAAACCATGGGTGGTTAAATGTCAGTGGAATTTGAATATATAGTTATTATTCTGCTCTTGCTATGCCTCATGTCACGTTAAATGTCTCCGTTCACATTAACTGTTCCGTTATATTCACTCTCAATAAAACAGTGCTAATGAGTTACCTATTTAAAAATTCCTCTCTGCTAAAATATTTGCATAATGCATTGTTTGCGCTCCACATTTGGGTTTTGCGAGACACTAGCGACTGCGGTTTAAATGAAGTGCCTTTCTCCTTACTTTCTTCTGTTTTCTCTATTTTGTTCGGCTTTAAGAGGGGTAGAGTGGTAGCGGTTTGGAAGGAGGAAGATGGGGCCGCTGTAGCTTGGGTATCTCTGTCCTTGTTTCAGGGGAGGGGATCTTATGATATTTTTTCCCATTGACATGTTGATTGATTGTTAGTATTCTGTTCTGCAAGGCCTGCTTATTCAGAGGCAACGCACCAATATTCAACCTTCATTTAACCAGTATTTTAATTTAACCCGTTTCTGAGAACCCATGGTCGACATCTGAGTCATTAGCAACAACAGCCTGATATGGCCTTTTCGGTTGAGAAAAACATTGGAGAGTTGGTGGTTGAGACATACTTGCTGTGGCTTTGAGAAAGAGGGTTTAAGTGTCGTAACCTGGTCTAAATCGGCCTTCTGAAGAAAATGGTTAGCCGTAAGTTTCCTGGGCTGAAAAAGTACTCAAACAAACTAGGCTAATGCCCCACCGGCTATTGTTTGACTCAGTCCTGGCCAAGGCCCCGGCATGGCTACTGTTTGGTTAGTCTACTGTCCTCACATCTGCTTTGTCATACCCTTTCTTCAGTCTCTCTTTGTCCTGGTCAATGGTGTGATAAATATCAGTCTTTTGTGAAGGAGTGCTTGGAAGAGTTGTAGTTGGGGAGCCAAGAAAAGAGAAGAAGGTTTCGTTTTCTGTTGAGGATTTTCTGAGCAAGGCTATGCCACACGTTCACGCCCTCTTTTTCAGAGATCTATCCCCCCAAAACAGTAAGAGATTTAATTCTAACATTGCTTTGACACCCCACTCTGTCTGTCGGGCGCCTGCCTGCCCGCCACATTAAGTTCCAAGGAATGTTCTTCTACGCTAAATTAAAAAGAGAGAGA